>NC_025687.1:589746-629982 GCF_000633955.1 Camelina sativa | reverse complement strand
AATTCGGGGTGATATAAGTGTAAAACTTTCGATTTGGGGAGAAATAGGTGTCAAGAATAGTTGACAGGGATATATAGCTCGTGTCCGTAGTTCGGGTTCCATACAGCAAGATATGATAGTTCTTGGGGGGAAATAGCTCGTTTCCCCGTCTAACATCATAATTGTTTAAATTTTTTTTTTGGGATGATAGGAACTACAATTACGGACCGGCCGGTCGAGCCTTAGGATTCGACGGTCTACGGAATCCAGAAACGGTGTCAACTAATTCAGTGATAGCTTTCCAAACAGCACTTTGGTTTTGGATGACGACGCAGAGTCCCAAACCGTCGTGCCATGACGTCATGGTCGGGAGATACCGACCTACGGAGGCAGATTTGGCCGCTAACCGTATCGGCGGTTTTGGTTTAACCACAAACATAATAAACGGTGGTTTAGAGTGCGGGATTCCTGGAGACGGGCCGGTTAATGACCGGATCGGGTATTTTCAAAGATATGCTGGGCTATTTAAAGTAGCGACTGGGCCTAATTTGGACTGTGAAAATCAAAGGCCCTTTGCTTAAATAATTAATTTGGTTGACCCAAATATGTATTACTTTAGTACACAAAAAGTCAACAACTATCTATGTAAAGCTCTCACACATGGAGCCATGAAGGTGTTTAAATTTATTTTCTGTGGGTTGTCTTTTGATTTAATGTGATTTGATGGTTTTGATTTCAACTGCTACCTAAAATAAATTAAATTAATTGAGACAAAGTTATTCCCATGGTATTCTTGATGATTGTTAATTTGTTATTTTATCTCACACCTTTAATCTCATTTTCAACAAACAACCACTATGTTGGTTATACTTTGACATACTATATTTGAAGGTTTGAGCACTTTCTTGTTTGTTTCTGGTTAGAGAAATATTAATATATGAAACTCCATCAAATTTAATAGATGGTATATCAAAGATAATTCAAAACTATTTCTGAATATTAAATCTAATGGTTTATGTTTGATAAGAAAAAGTTTAAACCGAGTGGAACAGCTAGCTTTTGGGGCGAGATATAAATGCGACACAAAAGTCAGACAAAAACCACTTGCCAGCCAAAGATTTAAGAGTCCCACTGGATTCTCTCCTCCGTTGGACTTTAAAACACACACACCATCGATCCACAATACCACACAGGCCCACTTCTTTTGTTTTTCTCTATATATATAAACAAGTATTTAGAATCATCACATGACAAGACATACAAACACACAAAGAAACAAGCGCTTCTTTTTCAGAGTTGATCATCATCAAACATCAATGGCGTCAATCGTTCTTCTACTCACAGAAATCCTACACCCTACAAACCCTGAATTCCCTTCTTCTTCCTCCATGCCTCTCACGTCATCATCTTCTACTTCCACCTATTACACACATGAACAGAAATCTCCAAGGGCTACAAGATTCGACAGCGTCAAGATCTCACCTCTTCACGAAGATCCTCAAGATTCAAGAGTTATGATCGATTTGTTCTAGAGATCTCTCTCTCTCTGTCTCTCTCTCTCTCATGCTTTTTGTATTATTCTCCCCACCTTTTGGCTAGTAAAACTTATGAGAAGATCAATGAAACCTTTACAAGCTTAAACTGTTGTCAAAGTCAAAACAGCAATCTAAGTATCTCTATTTGGTTTTTATTCTATTCTTGTTACTTGTAAGCGTACCTCGACATGAAATTGTTGAATTGGGTTGCAACTTGCAAGCGCCTCAATCCCAATGCTACACCAGCAACATAGTTGCCACCCAAGAACATCCCACCATGACCCAATGATGAAAGAGACGCTTTCTCTGCGTCTAACAAATCAATGTTACCTATCAGAAACAGAGGAATGGCTTGAGGCCACACTCTTACTCACTCCAAGTACAACTGGATCAGCATTATCAGCATCTCATCCACTGCTTCCACTAACTCACCTTCTGACTGTAAAGAGACCAAAAGATGTCGACTTTACTATTTGTTCCTCTTAAAATTGTGAATTCGTAGTCTCAAGAAACTTGCTTATTGGTTATTACCTTTGATAAGATCCCAGTGTTGGTAGCTCTGCCAACAATGACGTTAATTTTTTAAACATAGGGAACATAGTCCTAACCAGGAACTTAAGTATAACAAAGAGCCTTCCTTGTGAGCGTAGGTGAAATCGGCCAAACCCTTTAAGATCACCATCTATCAAGCATTCGTTTCGGATTTGCCTCTTTCGGGAATGAGACAGATACTGCTTCAACTGGCGGATAGCGCTTCAAAACTACCCCTCCAATCAACACTTGTGACTCTGGACAGAGAACATCCCCTCTGGAATTTCACAAGTCAAATTGTATCCTCCGCTGTCCAGCTTAGTAATACTTGAGAGCTTCCAAGACACCTTAACTTTGCTTCCCAACCTGCCCAAATAAAAATTAAAAAAAAAAAAAGAAAAAAAGATAATGCAAGTGTTTACAAAGTCTTTGCATTGTTCTCCTTGAAAAGGGTGGTGAGAGAGGAAAAGAAAACAGATTCATTCGTCAACATCTAATCCTAATCATAATACTGTATACCTTGTAGCGATTGCCTCTGCCAGCATTGTGAGTCTTTTCCTGAAAAACACACAGCTGTTTCGCCATTTGAATTTGGCAGGCGCCCGCAAAATCAGATTGGTGTTCAAACGCCAAGAGCAACCCCCAATCTGAATTCTCTAATGCTGAACAAGTCAAAGACCGGTTCAGTCGTTTGGCTTTAACGGAACCGGCCTCAATTTCCCATTCCACAACACAAACCTCGGCAAAATTAGGATCTCCTAAGACTTAGCTCATCCTTTCTAGTTTTCAAACCACATATTCCACAAGGCTTTTAAATTCACTTAACCAAAACACACAGCATCCGATTCCCAACCAAACATCCTCTCTTATTGAACTGCAAAACATAATACTATCAGATACAACTCTCAATTGTTCCGCAGAATCAAATCTACTATGCTTTCAGAATCGAATCTAGAACATCGAATTGCACTACTATTGAACAACTAAGAGATTCAAAAAATTGAAGGAATATAGACCGTACCACCACGACTGCGTTGCCGCCGGCCGGAGAACGGAGAAGTGATATATATTTTCCAAGCAAGCCAGAGAGGTTTTCAGATGAGATAAAAAGAGCGTCCTGAGTCCTACTGAGTCCAAAGATCCATTATTGTACTTATATGGGCCAACTTAAAAGCCCATTAAATATGTTGGGTTAAATATCATGTTCTCTATTTGGTAATGTTAATAAGCAAATTATCATCATTTGTCAAAGAAAAGTTCATAATTGTATTCATGATGCATTTTAACTTTAACATAAATTGTCAAAAAAATTCATAACAATTGTACAAAATAAGAAAGAACATCTTACATAAATATCTTTTGAGTCATCTTTTTTTATAAGAATGTTCCCATGATTTGTTCTTAGTGTTAGTCTGTTAGAAAATCAGCATATAGTACTTTTGTAAATAATTTTTTTCCTCGTAATATTTCCAGATGATATGGATGTTGTGTGTGTCATTTCATATTAAATCATGTTATTTTATTTGATAATTCGTTATTTATAAATATATAAAAAAAATCATACAACATAAAACACAAGATTAATAATACGACTGCCACAATGTCTATTTTTGCAAATGATCCCTTCCAGATTATTATATAGCAAAATCACCCACCCTTCCAGATTATTATATAGCAAAATCACCCACCCTTCCTATAATATATAATCTAAAATGTATGTGATAATTTCCACCATTTTATTTTTTACATAAATATCTGATCTCTAAAAAAAACAAAATTGTGGATGATGAGTTGGGCAGCGGATCAATGGATGTTGGAATTAGTGTACTATGAAAAAAAAAAAATGAATCATGGATCAACCATTACATTCACAAACAGTACTTGGTATAGTTCAGCTCCAACCACAATGATGGGAACAAACAATAGCATATATAGAATCAATAATGCTAACGTGTTTTTTTTTTTTTTTCATTTATTAATCGAAACAGTGTAAGTCGATGGAACGTATATTCCGAAAGGTCGTTGTCGTTTATGGGAGATGGAAACATGGAGTGGCTGTGGTTTTGCTTCGTCGCTCGCTAAGACACCAACAAAAACGGAAAGTACTGAGTGTCAGACATAGCAGCATGTCCATCACGAGGGATCACGTGAACGACACGCATTTTCTTCTCTCTTTTTAGGATATTTTCAGGCCCATCTTTTTTTTATTCAACGCCTGCGTACATTAAAGAAGGAGGTTAGATGTATAACATTCTTTAAACATAATCATAATATTTTTTTTTGTACTCAAATATTTTTCACAAATTACCCGAAATAAAATTTGAATCTTAATGTTTTCTTTTTTTCTATTATAAGTAATTAACCAGGTAACAAGCGTATTCAAAATATGTTGTAATTGAATTGAATGTCAAAAAAAATATATACTGTATATGTTGTAATAATTGGAGTTTTTCATTAAGGAAATAACGTGGACCATCGCACCTGCTAGGTGTATGTATGGTTGATGCCGACTTGACTCTAAAATTCCAATAAATGTGTCGTGGGGTTACAGAAAACAAAAAGCTTATTCGTTTATAGTATTGGCTTTGGGTCTACAACCCACGTGGGATTTCTCGATAAAACCCTAAATGATTTTTTCCCAGGAACCCATTAGTAGTAGTCTTGATTCTTGAATCGTATTCTCTAAGCAGCTGAAATAATCAATCGTTCGTTGTTGTTGAAAAGCAAAAAAATTGTGATCAGCGTATTTAACTAATTTTTGAATTTTATGTGTTCGCTTAAGCAAACTAGACATTAAATGTGTATATGTAATAGACATCTTATTCTATAATAAAAAAATATATTAGAGACGACTGGACATCGATTGATCCTGTATATATATATATATATATATATATATATATTTTACAAATATCAAGTATAAAACTACGACTATCCAAGGGTAAAGGATAAGATTACAGGAAAATTAATTAACGGATAGAAATGGTCCTACCCGTTATGCACTACAGTTCTTTGGTGGAGAGATGTAATTCAAAATGTCACTCAAATCTCAATATATATATATATATATATATGGCTTTCCGAAGAGTAGTTAATCAAGATCATGTATATATGCAATTATGCATGCAATGTATACGTTATTATTTATTGTCGATGTATACTTGCATGCCTAGATATTTTGGAATTCTTTTTTGCGTAATGTCAAAATAAATCTTATGAAATAGTTTCCGATATATATAAAGAGAAAACCATTAACAGGCCAAGTAATGTAAATTAAACAGAGTAATATTTCATTTGAAAATTGTGAATGTGAAATTTATTCCATTGTTGTCGGTCGGTGTACGTAAAATAATTAAAATATGTATTTTTCTTCTCCAAAACAAAAGCACCACTAGAATTATGAAGCGTGGCAAAATATAAGTGGGTCAGTAATGTAGCTGACAACTATACCATCTGCCTCATCCGGTCGTTCCTCCTATATTATAAACGAATGGGATTCCATTTTCTCGGACAAATCTGAATAAAAACAAATTTCTCGAATTCTTTCATCTCCGGTTCTTCTTTTAACGAACATGTAAGTATAGTTAAACAGGAAGTTTCCGAGTGTACGTAGGTTTCTTGTCATATCGATAATTTATAAATCTCGTAAACCCTAGCTAATAATTTACTACTTTGCTTCTTTTTCCTTTTGCAGGTTGAATCACGAAGTCGGATCACTTGCTGTGAAAGATCATGGTATGGCAAAAAGAGCAAGAAGCGATGAAGATCGTCTTATCGACGGTCTAAAATGGAGCTACGGTTACTTTGATCATGATCATATTCAACTTGTTCCAGAGATTCGTAAAGAAGAAGAAAAGCCGAAGGAGGATTTGTTGGTTGTTGTCCCTGATGAACATTCTGAAACTGATGATCATCATCATATTGAAGATTTTTCAGATGATCGATGTTATTTGAGAAACAAACATGAGAACCCAAAAAAACGCCGTATCCAGATCTCAAGTGATGTAAGTCGATATATATATATATATATACATATATATAGGTTTCCTTATTACCTTATGTATTTTACATGATTTCTGACCGGTTCCTTAATTTTTTTTCCTCTAAAAATTTGTTTAGGAAGAATCAGAGGACTTTACAAGAGAGGTTCCCTCAGTTACACGAAAAGGTTCCAAGAGAAGAAGAAGAGACGAGTTGTGTGAGAAGATGCGTACGCTACAGCAAATTGTACCTAATTGTTACAAGGTTGGTGTATATATATATATATATATATATGTTAATATGTATTATGCCAAACACACACACACACACATATATATGTATTATGTGGGTGTATATATAGTTCAATATATCAAGGAACCTTGCTGTAAGTTTCGGTTTCTGATAACCGGTGGTGTTTTTTTGGTTTTCAGGCGGACAAAGTTTCGGTTCTCGATAAGGCCATAGAGTATATGAAAAACCTTCAGCTTCAACTCCAGGTGTATATCTTAATTAATACTAGTATTCAGTATATTTTACCTCACCCGTAATTTATTCAATATTCTATGTATGCTTGTTCAGATATATATAAGACTTGAGATTTGGGGGGTTTTTCTTAGATTTTGAGTTTTTTTTTGTTAATTTAATCGGTTGATATATCATATATGAATTGTTCTTGTTATATGATCTAACTCGCCAACTTATAATATTGTTTTGTTATATGGGTTTCTAATTGATAAAAACAAATATAGTGATAAAGAAGTATTTTATAATCACATTAATTTACTCTTATTAATAATATGTTATTTATTCAAAATTAAATCGTGAAATTATAAACGATGGTAATATAAGTTATATAAAGGAATTTTAATTTAGTAGAGTTTAGAGAATTTCTCTCATTTTTTAAGCCACTGCGTTACTGTTCCAATAGGCACTAACATTTATTTTGTCGTCAAGACCTATTATCAATTTGAATATTAAAAAGATGTATATTTGCTATATATATTTAGATTCAGAAACTAAGCTCTAATCAAAGTTAATGTTGTAATTCCAGGTGATGTCAATAATGGGAATGAATCCTTATTCCCCTCCTGCGACATTTAACTTTGGAATGCAAAACCACCTGTTCACTGCGATGGCTCTGGCTCAGGGCCAAAATCAGGCGAATCACACCACGTCGACACCGTTAATTCAGGCTTTAAATTGGCCGTTACCACCGTTAACTAATCTTTTATTCCCACACTCGTCAAACCAGTCTCCCTTTCTTACAACAGCATCAGCAGCTTCTTCTTCTTCTCAATGTCTTTGTGGTTTGGTTCCTTGTTTCCCAAGTCCCCTCGACTTTCCTTCCCGTGCGATGGGACTATGATATGTAAGTAGCTCGACAAAAGTTATGTGAAATGAATGTTGATTAAGATAAAATGAAATTCCAAAATATCAGATAATAGTTCCCTCGTAGCGTTTTTATTTGATTAAAAGGGAGTTGAAAACGAAAACCCATTGAACGTAGGAACAAGAGCCTTTTCCTGAAGGATTCGAAGTAGTGTTTCAAATGGTATTGGTTACACCCCAATGATATTTATCTTCAGCATCTCAAGTTCAGGCCCACTGGATAATAATGTTCTATGCGGAAACTGACAATAAATTACCTCTACACACTACATGTTACTTAGAAGCTATATATAACTAGGGTGTGGCTCTCGCTCTGTCAACTTAGGGTGTACGAGAAAAGAAGAAATGGGAACGTGACTTCGAGGATAAAATTAAACACTTGCTCAGCGTACACATCAATGATTTATTTGCGTTTAGTGTATATTATTTTAAATTTACCCGTTAGCTTGAAGTATTTAGAAAAATCCGCTGTTAGTTAGTATACGTGATACGAAACTCCAACTTAAGCAAACAAATTTTGTGTGCCAACTGCCAAGTTTGCATTTTTCCAGAATATATTATTGGAAAAACTGAAACTTTTTCTAATTGGGAATTATACATTTTTTTTGGGTAGACATAATTCACATTAAAAAAAATCTACACATATATATTCGTTATTTGACCAAATATATGTTTTAACAAGACTTAACTTTAGTGAAAAACAACGTCAGAAAGGTATCGTTTTACCTACTAATTAGCTATGACGTACATTTCTTAGTTTGGTCAAGACAAATGAAATGTTTGGATTTTTTGTCAAGCAAATGTCTTGTCGATCAAAAACTGCTCTATGATTCTATAAGTATAAAAATCTTCGAGCCTCTTTTCTCATAATCAAATAAATTTCATATTTTCCTCAATATTTAATTTGGAGTCATGATGATTTCAAGAATTTCTATTATCATCGTGTTATCTTGTATTATCACATCAACTCGTGCATATGATCCTGATGCTCTTCAGGATCTCTGCGTTGCCGATAAATCTCACGGTAGAAATTACCTCTGTTAATTTAATTTATCCTAATGTCTATTTGTAATTAGGGTAATCTCAATCTCTATGAAACTCTTGTCGATTTTTTATTTTTTTTAAGAAACAGCGGTAAGTTGAAATTAGAGATTTTGTGGACTTACATATTACACTAATACTTTCAAGTTGACTGTCTCAAGATAATATAATACATAACATGAACCGCTCGATGTGCGCATCGCAGGAACCAAACTGAATGGATTTCCATGCAAGGAAACGTCAAACATCACGGCGTCAGACTTCTTCTTCGCCGGAATCTCAAAACCCGCCGTCATAAACTCCACCTCCGGTTCCGCCGTGACGGGAGCCAACGTGGAGAAGATCCCCGGCCTCAACACTCTCTCGGTCTCCTTAGCGCGTATAGACTACGCCCCGGGTGGTTTAAACCCACCTCACACTCACCCACGCGCCACAGAAGTGGTCTACGTCCTGGAAGGAGAGCTCGAAGTTGGGTTTATTACGACGGCGAATAAGCTTTTCTCTAAAACCATAAAGATTGGTGAAGTTTTCGTTTTTCCAAGAGGTCTCGTGCATTTTCAGAAGAATAATGGGAAATCTCCAGCGTCTGTTTTGTCAGCGTTTAATAGTCAGTTGCCGGGGACGGTTTCGGTTGCTGCGGCACTATTTGCGACGGAGCCTGCGTTGCCGGAAGATGTGTTGACTAAGACTTTTCAGGTAGGAACTAAGATGGTTGATAAGATTAAGGAAAGGCTAGCGACTAAAAAATAATCTAAACGACCATATATTGTAATTAACGGTTTCATGATGAGAAACCTAGATTTGTTTTCACTGATGTTATTATGGTAACTAAGACAAAATAATACTGCAGTGACTATCTATCATTGTGAGTTATATTGTTTAAATTTACTTAAAATAAATTAAATCCAAATCTTTTTCTTTGGTGCACTTGTATTAAGGGCTGCTTGCTTGGAAACCAAGTGTTCCTAGTCCTTGTCCTTGAGCTTGGACTAGTTTGATTTTTCACTACTAAATTGAACAAAAACTAATGTGGGCCTGAAATTGTTTAATGGGCTAACTAATAGGGCCCATATTAAAACGATACGTTTGGCTGGTGAGTTTAGCCGACGGTGAAACAGAACAATCTAAAAGCCTAGAGTGAGTTCGTCGTCGTCGTCGTCGTCGTCTTCTTCAAGCACCATTAGCTCATTCAGGAATCCGATAGATACTGATTGCGATGCCGCCGAAAAGAAACTTCAGGAAGCGTAGCTTCGAGGAAGAAGAAGATAATGATGTAAACAAAGCTGCGAATTTAGATGAAGAAGAGAAGCGAAGGTCAGTCATAAATTGAAAAAATCACCACTTTTAGGGCTTGAATTTGTTTTTTTTCGTTTCTTCAATTATTTTGATGGGTTGTTAAAAAGGTTCGATCTTTGGTTGATCTACAGATTGGCGTTGGAGGAGGTGAAGTTTTTGCAGAAGCAGAGAGAGAGAAAATTAGGGGTCCCAGCTTTATCTTCAACGGCGGCGCAATATAGCATCGGAAAAGTGAAACCAGTGGAGAAAGCCGAAGCTGAAGGAGAGAAAGAGGAGCTTGTGTTGCAAGATACTTTTGCTCAAGAGACTGCTGTTTTGATTGAAGATCCCAACATGTAAGCAAATCTCTCTCCATTCAAAAATTTAACCTAATTTTCTAGAGTGAGCTTGTCTTTGCAAGTGTTTTAAGAGTTGTTTTGATTCTTTAGGGTAAAGTACATTGAACAAGAATTGGCTAAGAAGAGGGGGAAAAATATTGATGATGCGGAGGAGGTTGAGAACGAGTTGAAGCGAGTGGAAGATGAGTTATATAAGATTCCTGATCATCTTAAAGTAAGTAGCTTTGCCTAATGTAACACATTGGTTGTTTTTAGTGTTTTATGTGTTACAGGGGATTACGAATGTTGTTACTAAACACCTTCTTTCTCAGGTTAAGAAGCGTAGTTCGGAAGAGAGCTCGACACAGTGGACTACAGGAATAGCAGAAGTCCAACTCCCAATCGAGTATGAATACACTTTCATTGATTTGATGATAAACGTTTTGAGTGTTTTAAAGACTAATGGTTTGTTTTTTTGGGTGGATGGTATAGATATAAGCTGAAGAACATTGAAGAAACAGAAGCTGCCAAGAAGCTTTTGCAAGAGAAGAGGCTTATGGGTCGGCCAAAATCAGAGTTTAGCATTCCATCTAGTTACAGTGCGGATTATTTCCAACGTGGGAAAGATTATGCTGAGAAGCTTAGAAGAGGTATCGCCTTGTGATTCCCTTTCTCTTTTCCACTTGTTAGTCTATGTTTGTGTGGATTTTAATCTAGATCGGTATAAAATCTTAATACGCAGAACATCCTGAGCTATACAAAGATAGAGGAGCTCAAGCAGATGGTGAAGGAGCTAAACCATCTACTACTAGTAGTAATAATAATGCTGATTCAGGGAAAAGCAGACAAGCAGCAACTGACCAAATCATGTTAGAACGATTTCGCAAGAGAGAGCGTAACCGTGTAATGCGGAGATAAAAGTAGAGAGATATTTGCAGACTTCATCCTTGACCGGGTAACACTTTTGGATGCTAGATGTATGTTGTATTGGAATTCTGTAACATTTCATTCAAAGAAACAAGATTTCATTTACATTTGTCCATAGAAGAGTGTGCTTTCAAAAGTTTAAGTTGCTCTTAAAGCTTTGACCAAACTGCCAATTCGAAGGAACTACATTGAGTGCTGTCTTGATTTTACCATTACTGGTTTGGATTTTGAATGAGAGACTTTGGCCATTAAGGTAAGTAAGGCTTTGCCAATTAGATCCCCAGTTTCTTGACATTGATTCCCATTTGCTGCTTTTAGAGCCTTTGATCCATACTTGGGAAATTTCACCTGCTCCTCCTACATTTGAGATGAGGACAAGCTCAAAGTAATCTCTACCGTTCATTGTGAATCTCATACCTCCGCTTCTTCTACATCCGACCCTACAAGATAATCATCCCCAACGAACCTTTTATATTAGAGAAAGTAATGTAGGAAGTAGTTATAGTAACCAAACTGAAATTTGATGGTTTTGTTAGGTTTATGCCGAATAAAATCTGAATTTTGTTGCTACCTTCTATAGAGAACAGGGACGATGCCGGCTCTGTACTTAGCAATGGTCTCAAATGCAGGCTGAGCCATGTCGAAATGAGGCCTGGGAGGGTTACACCAACCTCCATTGTCATTTGGTAAAGCATAATTTGGAGGACAGAAGTTTGTGGCTGTGATTGTTATCCATTTGCCTTTAAGACACCATTGTGGCACTTTGGCCGCATCGCAGACCATTTGGTAACAGCCGCCACAAGATTTGCCGTCGTTGAACAATGCAGTGCTTAACGCTGCCGTGTTTGTTCCGTAACCATCGGTGTAGAGGTTGCCGTAACCACATGCTCCACCTGAAATTCAGACCAGGAAAAAAGGATACTACAGGTTATGTAATGTACTACCTAATCTACGCGAAATAACCGATATCGAACTAAAAACTATTGAGGGGTGATTTCTTGTAAGTAAAGAGAACTTGGTCCTTGGGTAAGAAGAAAGAAACCCTAAAGCCCAAGAAACCACTTACCCATTGTACCAGAAGCATCACTTCCGCCGTAGAAAGTTGCATGAGCTTGCATCCAACCTGCAGAAACTGAGCTGATCAAACTCGTGCAGAACATCGCAAGGAGAAAGATGATAAAAGAGAAAATCCTCGTCATATTTTGTTCAGCTCGTGTTTGCTTTGATTACTTGATGGAATGAGTGTTTTGATGAATAATATAGATAGGCGACGAGGTGAGTATTTATAGTGAAAAGGCACAAAAAGTTTGTTTCTAATTTGATGAGTTGAGTATTTTTTGTCTATTAACTTATGTGACTGGAATAACGTGAAAAAAAACGAAATGATACGGCGTTGATAAAACGATACTTGCTAACCATTGTTAATACGGGATAGTCTACAACTAATCATACAGTCACATGTCAACTATTCTTAAATTGCGGAGTAGATTTTGATAAGTTCTCCTCTTTTCACTCGCAAATGCCGTGGTACGTAAGAGGACAGTTGACAGTTGATTAAATAAAAATTTAAGTTATTTGAAATTGTTTTCTTCATTTTAGACAGTCTTATTTGAAACAAATGGACGGATTACAAAATTCATAATTGCACATTCTACATTATCTCATTCGTCAACATGGCTAATGGCACATGTGTACGGCTGCAGTACTCTTTTCAACATATCCACCAAGAAACATAACATCGATGCCAATGTTCATTAATAGAAACTACTAACGATTTATTGAACCAAAATATCAGTAATGATTTTACTACTAATAGATTTCATATAATCATTATATCCAATTCCATGTTAAGTTACGTGGTAGAATGAGTTTTTTTGTTGATTTCTGCCACAGATAATTTTTGTTAATCAAATAGTTGGAACTATCAATTGAACTTTCGAAGATTTTCAACATTGGACAACACTGTCATGCAATAAAGAAAATGAGTCTAATTCTTCTGTACGTAACTTAATATTATCTGTCATGCAATAATCATCAAGGTCCCTAATATGATGGCATATCTAGAGGTACGTTCTCGTTCTTATATCACATGGCTTCATTTGATCAAAGTCCCACATGAACCCAGCCGCCCGATCGACTAATTAATATTAGGATGAAGATTTTTTGTTTCTTACGGTCAAAAATGAAGATTATACATGTACAAATTTGTCCAAACAAAAAAAACATACAAAAAACAAAAAAAAAAATCTCTGTACGTANAAAAAAAAAAAAAAAAAAAAAAAAAAAAAAAAAAAAAAAAAAACTGATTAAATCAAATCTGATAGCCTGTCTGTTTATGTTTTATCAGTTTCTTAAGCTAACAAATTTAAATTGGTATACTGATTAAATATATGGATTAACAATAAATGAGCCTCTTCAACTGTAAACTTAGCACACAAAATATAAAGGCTTATCAAAGGGCCCAATAACGATAAAACAAAACTTGAGAACAAGAATGGTCCAAGTTAGAAGATCTCTTTTCACATTGTATACACCAAACTATTTCTTTCTTAATGTTCTTAAACATTATTACAGGTTTTCTAGTTATTTAGCAGATAAGTTTAAATATTATTTATTTAAAGACTAAAACATAATGGACCCCCAATGTCTTTGATACCTATATTTAAAATCAATTTTGGAGCTTTACAAAATCCATATGAAGTTTCTCTTTTCAATTATTATTTCTGTTGAGAATTTAAATTTAATAATTCATCTTACATAATTGAGTGATCGACATGAAAATAATCTTACATCTGTACTAGCTTAACTATGATAGAACCACCCCACACGCGTGTCATGCTATTATTCAAAACCAAATAATTAGCGTGATCGTTTCGTATCATTTTATTCAACTCATAAATCATATTATTTTAATTTTGCATTCATATATGTTATACAAACCGAAAATTTATGTTTCCTTATGATGACTTGTTGGAAAATATGATATTCGCTTAACACTTCACCTTAACCAAAAATAATTATATGTAATTCTTAAACAAAGATTCAGATGTAACAATTTGGATACCTTTTTCAATGGAGAAGTGAAAAACTATTACTTACTATTTTAAGCCAAACATAAAATTATTTTAAAATAAATTATGTTAGTTTGTAAAACAATAGTTTCCTTAACCCCATAATAGAAGTTTAAAAAATGATTTTAATAAACGTTGAAATAAACTTTATATAAATCTATTTCACGCGTTCCGTGTACATATATACTTTTCAAGTAAGCTTAGGCAACATAGTGACAAAAACTATATAGTGTTTAAATACGTAGGCACTAAGCCATCTGTAATGTATATATAACAGACAAACACACACAAATGTCTTTAAAGTTTCATGTTGTGTCATACTCTTTCTTTTAAGTCGGCAATTTTTTTTCACAATGTTGAACATCTTGCCGTTTTTCTTCTTTCTTCTTCCGTTACTCATCGGAAACAACCGCATTTGCGTTGCCGTGAAGACAGGCTTCGTGGGGAGAAACGGCACGCAGTTCGTGTTGAACGGAGAACAAGTCTACTTAAACGGCTTCAATGCTTATTGGATGATGACCACTGCGGCCGACACGGCGTCTAGAGGAAGAACCACCGTCACGACGGCGCTCCGACAAGCCTCCGCCGTGGGAATGAACGTCGCTAGGATTTGGGGTTTCAACGAAGGAGATTACATTCCTCTTCAGATCTCTCCTGGCTTCTATAGTGAAGACGTTTTTAAGGTAATTAACACGCATGCATACACATAGGCGTTACACACTAATTTTTTCTTATATGATTTGATCGTTAGCTGATTTATTGTTTTGATAAATTTAGCATCCTATCTCACATATTCTTATTTTTTCCCCT
The DNA here is from genome assembly GCF_000633955.1 of Camelina sativa. NCBI lineage: Eukaryota > Viridiplantae > Streptophyta > Magnoliopsida > Brassicales > Brassicaceae > Camelina > Camelina sativa. The sequence continues at coordinate 615,105 of NC_025687.1, read as the reverse complement.
TTTTGCATTTGTTTGAATCACTCTCTAATCGCTAATATACGGAGTTATAAATTAACGATTGACTAGTAATTGTAATTATGGTCGTCATATGTGTATAATAAATCCTTTCGATGACCATTGCCTGATTGAATCCACGTATTGAAGAATTCAAATTTCAAATATGACTTCCCGACAAACGAACTTCAAACTTTTTTGTTCTTTCTTGAAAAAAGAAATTGTCGCGTCCTTTTCATTACGATAATATGTATAAAGTTAATAACCGCAAAAATGACAAAACGACGAATAGATAGAATTTAATATTGTTAATCATATTTAATATGTAATAAAGTTGGTACCAGATAGCTAGTAGTATATACCTTATTTGTTGACCTATTAAAAGAACCTTAATTAACATGATTGATGATTGATTAATAAAATATTAACAACAAATTATTGCGTTTTGTGAATACTACTGACTACTGATACAAGGTTTTGGTGTCAGCAGGGGCTAGACTTTGTGGCCTATGAAGCTGGAAGGTTTAATATTAAATTGATAATTAGTTTAGTCAATAATTACGAAGATTATGGAGGGAGAAAAAAGTACGTGGAATGGGCCGGTTTAGATGAACCGGATGAATTCTACACAAACTCAGCTGTCAAGCAATTTTACAAGAACCACGTGAAGGTAAAGTATAGACATTTTAATCTCATCATATCGAGTAGAGAGATAAGTATCGGTGAAATATATACCGAGATCATCATATGTAACACGGCACGTTACAGGCCAAAAAGATTTTAGAGTATATGGGTACACGTACGTTAACGCGAGATAACCGACGACGGGTTTGAAATGTCAAAAGTTAGGTTTTAAACAATTAAAAAATAATCAGCAAATATGACAAATGTATCAAATCCAAAAAAAATACTAACTTATTTATGACAAATGTCCCTCAAATTAAATATCTTTTTTGTTTGTAAGGATCAGATTAGAATTTTGTATATTTGTACCGACCTACGGTTTGACAAAATAATGAAACAGGTCGTGTTGACGAGGAAAAACACAATCACTGGTCGAATGTACAAAGACGACCCAACCATCTTCTCATGGGAACTTATCAATGAACCTCGCTGCAACGATTCCACTGGTTCTACTATTTTACAGGTTCATCTCTCTCGATATCCCCTGCATATTGTGTTAACATGTACTATATATGTATTACATACTTAAACGGTGCCGTTTTCTTGTGTGTGTGCAGAATTGGGTGAAGGAAATGGCTACTTTTGTTAAGTCCATAGACTCGAATCATTTGCTAGAAATAGGGCTTGAAGGGTTTTACGGAGAGTCTAAACCGGAAAGAACGGGTTACAACCCTGGCAGCACCGTCTCAACCGGTACAGATTTCATCTCCAATAACCAAATTCCGGATATCGATTTCACCACTATCCATATATATCCGGATTCTTGGTAAGTCCATCAGTCTCTCTATTCAGTAGATCAAATTTGGGTTTTTTTTGTGTCTCTGGTTTCTTGTCTTTATAACACGGTCTCTGTTTCACTATCTATTCCTACCAAATCAAGATCAGGCTACCATTACAGAGCGCAAGAACAGGAGAACAAGATACATTTGTGGACAGATGGATCGCAGCACACATCGAAGATTGTGAAAATATCATCAAGAAGCCTCTACTAATAACAGAGTTTGGGAAATCATCAAAGTATCCTGGTTTCAGCTTAGAGAAACGGAACAAGTTTTTCAAGAGAGTCTACGATGTCATCTACGACAGTGCAAGAACAGGCGGTTCGTGTACTGGTGGAGTTTTCTGGCAACTTACGACCAATAGAACCGGTCTGTTAGGTGATGGGTACGAGGTTTTTATGCAAGAAGGTCCTAATACTACTGCTCAGCTTATCGCAGAGCAATCTAGTAAACTGAGAAACCTCAAGTATCCACCGTTGGTCACACATAGTGCAGAATGAAGCAGTATAGATACAAAACAGGAAAAAATAGAATGTACAGAAAAGGAAAAATGTAAAATTGAATATGAACAAAAGCTAAAAGCTATATATACTTTATTTTTGGGTTTAAAAGTCGTTTAATTATTTCATTAGCAACAACAACAACATTGGGAAATTATATATTACAGAGAAGAGACACAACATCTTGTTTAAAACGAGGAAACAAGAAGATCATCTGAAGTGGTAATACCTTTAAATACGTTCCTGTCTGAAGGTAAACCGGCTACAACACCATGTTCGATGCCGCATTCGTTTGTTCCTCTCCTGATCTTGAAGTAACCATCCTGAAATTTTCACACACTATATATCTCAGGTTCTGTATTTCTCTAGAATTTGAATGTTGCTACTTGGACGGTCAAAAGTAAAAAAAAATGATTGGAGAGGAGAAAAACTTACATCACCCCAGCTTCGGTTCCACTGATTTGCAAGCAACTGCAACCAATTCAAAAGAACAAAAAATATTATAACTTTGCAGCCACAAACTCGAAGTCCAGTGTGTTAAATAGCGGATTTCATACCCAATAATCTTCGCCGTCTTCAGAAGTTCCCCAGCCAATAAGTTTAACAGCATGACCTCCAATGTTAGCACCAGTTATGTGCTTGTACACTCCAGATTTGTAATGCGCAAAGTCCTGAAGAACAAAAGATCCATGAAAATTGTGGATATTCATATCATAAAAATATGTTTGATCAATCTAAAACCTAGTATTTACCTCGTAAACGGTAAAGGCAACCTCAACAGGTCCGTTTTTGTAAACTTCTGCCATAATGTCTTCAGGGTGAGATCTGACCTTGTACGCGCTAACACCATAGTGTTTTGATTCACGCCAAAGCTGGTTTCCGCTAGCACATTTCCTCACACATTTTGGTGTAGGGTAAGCGGGTTCACATCCAGGGTGAGAGCAACCAGTACTGTCAAAGTATGGATCACACTGAAGAATCAAGAACATGGGAAAAGCTCTAAATATTTTAACCCACTTTGCCATTAATATATGTTATTTGCAGCTAAATCGAGAATTTACCTCTTCGGTTACTACACCGTGGTGCTTGAAGTAGCGCCATGCAGCAATTGGGTATCCACCATTACAACCTTGACCGCAAAGGAATCCACAACATGCTAAGAGATCGTTGACAGATAAAGAAATGTTCTGCATGGTAAACCAAAGTAACTGATATTAATCTTTCGACGACCAGCAATCATCAATCTTGGGTTCATGGAGAAATCTGCGTTACCATGTTATATTTGATGCAGAACCTGTCGGAGAGTGATTCGACAGCACCAAATGCCCAGCAAGAACCACAGTGACCCTAAACAAACAAAAAAACTTAAGATGTTATCATCGATCTGATCTGAGTAACAAATCGTTCTGTATAAAACAAACTCGAATGATGATGTGTCACCTGATCTTTAGTGAGATTATGATGGAGGATAGGATTTGACACACAACATAAGAAGGGTCAGTAAATTCATTGGATAGAAAATACAGAGATAATGGAGATATAAGAGATTAAAAACCGACCTAAGATCCTTCCAATAGTGGTGCACTGAGACCAAGCGGTTCTAGCATCAAACTCTTTTGGAAGCTTTAAAGATAAATCATGGCTTACAATAGGTACACCCAAAAATTCAGTCTTTGGTGTGGGTTTAACACCAAGGAGGCGCTTAAACTCTGCAACCTACACATAGATACACAAAATCACAGGTCTTATTAAGGAACAGTTTATAAGCATTTTACATCTCTTCACAAAGAAAAATGCAAATAACTCTCTGTAAGCTCTTAATTGATAAGATAGTAGAGGTAATTAATAACAACAAAAGCTCACGGTGGCGTTTGCAAAGCGATCATTCAAAGCAGCTTTCCAACCAGCTTTTGGATTGCCATTGACTTCATTGACAATCTCATTCTGCAAAAAAAAAAAAACTCATCATCAATTCAACGATAGGGCAAACTAAAACAGACGATCAGCCATGAATTAGGTAGAATCAAAACCTGAAGAATCCGTGAGGAAAGCTTCTGCTTGGAAAGATTCTCTGCTGCAATACCCTGAGATTAAGACAATAAAAAAAAAAAACCAGCTTTAAAAAATCAAAACTTTAAACAAATATAAAACGTATTCCATTCAAATAAGTATAGATCAGAACTAGAAGAAAGCAATAACATCCATAAACATCGATCTTTGTTAAGCAATTTTAAACAGGGGTTATTGTGAAGGTTTTAAACTACCTGAAGGTTGAAGGAAGAAATTATAATCCCTAAAAGCAAGAAAACAGAGGCCAAGTGAAGTCTGATACAATTCTCAGCCATGAATCTAATCTCTCTCTCTCTCTCAATCCCCTTGATGAATTTCAAAACTGAAACAAATGATTTGCCAGAGAGAGTTTTGGAAAAAAATGTATCTCTCTCTCTAATGGACGTTTTCTTTCGAGATAGAGAGAGAGAGAGAAGCTTTATCTTCAAGAGAGAGAATGACCGATCAATATTACTTCAAGTAGAAGATCCTGACCGTTGATTTGTTCCACTTACTTGATTATTAATTAATCATTGTTTAAAATGATTTAATTAACCTGACTATGATGTTTGAAACGTTGAAACATTTCTATGGGCCTATGGTCTTTCATAGCAGTCATTGTATAATTATAGGCCCAATTGGATAGTCATAATACGGCCCAAGATATTTGTAAAGTAAACGAGTCTAAACTTGATTAATCGCAAATTAAGTATGTTTATTTAAAGCAATCTGATCTCAAGGGGTTTACTTTAGGCGGCTTTAATTACAAAAAAAAAAAAATCAAATTACACAGTAACAGTAGTTTTGATGAATTAGCCTCTCTACTCTACCTGGTGGCGTTGAAGCATCGAAAAGCCATAGAAACCTCTAGAAACTAGAAAGGAGCAGAGAGAATCTTCGAAGGCGATGGAGTACTACGTCTCATCTGCTGACGAACAAATATGGTTTCTTCAACCCTAAGTTGCTAATTTCATCTGTCTTTAGAGCTGCTGGTAAGTTCGTCTTTTAACGCTTCGGATCAATTTCTCTGTAATTGTGAATTTGTAATTCGTTCCGGTAGGGTTTTAAACTCACCCGGAGGCGATTAGTGCTGAGATTCTTATGAATCCGAGATCGATTGTGTAGAGCTGATCTGATCTGGGAGATTGTCTCTGTAATTGTGAATTGTTGATGATGATGAGTCTTTAACGTTTTGTATCTAGGTATCCTGCGTTTGGTCCTTTTTACTGAGCTTGTGGTTTAGGGATTTGAAGTATTTTTGTGTTATGAGGATAGTGAATCAAACACTGCGGAAGATGACTAAGGGTGGAGAGATGATGAATAAGAATCAAACAGTTGGGGTTCTAGACTCAGAAGATGACTCTGATGATTACGACATTGCTGAAGCAAACTGTGAGCTAGCTATGGTAGAAGGTCAGCTCTGTAACATACCATACGAGCTCTATGATCTACAAGATTTAACGAAGATATTGTCTGTTGAGACATGGAACTCATCTCTGACTGAAGAAGAAAGGTTCTTCCTCTCATGTTTTCTGCCAGATATGGATCAACATACATTCACTCTGACGATGCAGGAGCTTCTTGGAGGCGCTAATTTGTATTTTGGGAATCCAGAGGATAGGTTTTACAAAGATTTGAGAGGAGGATTGTTTGCTCCAAAGGTAGCTTGTTGCAAACAAGGGGTTATGTTCGTCAAGAGGAGAAAGTACTACTACTCTTTGAAGTTCTATCATGAAAAGCTGATCAAGACATTCACGGAGATGCAAAGGTTGTGGGTCCAGTATGGAAAGAAACTGAGCAATAACGCAAGACTCTTTCGTTGGTCAGAACAAACGCAAACCGATAGTCTCAAGCTACTGGACCTTAATAGAGTTCCATCTGGGGAAATGGAAAGTGCTTCCTGTAGATTCAAAACTCCCAAAGCAGTGAAACCTCTGGAAAGAAATAGAACGAAAAGTTTAACCTTCCCTCCCATTGGCAGCTCCAAGAACAGTCTCAAGATAATGATAACTGATAAAGGAATATTCCGGTACCAAGGTTCCAGCTTAGTTTCTGCTGGCCATCATCATCAGACTTTACCAAAGGGTCTTCTCAAAGTAGTCCCTAAATCTTCTTCTGCCATTCTCAGGGAACCCTATGTAGTAACTCCAGGAAACAGTCTCCTGCAAATCGATGAAACCGGTTCAAAGAATATTAGATTTGCAGCGTCTCCTTACTTAGGTACGAGATTTGAGAAACCACCCTACGGAAGGATCGCCTGTTCTATGGCACAACTCCCAAAATGCTCACTGAATCACCAAGACCCTTTCTTGACCGATTTGGAAACTACACAAAGCTCAATTGACAAGGTAGAACCGGTGTTGCATGATCCAACACAAACTATCCCCGGAGGTCTTGGTGTTTCAAATTACTCCATCACAGAACATAATCTGGCTCTAAAGCAAGAAGAATTTGTCCGTTACCACCTGAAGTCTCCTGGTTTTAAGCTGAGCACTGTAGACAGAGGCTCTGAAACAGCCGACACCAAAACCAAGAGGATTTTGTATGGTAATAACTTTCAGAGGGAATCCAAGGTCCTGAGAAAACCGCTGCATGTTCTGAGGGAAGACAATCATGCTCAAGAAACCGACAATGACCATTTGTTTTCCTTGACGTACAAACGTAGAAAGGTTGAGAGAATCAGCATCGCTTGAACTTCCACTTTATGCTAACCCACGTAATGTACTCTTCCATTGCTCCGAGATTCATGAAAAAATATGAACTGTAATGCATATTGGTGATTGGATTTGGATTTGGATTTGGGTTGGGGTTAAGAATGACTATTTTTAGGCACTAAAAGGAAGTATTGATAAAATAAAGGAGTAAAGTGTAATAACCAAATAATTAGTCCCAACTAATAAACAAGAGAGTTCCGATAAGGTCACCCATGCCTTTGTTTTGTTTTCTCTCCGGAACAACGCATTGAGAGCTTCTCCCAAAACCTCAAAACCACAAAGCTCATACAACGGTAAGCCCCTCCAAAGCTTCTAAAGCTTATCGCTTTCAACCGTTTATTGTATCATCGTCATCTCTAGGGTTGTAGCGCTGTAAACCAAATACAAAAATCATAAATTTTACTTATTTTGTTAGAAAGGGTTTTGGAGTGATGGGGTCTCTCGTTCGTGAATGGCTCGGGTTTCAGCAATTTCCAGTGGCTACCCAAGAAAAGCTGATTGAATTCTTCGGCAAATTGAAGCAAAAGGTTTGTTTTTTTTTTGGTTCCTCCTGTTTCTTTGATGCTGAGTCGGTTTCTCGGATTCTCCGTTGTGATTAATAAGGGTGATGGGGGATTTTTTTTTGTAATCACAGGATATGAACTCTATGACAGTTCTTGTTCTGGGTAAAGGCGGTGTCGGCAAATCATCCACCGTCAATTCTCTTATCGGTGAACAAGTCGTCCGTGTCAGTCCTTTCCAAGTACGTAATTTAGTTTCCCTAAGCTTGAACTTGACTTGTTTTTATTTGGTTTAATCAAGTATTGTCATTGCAAGACATTGATGGTTTTGTTTTGTCGATTTTGTAGGCTGAAGGTTTGAGACCAGTGATGTGTTCAAGAACAATGGGAGGGTTCACTATCAACATTATTGACACCCCTGGACTTGTTGAAGCTGGATATGTCAATCACCAAGCCCTCGAGTTAATCAAAGGGTCAGTATTTGAATCTCTTCTTCATTATATTGATTGGCTTGGGTGACGTTTTGTGTTTGACTAGCTCTTCATTGATGTTATTAGATCTGCTTGCTGCGTATAGGTTTATCACATATGTTTGTGATTAAATTAAGCTACGTAAATATGTGCTTAAAATGTTTACTTTGTAGGGTTTCTGCTGAAATTGTGTATTATGGCCTAATACTGTTTAGGCTTTACTCAATGGGGTTTATTGTTCTGCTGAAGCTGTGTGTGTGTGTGGAAGTCTTGTGAAAGTTGTGTGTGTTGAAGTTCTTATGACAGTTGTGTGTGTTTCTCGGATTTTGGGCAGGTTTCTTGTGAACAGAACCATAGATGTCTTGCTCTATGTTGATCGTTTGGATGTGTATAGAGTCGATGAGCTAGATAAGCAAGTTGTTAAAGCAATCACCCAAACCTTTGGAAAAGAGATATGGTGCAAAACCTTGCTTGTTCTGACTCATGCTCAATTTTCCCCTCCCGATGAACTTTCCTACGAAACTTTTTCCTCCAAGAGATCAGATTCTCTCCTCAAAACTATCCGTGCTGGTTCTAAGATGCGAAAACAAGAATTTGAGGTATGGTTATTCCCGTCTCCGACAATAGTTTTGCCAATGTTTGATTCATTGTAGCAAAAATCAGTTACATTCTTCTCTACTGGCTTGTAGGATTCCGCAATCGCGGTAGTCTATGCAGAGAACAGCGGAAGATGCAGTAAGAACGATAACGACGAAAAGGTTTGAGTTTTTGGAATCTCTGATTTGACCCGACTTGGGGACTTTTGAAAGTTGCTTACCTGCTCTTGGTTTGGTTTAGGCTCTTCCGAATGGTGAAGCGTGGATCCCGAACTTGGTGAAGGCAATAACTGATGTAGCAACAAACCAGAGGAAAGCAATTCATGTAGACAAGAAGATGGTAGATGGATCTTACTCTGATGATAGAGGAAAGAAACTCATCCCTCTTATCATCGGCGCTCAGGTAAGAAAGAGTGACACAATTTGATGTATTTGTCTTATTCGAATTTGGTAAACAAGTGAAATCCGTTTTTTTTTTGTACTTGTCAGTGCTTCATCGTTAAGATGATTCAAGGAGCAATCAGAAATGACATCAAGACAAGTGGAAAGCCACTTTAAGAGCGAGTGAAGAACATGTTGTGTTGTGACCAAATTGGAAGGAAGAGACTTTTATCTGCAACATTTTTCTAGTTTCCGGCTTTTTATCTTTTCTGTAATCTATGGAGATTTGCCCAAAGAAAATATTACCATGTGTTTTTGGTTAAATGAAATGGATGTTTCCCAGAAAAAGGAATACATTATTCTGTAGGTTATCTGATAAGAGAGATAGATTGTTCTAGTTTTATGTTCAGTAATGCTCTGTTCTCGAGTTTTATCACTTCATCATCACATCATCAAACTTTTCTTACATTTACGATTACATTTAGTTCTTCTTCTCTTTGGTAACCCCTTCTTACTGTGTTTTCAGACTAAGGAAACAACTCAACACACTTGTGTGATTACATTAGCTGCACAGACGGACAGAGCCAAACACAAAAACTCTCTAAACATGATTGATTGGCTCTAAACAATCGCCAAAACTCTTTTGCTCTTTGCTTCTTCTCAGCATATAATCCTCAAACCCAAAACGACGACCACAAAAAAAAAACAACGTTGTACTGACTACTGAGAACATAGCAGATTCTATCGCCTCCATAAACAAGCATGAAACACATTCCTTCCCTCAGAGCCATGGAGTTGTAGATTATTCAGTGGTCAGAATCAAGATTGAGGATTAATTGGGCCACTAGACATGATTGGTGTGCTGGTACTAATTAACCAAAGCAATTCTTGTTGTGATTTCATCATAACCACGCCAGGCCGCTTATATATGTAACACAAAGACTAGCATTGGTGGCCCTGATGTGAATGTCTATTAGATCATCAATCAAAGTTGACAGGATCTGCCTGCTTCTGCTCCATTTTAAAAGATCCACATATGTTATAGAGAGAGAAGGTACGTTTAATAGATCGTCCCGGTCCCACATAACTATTCAAATAACTGTTTAGGTTAAGTTAATGACCGTCCGATCTCACAGTTGTTGCAACGTGACAATATATTAAACGGTCCAGATCTCTTGACCTTTCCAGAGACAACTTTTTCTATTTATTTTATTTATCACTAAATAAGAAAGGGAAATAAAGTAACCGTCGTTCGAATGCTTAATTTTAAGATCATTTCTATCCCATTCACTGTATCATTTTTTTTTTTTGAAAATATGTGAATTTTCGTTAGAGAAAATTTAATTGTAGTGATTACAATAGCTTGATATAGAAGATAACCCTTGCCCAAAAAAATAAAAACAATGAGATATCTGCAAATAGACCGAAAGTATCAATATGATCTATAGATTTTTAAGCCACACTTGCAAAAGCCTTTTGAAAATTTTTGGATGTGCCTTTGCGAGGATGGCATCCCGTATTTGCCGATCAAGAACCTTGAAGAGAACCTGTGCTGGGGTGGATAAATTGTTATGCATCCTGTTGTTTCTTTCAATCCAGATTGTGTAGACTAGCGCCTGAGCAACAAGACGACGAAGCGTTTGTGGAGAAGTGGTGTCTTTGATGTCCTTTCAAGCCGAGAAAGCATCCCATGTGTGGAAAACAAAGGGAGTGTATCCTAACCGCCGAGTTACCTCTAACCATAGCAGCTCACTGAAGTCGCAGTGAAGGAAGAGATGGTCTCGCGACTCTGGATCACGACCACACAGACAGCAGGTTGTGTCCAGGTTCATGCCCCAGCTTGCTAATCTTGTTTTTGTTGGTAGCTTGTTTAGGTGTGTTATCCACAGCATGAAAGCATGACGCAGGATATTACTTTTGTACCAAACCTGATTTGCCCACGGGGTGGTTCTTGCCTTTGCCTAAGCACCTCCCAAGTCTTCTTTGTGATAAAACTAGAATGTTCTTCCTCTTCAGTTTTCCAAAGGAACACGTCAGGTGTGTTTGAGAGACTCGGAGGGGTTAATGTGGTGAGGTGGATTTGCAGAGTCTCCGCCTGGGGAGAGCGTGCAGATCGAATGAGCCACCCTGTAGGAGAGCATGCTTGAGCGACTGTTGATGAAATGGGGATACCTGTTTGCCTTGGACCAGATTGTCCCATTAGTTGAATTAGTAGGCCTAGTGGAGTCCACCAATCAAACCAAAAACTTGCTTGTTGACCGTTACCCACTTCGCACCTAAGGAATCTAAGTGCGAGAGGTCGAAGTTGCAGTAAGGTTCTCCAAGTCCAAGAGTCATGTTGCTTTTCTTCAAACTGCCAAAAACACCCATATTTTATCTTGTTATTACGCAGCCAATCTGCCCAAAGTGAATCCCTGGCAGTAAGTAGTCTCCAAATCAACTTTAGGCAAAAGGTTCTATTCCATTGTCCCATACACCGAAAACCCAGTCCTCCCTCTTCTTTTGGCAAACAGAGGCTTGTCCAAGAGACTTTAGCCTGTGGTTTTTTAGTGATGTCTCCTCCCCAGAGAAATCTAGAGCAAAGACTTTCTATTTTCTTGATGCATCCTTTAGGCAAAATAAATGCAGAGGCCCAGAAATTGTATATACCATATATAACTGACAAAATGAGTTCCTTACGCCCAACATATGAGAGTGCACGGACCGTCCAGTTGGAGAACTTGGCAGTTATGTTATCAATCAAAGGCCTGTAGTCCGTAATCCGAAGCTTCCTATGCATAAGAGGTAAGCCGAGGTACCGGATGGGAAGTGACCCGAGGTTGAAACCAAGTGCAATACACCGGGAGGTTTCAGTTTGGTTCACTCCTGCCAAGATCAAGTCTGTCTTATCCTTATTCATTGTAAGACCCAAGGCTAAGGAAAAATCCTCCAATACTTTTGTGATGTTCTCCAGTGAGTCCTTGGTACCATCAAAAAATACCATAATGTCATCAGCGAAAGCTAAATGGGATACCTGCGGTGTGACTCCTCCTGGGTGATGGCCTATAAGGTTGTTGGCGTAGCTATTATTAAGGATTATGGTGAATACTTCCATTGCCAGTGTGAAGAGATAGGGAGATATTGAATCTCCTTGCCTGAGTCCACTAGAGCTCTTGAAAAATCCACATTATTCACCATTTACTGAGATCGAGAAAGAAGGAGTAGTTATGTATTCACTGATCATGGTGATGAAGCTTGCTGGAAAACCCATTGCCTTGAGAATATTAATGATGTAGTCCCAATGTACAGAGTCAAAAGCCTTTATGAGATTCACCTTTAGCATACCTCTCCCTGATATGTTTTTGTGGTTGTATCTTTGGATTAGCTCTGTGGCCAAGAGAACATTTTCAACTAGTAACCGCCCTGGGATGAAAGCTGATTGGGAGTTTGCTATCAAATCTGGTAACACTGTCTTAAGTCTGTTGGCAAGCAGCTTCGAGACCACTTTGTAAATTGAATTACAGCAGGCAATAGGACGAAAGTCAGACATTAAAGCTGCATTCGTGGTCTTTGGGATAAGAGTGAGTAACATAGAGTTCCATTGTTTCAGCAACCGACCAGTGGAAAAGAACTCCTGCACTGCAGCAACTAAGTCATGTCCCACGGTGTCCTAATGACATGTGAAAAATTCTGCACAGTATTCGTTGGGGCCTGGAGCTTTATTCCGCAGAAGAGAGAAGAAGGCATCTTTTATTTTAAGGGGAGTAACAGGGCGGGATAACACTTGTAGGGCAACTATGGAGCATCGTTGGGGAATCAGTGCCTCTAGTTCTGCAGCAGTGGGAGTAATACTGGTGGCTTGGGTGCTGAACAAGTTTTTGTAGTAGTCTACTGCAACCCGCTGGATCCCTTGTTTGGAGTCCACTATCTGACCATGTTCATCAAGTAAAAAGAGGATTTGGTTATGCGCATGATGAGCGAGAACTGATATGTGAAAAAACTTTGAGTTCTTGTCCCCCTCCTCAAGCCAGCATATACGTGATTTCTGTCTCAGATAGGACTCCTCAGCTCTAGCTAGGAGACACCACTTCCGATGAGCCTCCTTTTCCAACCGCATCTCATGCTCTGAGGGCGAGTTTAGTAGTGCCTGTTGACAAGCTGTAAGATCATCATATGCTTCAGCAACTCGTTTTTCTAAGGCAGAGTAGTTGTCGCGGCTAAAAGCTTTGATGACACTCTTCAATTCTTTGAGTTTTGTGGACACTAGTAACATTCTGGAGCAGTCGAATGTGAGAGCGGTCCACCAGAGCTTGATCAAAGGCGCAAAATCTGGATTCTTGTTGAGAAAGGAAAGAAACTTGAAAGGTCTTTTGGGCTTAGCCGTATAGTGGTCCAATAATAGGCAGCAAAGGCTATGATCAGAAAAGCCAGGTTCACCAAAAAACGCCTAAAGAGTTTGGATATGCTTGAAGCCATTCATCATTCACTAAGATCCTATCGAGTTTCTTGGCCACAACATTGTCGGAATGCTTGTTAGTCCACGTAAACAAGTTGCCACAGTACGAGAGATCTGCTAGGTGAGCTGTGCTGAGACAATGACTGAAATCACGCATACCTCTAGTTGAGTTGGAGTTCGTCGAAGATTGCTCATGAAGAGATAATTTCTGGTTAAAATCGCCAATTATTGTCCAGGGTTTGGCTATAGTCAATGGAGATACTGATAAATGTTGAATTTCTGCCCATAACGATTTGCGATCCTCACTGCAGATTGATGATGCATAGACGATTGAAATTACGACTTATGACTGCTTTAAAGGCAACTTGACGAGGCAAGAGATCATTTGAAGCGACTTAGAGATGACTGTGACCTGTACAGCTGGGTGCCAAACAACCCATATCTTACCAAGAGCCGAGTACTCATAGTTATCCGCAAAACTCCAACCAGGAAGCAACCATGAAAAAAGAATTGTTGCCTTCTCAGGTTGGACGTGGGTCTCAATGATCCCACCAAAAAAAGGTTTATGAACCTTTATCCACTTCTTAAAGCTTCTCCGTTTTATAGGGTCGTTAAAACCTCTTACATTACGACAAAAAATATCCATTAAGGGGATATGAGTTTAAAGGATTAAAGGGCCTCCAACCCTAGCTCGTGAATCTTTTTTCTTAAGCATCCGCTTGGAAATGACTTTCAGAAATATATCAGATTCAGCATCCAGATTGTCGTCATCAGCGAAAAGATCATCCTGTTCAGAATCTGAATCCTGAGAGTCGCCTGAGCCAACTGTGTGTGATAGATGGAAGAAGAGATTGGCGGTTAGATCTACACAGAGTTGTCCTTCATCCGAAAACAGGGCAGGAGCTGACGTTGAAGCTTTGGGAGATGGCCGAGACACATTGGAGATTGACGGAACAACTGACTTGTTCATCTTAGTGTTTAGATTACCACGAGTAGTAGCCTATTTACCAGATGGAGCAGTATTCTAAACTTTATCCCTTGAAGCTAGATTTCCATTATTAGCTGGAGGCGCCACCACTGGTACAATATCAACAATTGGCAGTTGACTTGGGATGGGAGCTTTTCCATCTCGCTTGTCCTCCTTGGAGCGAGGGCAGGAATCGGTGTTATGCTTCACTGATCCACACAAAGTGCAAGTTGGAGGAGCTTTGGTGCAACGGGAAACAGTGTGTCCCAATTGATTGCAGTGACTGCATAGAGCTGGAAGCCAGGGACTGGAAACTCTTATACGCTTAACCTGACCAGATTCAAATCTTGCATTGACAACCTCAGGGAGTGGCTTCATGGGGTCTATAACTGTATAGACCTTAGCCACCTCTATATTAGTGAGCTTCTCCGTTTGTGGGTGAAGGCAGACTGGATGTCCCACCATACCTGCAATGTGCTCTAGACCCTCCCTGTTAAAGAACTCCAATGGGACTCCATGGAAATCAAGCCAAACTGGAACCAAAGATAATTTCGGCTTCTTTGGAGTGATATATGGTGACCATTTGGCAACAAACATAGTTTGTGCATCCACTTGTCATAAACACTGACTCAGGATACGACGTCTAGCGTTTGGACAGGAGACCTTAAACAGAAAAGCATGACCCTCCATCTTGGATACCGTGATATCCCGTCGTTGTCAACTCCAAATGCCATTCACAATGGCGTGGACTGCTCCTCGATGAGGCGGTTCCTCATAAAACTGCCCTAGGATAAAGCTATCCCATGCTTTCTTATTCTTCTCTATTACCGAATTTGGAATGGTTACACAATCCTCCCCCAATTCAAGAGCGAAGGGGGTTCCTTTTTTCTCCATTTTAACAGTGTTACCTTTTACTAGAGCTTTCCAGGGATGCTCCTCTGTCTGGAGGGGTTCCGATGACACAGCCTGGGGGTGTGTTGAGATCATCGGTGTGGGTTTGCTGACGTTGTGACCACTGTTGACGATGGGATCTACCATTACTGGTACATGGTTCGAGATAACCTCCGTAGCAGTGATGACCCCTGAACCTGAAGATCTATG
Organism: Camelina sativa; assembly: GCF_000633955.1. Taxonomy (NCBI): domain Eukaryota; kingdom Viridiplantae; phylum Streptophyta; class Magnoliopsida; order Brassicales; family Brassicaceae; genus Camelina; species Camelina sativa. The sequence goes on along the minus strand of NC_025687.1, from coordinate 599,935 downwards.
AATTTCGATTGCTGTAGTTGGAGCCACCAAAGCGGCTACCTTACAGGAATCCGGTGATACAATGTTGGCTAACATCGCTGGGGATGCAGGCAACTCTTTCGACACAGATGGAGAATTTACTACCCCGCTGATTTAGGAGATTCAGACGGAGGACTCTTCGTTTCCGATGAGACAGATGATGCGGATCCAGTGAGGACCTCGCTAAGGGGTTTTTTCTTGGGCTTAGATTTGCCCATGAGGGGCGGTGGAGACCGACGCCGAGATCGGCGACGGTGAAGGGAGAAGGAAAGGAATCTCGTTTTTGGGTGAGAGAGAGGAGAGACAAAAATTAGAAAGCAATATAGCATTAAATCCACTGTAGGTAGGTCATTTTATTCATAAGTAGTACTAGTATGTTCCTACACTAAAAACAAAAGGAGACAAAGAACGTATATATTATTTGTGAAGTGAGAGGGAGAGGCACTGGAATCTGAAACCAGCCAATTTTCTATGTCAATAATAGTTTAATTAACTCTTTCAATATTTTGTATGGGGTGATTGGCAGTTATTTTTATTTCTTCTATTTTTTTTTGGTTTTTGTTTTATTTATTTACACTTGTAACTGTCCTTTTTAAATAAATAAAAAAATCGGAATTTATTCGCAATGGGTTCCATGCATATCAACACGAAAATGTCGGAGTTGAACGCTAACGCTCCCATCACCGTGTGGTGGGATGTTGAGAATTGTCAACCTCCTTCTGGAATTGTTGCTGAGGAAATTGGTGATCGTATAACATATTCCTTGAGAGCTCTAGGCTATTTAGGTCCGATAGAAATTATACATTATTATTTTTTCTATTTTTTGGTGTGATTATTGATCGAAGTTCACCAATTAACAGTAGGTTTACAGGCCCATAAGTGTGAGATTTTGTAGGTTTACAAAATTCTTAAGGAATTACAAAAATCAAATTCTTCTATTAACGGTAGGTTTACAAAATTCTTAAGTAAAACAAAGTTAATCATATATATAGCATGACACGAACCAATAAATATGATTATAGCATGACAAGACAATATATATTATAACATGACACAAACCAATAAAAAACGATTATGTACAAAATTATCACAATAACTTAACTTTACAATAAATTATGTGTTCAAACATTCATATGATCATGTACTTTGTAGATATGACAAATTACTTCGCACCAGATAGGGTATATATAAACAATCTTCATTTGAGGCCAAAAGTTATTAATTTGATTATTAATTTTCTTCCATAACCTTACTATTGTTACATTTTTTTATTATTTTTTTATTTTGTTACAAAAGTGAGGAAGTAACAATTGGAACCTATCAATCAATTAAATCAACAAAAAAAAAATACCTCAGTAAATAGGAAGGAAATGGCGAGATAGAGATTTTGTTGGGAAATATAATGGTGTGTTTATATTTTTGTTTGCATTGCCAAATTTAAAACGCATAGAAGAAGCGCCGTTTCGAAAGGTCTGGGATCGTTAGCCCACACATTTAGAGCCATTAGACAGCCCAGAAGTGTGGGATATATAAGGAAGTGGTAAAGTTGAGATAAATCCTAAAGCTAGCACTGCCACTTTCTTTTACAAACGAGGTTTGTTCTCTCTCAAATTACTTGGTATATGATATGTATGATTGTAGAAGAAGGTTCTCTCGTTCGTTCTTATTCTAGTTAGTTTAAGAAGACGTAACTTGGGAAAGAAGGTTTATAGGAGGATTGTTGGATAATTCCAATTTGAGGAAGAAGATATCTTGCCAAAAGAGATAGAATAGAAAATAGGAACGGAAAAGTTCCTAAAATTAGTAGTATAGATAATGTTAATTGTAATAGGTTTAGGAAAAGCTTAAACCTATAAATATAAGTGTCTCTCCATAAGACTTGTTCTTATTTTTCAAGTTTTTTAATTCTTAGAAGGACGTCGAAGACGTCGGTGTGGATTGATCTCGACACCTGTCCGATTACCGATAGTTGTGTAGCTAGTCAGGTCCGTCAGCGGGTAGAATCGGCTTTGGATACGATTGGTAGCTCTGGTCCTGTCACCATTAATGTCTTGGGCACCTTGGAGGACACCACTGTTGATGTCTTGCGAGCCTTATCTTCCATTGGAATTGTTGTTCACTACATCCCATGAGGTTGGTTAATATTCTCATCTCTCTAGAAATTAATTAGGGTTTTATGTCCTGCGAGGGTGTTTAACACTAAAATAACAACAACAGGTACAGGAACAGGAGGTAGCGGGAAAATTTTGTCGGTTTTGCTTGCTTGGACACGGGATAATCCACCCCCGGCAAAGATTCTGTTTGTATCTCTCTCCCTCGATGTGCACGACAGTTCCGGACCATTGTCTTATCTACAAGAACGAGGCTATCACATTCTGGTTGGGTATGGGGATACTCCCAAACCTCCTCCAGGCCTGTTCACTTCTGCCGTTTGGAAATGGCAAAGCTTGTTGGAAGGAGTTTCCACACCCCTGAATCCCCTCTGGTCTGTTTTCCCAATCGATTCAGGGGAGGTGATGAGAAGTCCTGTGTGTGATGATTCTGCAGCAGAAAGTTTCATTTGCAGACTTTGTTATTCATCCTCTAAGTATTTTGTCTGCCAAACCCTTGAAGATTTCACCACGCATCTCACCAGCGAAGAACATAAACTGAGAGTAAGCCCCTCTCTCTTCTTTCTTTGCTGGCTTGTATCATCATCATTACATTTTCTTTTTGCCACTAACATCCTCGTCTCTCTTAAATCTCTGATCCCAAGCAGTACTTTAAGCATCATCAAATTGTGGAGGATGACGACTATGAGGACGAAGACTCCTTGGCCGTAGGTGATTCTTCCTCCCATCCGAAGAAATCAAAGGTTTAATATCTATCTCTCTCTCAAGTATAACTAGACTCGTTTGAGTTTTGATTCAGTAACCTTTGGTTTCTAAATCATTGTAGAAAAAGTCGAAGGGCATGGTGCTCAAAGCAGGAGTTAGATCTTTCCTTTTGATTAAGGCTGCTACTGCCATGGTGAAGGTCAAAGCAACTACCATGATGAAGAGTCAATCAAAGGCATGTTTCAATTTCTGTTAAAATTTCTTTGATGGCATAGTTCATAGTTGCTTTTGGTCACTCATGTATCTTTTGAGGTCTAAGAAACAAGACAGAGCATTGACCAATTTATTTGATGCATAATCAACATTGATTTTTTTCCAATGTTAGGAAAAGTGCTATAAAAACCAACAAAGACTGTTTTATGTTGGATACTAATTATTCTCACGAACCGATAATTTTGAACCTTAGCCGAACTGTAATGTAATCCAGATTGAACACCACTAACAATTTTCGACCAAAAAACCATATCTATCCTTTTATTTAGAAATGTCGTCACGTGTCTGATGTCTTCTTACTCGACCTCCGACTGACCAAACAACAAACTTGTGTGATTACATAAACGCATATCAACACAAGAACAGAACCATACACAAAAGCTATAAACAAGACGGGCTCTTCAACAGGTGACATAACAGCCAAATACACACAATCTCGTATAAGAACAACCCATGCCAATCCTTCCACTGCCATTTTAATCACCGTAACTTTTTTCCTCTTTGCTTCTTCTCTGCATAACTTGCATATAATCCTCAAACACAGAACACCCACAACCAAGAACGTTGTACTAGACCATCCCCGGTAAGCCACAATGTTCCCTCCCACTATCAATGGCTCTTTCCTGCAGACACAAGACTTGCAAACTCCAGAGAACGTAGAAGTGACCAGAGCATCGTATCCTGTATAGTAGGGAAGAATCACAGCGTCTAAGTAAAGGCTGGCGTGGAGAATTCCAGAGACAGTAGAGGCTTCAAAGAAGACAAAGCTTGCTTCTTTTTCGATGTTGTTCTCGAATATAAGCACTGAGAGCTGAACGAGCTGCAGGATTGCAGGTCCGAAGATGGAAATTGGGAAAACGGTATTGATCCTTTGACCTTTTGCAAGGATCAAGATGATCAAAGGGAAAGAGATTGGACCAGAAGGAACTAAGTACATTTTTGCTTTATCATCATCATCACCACCATCATCATAATCACCATCTTGTCTTCTGCTTCTTCTTGATAGTACTTTCCTTAACATAGCTATTAGCGCCGTCAAGTAAGAAACTGTGACGAAGAAGAAAACTAGAACATCAATGATTTGAGGGTAGTCGCCGGCGTAGAGGCTGTCGCAAAAGTAATGTAAAGGGCAGTTGATAGGATCAAGTGTGTCTTCGAATTGCCACTTGGTGCATTTGAAAAAAGTTTGCTTTCGACCCAAATCCATTTCCCATTCTGTGTTCATAATTTTGGGGTTGTGTTCTCTTATTTGTTGTTTGGTTTCCTTGCAAGCTACACATAAATTGTTTATAAGGTGCGTGTGTGTGTAACATCATATGGTTGATTCCCTTTCATTGTCTAGTTTTGGATGCTTGAGCTGCAGGCTAAAGTGGATAATGAAACTCTATCTGAAATTTGAATCCTATCTTCAATTTGGTTTATTAATTTAATTTACTCTTTGAGTGAAGTTAAATGTGCTTACATACTTTACTTGATTAGTAATGATGATTGTGCCCAAATTTGAATCTTTGTATAGAGGAAGGAGTAGAAAATTTGTGAGAGAAGCCTTTATCTGTAAGCGAAGTCAAAAAGTTTGGTGGGTGATTGGTACTGTATATATATATTTTTTTTAAAATGTTGGTTGAAAAACTTTGGCTAGCTCGGAAACAGAGGATTTTAGATTTGTTACTCTATGAACGCTCTTCAGTTATCTATCTCCAAGTAGACTTAATTGTGAAATTTTTTACTTAAGAAAATCAAATTCGGCTTGATATTTCAAATGTAATATGTGAGAAATGTATTATAAAAGGCAAAAATTAAATTAAGTATATTTATAGCCTTTGTTCGGGTCAATGTTTTCAAATTGTTCATGTTGGCATATGATATTAAAACAAAAAAAACAATAATTGGCGTATTTGTTAATGAACTAACCGTATTTGTTAATGCGTTGACATTTGACAAAGAAGCTAAAAAATGATAATGAAATACAACGTGGTTAAGCAGCAATTTGATATGATAAACGAACAAATTTGCTGTAAAAATATACTAAGGGGCGGTATTGGTTTAAGATTTTGAAAGAATTTTAATGATTTTAAAAGTTAGGTAAAATATGTTGTTATTCAATCAAGTCTTTTAAAAACTCTTTAAAAATTTGGTGTTATTGGTTGTGAATTTGTAAAAACTTATATAAAATCTTGATAAATCTAGTGTTATTGGATTAAGAGTTTTATAAAGTTATTAAAAGTTTTATGTTATTCAAGTAAAACAAAAAAATCTTGGATCGTTAATGAATTCAAATTTTATATTATTGGTTTAAGATTTTATATCATTTCTTTCATAACAAAAGTCACGAAAACTCTTTCATCAAATAGAAAGATTTTACAAGATTAGAAAAAACAAATCATCAAGATTTTAAAAAACTTCCTAAATAATTTCTTAAAATCTTTCATTTTTAACTTTCAATTTTCTATAATTCTAACAATGAGCAAAAACATAAAATCATTAAAATTCTTTCTAAATCCTAAACCAATACCTCCGGTGATATAATCCGTGCGGTACGTATACGAAGTTACGAACCGTGTGATGTGATGAGCACACCGACATAATTAATAATAGCCGCATAGACGCGGTTCTCTTCTCCAATCACTAATTTAATTTCCCTCTCGCTCTCCTTCTCCTACCAATACCAGCAATAATAGCTAGCGTTGTACTAAACTTTTTTATGAATGGTCAGATACTAAAATACTAATAAAACCTTTGAATATTTCAATCTAAACCCATTAATACAACAAACTAAAGAAACTTCTACATGTGGCCAACAAATATACTCAGGAGTTATGATGAAAATTACATGGACCTTACGATGGTTTTTTTTTCCTTTGCTAAGAAAACTTTTTTTTTTTTCTTTTTCTTTGTGTGGTGGGTAGAAGACAATTAATTGTATTTACGAAAGAAATAAAATAACACGTAAAGGCATATCCATTTTTTCTTTCTTTTTTTTTAATTACATGAATAAATAAATAAAATATCAATACTGCCAAAACAAAGAGACGGATAAATAAAAGGAAATCAGAAAAGAAAAGATCTCTCTCATCGTGTGGGGAATTCGAAAGCTCAAATGCAAAGCCATCATCATCAGAATCGAAGCACAACAACAACGAGAACAAGGCTCAGCTTCTTCTTTCTACGGTCTCGATTCATCCCTTCCTTCTCTTCCCCACTCTCCTTCTTCTTCGTCTTCGCTGCCGTCCCTCTTCCGATCTACTACTTTTCCGGTTTACTCTCCAGAGTCAACAAACCGGTTTCACTTATGGTGCGTCTGCGTCCCTCTCTCCGACTTCACTTTTGTATTTTTTTTTTCTTTCTTTCTGAGAATTGATGATGATAGATGAGTGATTCGCCGATTGTGTTTTTTTTATTTATTTTGCAGAGACTCAACTCCAACTTAGCTTCTTCAATGGTGGATTCGAACATATCTTGTACCACCTTCAATATACTGGCTCCAATTTATAAACGCGTTGATCAGCAGGTTTGTTTCTCCTCCTCTTTCAAGATTTCACTCTTATCTGTTGATTTTTGCGCGACATTGATTGATTGATTGATTGATTGGGTTTTACAGAATCAGAGTATTCGAGAGAGCGATTTCCACGAGCTTTGGTTAGCTCGTAACCAGCGGATTTTAGATTTGTTACTCCATAAACGCTCTTCAGTTATCTGTCTCCAGGTACACACTTTTGCTTCTTGTGACTTATTATAAACTCATCATATTTGACTTTTTTTAGCTTCAGCTGTGAGACTCTTTAGCTATTGTTTGACTCTGTTCATTCATAGGAAGTTTGGGTTGGGAATGAGGAATTAGTCAACATGTATCACGACCAGCTTGCCACTTCAGGCTACACTCTTTTTCAGCTGGCTAGAACCAATGGTCGTGGTGATGGTATGTTTCTTTAATTTTTTTTTTATCATGTTTCTTTTTTTCTACTTCTTTTGATTGAAATTGGCGTCGTCAGCTCTAGGCAGGAGAGTAGAAAAGTATGCCATCTGTATGTAATTATTGTTGAAATTTTTCTAGGTCACTGTCCAGGATCATTAGAAACTTCAGATGGTTAATGTTGCTGCTTCATATGCTTCAGTCCAAATCTCTATACACTTTCATGTTTTGGACAAACGTTAGATTAGAGGAGAAAGACATGTCAGAATCTTTCTGGTGTCAAAGGTTACTTGTTGGTGTTTATATGATCTCCACCTCGTTTGTTTGTAGGATGCCGTGTAAAGCGCCACTACTTTCAATGATTGTTTTTATGGATGGAGTAGATATATAGGTCTGGACTCCTCTATGCGATCAAAGATAGGATCATTTGCCTTTTGATGTCTCATTTGTGGACTTGAATATCTTTCTTACAGGTCTTTTAACTGCCATCCATAAGGACCACTTTAAAATTGTAAATTACCGGGAGCTGCTCTTTAACGATTTTGGAGACCGCGTTGCTCAGCTCTTACATGTCAAATCAGTTGTTCCCTTTACGCTTAATGGCAAGCAAGACATTCTACAAGAATTCATTATAGTGAACACTCACCTGTTATTTCCTCATGATTCTAGCTTGTCTGTTGTAAGGTTGCATCAGGTTTGTCATCCTTCCCATCATTTTGTATTTTTGAGACCGTTCCCCTTCGATCTTGTAATCCTAGTTTAATTTCAATATACCTGCTTCTCTTAACAGGTTTACAAAATTCTTGAATATTTGGAAGCTTACCAAAAGGAAAATACACTTAGTCACATCCCCATTATTCTCTGCGGGTGAGTTTCTCGATCTTTAAGAATCTTGAGATTGTGTCCCTCCACCAGTGAACTCTGTTATCTCAGACTTTTGAATTATGCTTATCTCAGTGACTGGAATGGAAGCAAACGCGGGCATGTCTACAAATTCTTGAGATCTCAAGGGTTCATATCATCATACGATGATGCTCACCAGTATACAGACAGTGATGCTCATAGGGTAAATATCTCTTACAAATCTTTTTTTATTCTCCAGCCTTATGTTATTACGCTCATATTGTATATAAAATACACATCCTTATCCAGTCTTTCTTCCATGTTTTTCTTCAGTGGGTTAGCCACAGAAACCACAGGGGAAATATATGCGGAGTTGATTTCATATGGCTCTGTAACCCTAGTGATTCAAGAAAACCATTGAGAACAAGTTGGGTGGAAGCTGTTTTCAGCATTATCAAGGTGAGATCTTCATAAAACTAAAGTTTACCTCATTCTTTCCAAATGTACCTTCTTCATGTCCATTTTGTTTATTTCTGATTTTCTCTTGATGGTTCTTCCAGTATCAACTTCACAAAGCTTCCATAGCCGAGGGCGATGCCTTTGCTTTTCTTGGGGCAAATAATCATAGTGATTCACTAACCTACTCTGACTTTTGCCAAGCACTTCAAAAGGTATATACATTTTCTTCAGGAAAAGAGTGAGCCTAGAGAAACTTTAATTGTCCATAAATGCTGCCAAAAAAAACTTAAAGTTGCAAAATCTGATTGGAATTCGACACTTTTGAAAATTCTTTGTGATAATCTAGAGATTTCACTTATCGTAACAGTAGAATAAGGATCAAATGAGTTCTCCAGATTTTTACAATTTCTTTCAACGACGAATGGACTTTTATGCTGACGTCAAATTTTTTTTATGTTGTGTGGTAGGTAAATCTAACGGGTATTCCACATGGACTTAGCTTCGAAGAAACTAAAGAGCTATGGGTTAGAGCTGATCTTGATGGAAATGGTGTCTTCGACTATGAAGAACTCAAGGTAAACTAAACTAAACCAATTGGTGCAAAATGGAAATCACAAACCGAAGTTATATGTAAATCAAGACTCTGATGTGTGTGTGTGTGTGTGTGTGTTATATGTACTATCAGAAAATTTGGAACACGACGATGGTGAACAAACCTGGAAACTGCAGAGAGAGTATGATGGAGAGTAAGAAAGAAGAAGGTGAAGAAGAAGAAGAAGAAGAAGAAGAAGAAGAAGAAGAAGAAGAAGAAGCAATCGGATTGAGAGTAAAGAAAGCGGTTTTGTTTCCGCAAGAAGCAGAGAAAGGACTGTGGCCGGAGAACTACAATATCTCTGATCATGCTTGTCTGACCGTACAATTTTCTCCTGTCAAAATGCTTTGTAGCTAAGTTTTGTTTATTACGGCTCTTTTGTGAAAAAATGTAAAGAAACAATGAGAGTGAGAATTGCACTGTGAGAAGTTTACAAACCTCTGTATTTTGTATAGTTTTTTTTTTTTTTTTGTAATAGCATCTCAGTTTCTGATAAAAAAAATTAAAGATTTAGTCTTGTTTTTAATGTATCGAGTTTTAGTGGAGTAGACACAAATTAAAAAAAGTTGAAGCCATAGGATGGATTTAAACTTTTTAAGGAATTAAAAATAGGGAGGGGAGTATCGTGCTGGTAGTATCTAACTCTCAATAATAAGTAATACTTTTTCAAAGAAATAATTGACTCGTTATAACACTTGAATCTTGGCTGTTATGTAAAAGAAAACACTTTATTAACCTAAGGGACGTGTCAAATCCCTATTGTTAATATCAATAAAATTGAAAAAGGGGGAAGAAGAAGATCTGAAACAAAAGACTTTTCCTCTTCGCTTTTGGAAATAAAAAGAAAATTTGGAAAGGGGCTGACTTTGTCTGGTTGGTGGACCTCGTCGTGGGCGACTATAAAGATTGAGGAGTGTTATCTATGTAACTCTATCACTCGCTCGTCTTCGATTCCTCCTTCTTCAGAGAAACTGTATGTTTCTTTCTCTATTCGAGAAATTTCTCTTTCGCTGAACAATTTGTTTATACTACATAATACCATGAAAGTGGTCAAGTTTGTTGTATTTGATTATCCCAATAAACTGTCTTTTGACTTCGATATTTAATTTCCCTTTTTTCTTGTTTTTTTGTTCTTTTCCAACAGAGTCGTCGATTCTAACCGGAATCGTCAACGTCCTCAGATTTTATCAGGAGATCTTAGTGTTTCTTATCTGATTTTTACAAGATCCATGCTTTTGAATCATTGATTGGAGATACTCAAAAAAAAAAAAAAAAAAA
>NC_025687.1:577379-589528 GCF_000633955.1 Camelina sativa | reverse complement strand
TGGCACCAGTAGTTAAGCTGGTTTTAGGTTCATTAGCCTTTGCCATTTTCTGGGTATTAGCAGTGTTCCCCTCTGTACCATTACTACCAATCGGTCGAACCGCCGGTTCTCTGTTCGGTGCAATGCTAATGGTTATCTTCCAAGTGATAACACCGGAACAAGCTTACGCTGCCATCGATCTCCCCATCCTTGGCCTTCTCTTTGGCACTATGGTTGTTAGTATATACCTTGAGAGAGCTGATATGTTCAAGTACTTAGGCACATTGCTCTCTTGGAAAAGCAGAGGACCTAAAGACTTGCTTTGTCGAGTCTGTCTTGTTTCCGCGGTTTCAAGCGCTCTTTTCACTAATGATACTTCTTGTGTGGTTTTAACCGAGTTTGTGTTGAAGATCGCTAGGCAAAAGAACCTCCCTCCTCACCCTTTTTTGCTCGCTTTGGCCACGAGTGCCAATATTGGTTCTTCCGCTACTCCCATTGGGAATCCTCAGAATCTTGTTATTGCTGTTCAAAGCAAGATACCCTTTGGGGAGTTTCTTTTTGGTGTTTTTCCTGCTATGATTGTTGGTATTACCGTCAATGCTTTGCTTCTTCTCGGTATGTATTGGCGGGTGTTGTCTGATCATAAAGAGGACGAAGAGAAAGCAGGAGAAGTTGCTGATTCTGAAGTTGTCTCTGTTGCTGAAGAAGATGTCAGCTCTCATAGGTTTTCGCCAGCTACGTTTCCACCACCAGCTACATCCGAAGAATCGAACTTGAGAATGGATGCTGCTGATACGCTCAGAAACAGAGCGGGTTCGGCTGGTGAGAGCGATCTTATAAGCCGCGATTCAAACGCGTCAAGAGAACTACAAACCGACGCAGAGTCTCAAGGAGATATCAATGACAACAACAGTATGTTCAAAACCAAGAAATGGAGAAGAGTTTTATGGAAGTCAAGTGTTTATTTAATCACGTTAGGGATGCTAGTGTCTATGCTTATGGGTTTAAACATGTCGTGGGCTGCAATTACCGCGGCTCTAGCTCTCGCTGTTCTTGATTTCAAAGACGCAAGGCCATCTCTCGAGAAGGTAAAAAACCAAACTCTTTCAAAGATACAATTTTAAAGTTGTAACCTTTTTTGTTGTGATTCGCAGGTGTCGTACTCGCTTTTGATCTTCTTCTGCGGGATGTTCATAACCGTTGATGGATTCAACAAAACTGGTATCCCTACCGCTTTATGGGACCTAATGGAGCCATATGCCAAAATCGATCAAGCCAAAGGAACCGCGGTTCTAGCAGTTGTGATTCTTGTCCTCTCCAATGTAGCCTCTAATGTACCTACCGGTAACGTCACTACCCTTAAAGGCAAACATGCTATGTTCGCTCTACAAACAAATTCAGACAATTTCTTGATTTGAAAGGAACAGCAGGACCATTGCGAATGAATGATTCTTTTTGTCTTTTAAATGTGTGCAGTGCTTTTGCTGGGAGCAAGAGTGGCGGCATCAGCAATGGGGAGGGAGGAGGAGAAGAAGGCGTGGTTGTTGCTGGCGTGGGTGAGCACGGTGGCTGGGAACTTGACGTTGCTTGGTTCAGCTGCAAACCTGATAGTGTGTGAGCAAGCACGCAGAGCAGGGAGCCATGGATACACTCTCACTTTCACAAAACACTTCAAGTTTGGTTTACCTTCAACACTCATCGTCACTGCCATTGGTCTCCTCTTAATCAAGTAAAATCATAGCTCACTCTGCATATATGCTTTTATTTTCTCCTTGACAAGAATCAGTCTTTATGTGTTCTCTTCCACACGTTTGTAATTGAATGTTCATAGAATCCATATTTGTATGATTGTATCATTGATAAACACAAACACTATCACAACTATAAGTAATGAATGAATGGTATAGCAGTTTTCAGTTTGAAAACTACTTTTTACTATTCATAATACTTATCAAGAGTTACAAAGTAAAGAGGTTTTGTCGTGTAGACATAAATGATTCCAGAATGAAAATCAAAGCAACGCTAACGTAAATGTTATTATATACTACAATGCTGTTTTTTACTTCAAGTAGCAAAAAAAAAAANAAAAAAAAAAAAAAAAAAAAAAAAAAAAAAAAAAAAGAACAGAAGTGAGAAAAATTATAACATCATTCATCTCTTAACTCTTACCTTTTTTTTAAAGATTCGGCTCCACATAAGACAAACGTGTCACTGTTTATGCTAAATAAGTAATAACCGTCGACGTAGTTACATTACAAAAAAAAAAAAAAAACAAGTGTAACCATATTAACAAGTGATAGGAGATGAGACACGTATGTATATTATCATTCCAACTAACCTACGCCTTAGTCAGAAAACCTTAGAGTCCACTTAGCGTATCTTCTACGCACTATTTTTATGATCTAGTGTTATTTTTCAAAAAACAAAAAAAGAAAGATTCGAATAAAACTGGGACGGGTTCTCCCTTAATAAATAAAGAAGCACACTTCATCGTACTTCTTTCTACTTGCATAAAGCTCTCTTCTTCTAATAAGTTCTCTGAATCTGAACATTCCCATCTCTTCTCTTTTCTTGTTTTTTTTTTTTTTTGCTCTTTTCTTTTGTTCTGTTTACCTTATTCGGTTGCTTGTCTGAAAGTTATGTCGCTCTCGAGATTGGTTAATCCGATCGGAGTCAGGTTCTGTCTGACCGAAGAGGAGATTTTCGACTATTACCTCCGGATCAAAAATCTGGAAAGTAACACGAGTCATGTCGATAAAGTCATTAGCACAGTCAATATCTGTAGCTCCGATCCTTGGCATTTACCTTGTAAATAAGACTCTCTCTCTCAAAAATCACAACTCCCCCACCACCCAAATTGTTGTATTTCTAAAACCTTTTTTTTGTTGTTGTTGTCTTTTTCTTTGTCCCAGCCATGGCGACTATCATAGTCGAAACGACCGATCTGGTTTGGTATTTCTTTGGCCGTATAGAGAACAAATATAACAGAGGTGACCGGCAGAGCAGAAAAACACAGTCTGGGTTTTGGAAGAAAACCGGAGAGACAATGGATATCAAGCGAAAGAGCGGTAATGGCGAAAAGATTGGTGAAAAAAGGGTTTTGATGTTTTACTTGAAAGGTGGATTGAAATCCAAATGGGTTATGCACGAGTATCACGCTACCTTCTTCTCTCCTCCTAACCAGGTTCATACTCGGATCCCAAACTTAATTTTAGGGTTCTTTGTTACTGCTGTTGTTGTTGTTGTTGTTGTTGTTGTTGCTCTAATCATTTTACTTTTACAGATGATGACATATACACTCTGTAAAGTTGAGTTTAAGGGTGAAAAGAGAGAAATTGAGGAAAGTCGCTCTTTATACCCAGCTCCGATGAGTAATGATAATATTGGTGGCTTGATGATTAAGGTTGGTCACTCTCAAAACTTTATTAGTTTTTTCTATTCACATCGATCTTCAAAATCATTAATAGTTAGTCATGGAGAATCTTCTGACAATTTCTGACGTTACTTGTGTTGTTCCCCTTTTTTACAGAATCCATGTCAGATTACTGGATCTCCTCTAGATTTGGATGCACTGGACTGGGTTATGGATAATATATTAAGTCCTGATTTCGTAGGCTTAGCGGCTGATGATGACGACGAACAGAGTAAGGGTGTTTACATGGAAGAATATAACAGATACAGACCTAAAAAGCCATTGACCGGTGTCTTCTCTGATAATAGTAGTGACTCTGATTCGGTTTCTCCAACAACGGTAAGCAATTTTTTTTATTATGTTACCAACATTATAATTTCCTCTGTTTTCGGTTTCTACCTCATAACGCTATATATAGAGTTTTGTTTCATACGTACAGAGTTCCATTCAAACTTGGAGCACTTGTGATAGTTTTGGTAGCTCAAACCAAATCATCACAGACCTGCTGCCAGAATCTGCTACCTCGACAGTCAAAGAAACACCTGTGAAGAAGAAGAAAACTTATGACGATGATGCACTAGGGACTGAGATTGGTGAGCATAATAAATTGGGTCAAGTGATGATGATCAAGAACAAAAAAGCTGGTTTCTTTTGCAGGATGATACAAAAATTCGTCAAGAAAATTCAGCTATGTTCTTCTAACTAAAGAACATGATATCAATTATTATGATCAACAACACCTATTTGTACTTTCCATATATGTAGAAGAGTTAGTTTTGTGTCTATCTTCCTTAGCAAGGAAAAGAGCGAGTTTATATTATGTCTATCTTGTTTTTGTAACTTTTCCAAATTGTAGCGTTTTCCATTATATATATATGTAAAAGGTGAATTCGTGGTACACATATAATGTAGACCAATTGCTATTGTAGCGTGTTCCATTATCTTGTTACTACAAAAGAAAGCAAAGAGAATATATATCAAATCAAGATACTTAGTTTTAGTAATGACAAGAGTGTTTTTTTTTGGACTATTAATTAGTAGTAGTCTACATCATAAGTGTACCACGTGCATATATTGTCATGTTGTTTGTTTAAGTCCAAAGTCCAAGCCCTCTCCCCCCAATTGCGCTAATCATAATTTTTATTAAGTATACGCCTAAAACACCTTTGATTGAATGTCACAAAAGGTCGTCGTAAACTGATAAACTTTACTTTATACAAAATACTGTATGAATTTAAAGAAACCAAAAATTTCCTTTTTTGCGGTCAGAAAAAAAAAATGAAACCAAAAATTTCTGAACCGTGGATGAACTTAATGCGTTCGTGTCATAAAACGACGCGTTAAATAATAAAGATAACAACATGTTAAAATCCATTCAGCTTTTGTGATCAATTCACACTTCTTTTTTTAAAAAAAAGAAAAACTAAAAAATCTTTAAATTTAAAAGAATCTCAGCAAAAATCAAAAGAAGGGCCCAGTCGGTCTGCTGCATATATATTAGTGAATTTTCATAATGAATAAAAAAGACAATTGAAGCCATTATCATAAAAACAAATAAATATCCTTTTTGTGATTCTTTTTTCAGTCAAGAAAATAAGAGCAGTATGAAAAGGAAAGAAAAGAAAAAAAGAAGACAAGTGTGCAGCCATGTGAGCTTGGGAATGATGGATGGGGTCCGTGTGTGTTTTCATCACATATGACGTCGCACACTTTGTTTGTCGGACCACTTCGTCATAGTTGACGTCACTCACTCCCGTCACTGCCTTTATATAATTTAACTTCTAAATCAATACAATAAAAACACAACTTCGTCTTCCACCTTCCTACCACAGAACAGCGACAATGATGAATCCGGTGGGATTCAGATTCCGTCCGACCGACGAGGAGATCGTCGACCATTACCTCCGACCTAAAAATCTCGAGAGTGACACGTGCCGTGTCGACAAAGTCATCAGCACAGTTGATATCTGTAGCGTCGATCCTTGGGATTTACCTTGTAAGTCTAGGATCAGATCGAGAGATGGGGTTTGGTATTTCTTTGGTGTCAAGGAAAACAAGTATAACAGAGGTGATCAACAGAGAAGAACAACAAAATCAGGGTTTTGGAAGAAAACTGGAAAGACCATGTGTATCATCCGCAAAAGAAGAGGCAATCGTGAAAAGATCGGTGAGAAAAGGGTTTTGGTGTTTAAGCATCGTGGTGGTTCCAAGTCCAATTGGGTTATGCACGAGTACCACGCTACGCCCTTATCTCCTCCTAATCAGGTAACCTTTTTAGGGTTTTGGTGTTTTGTTATACTAGCTGCGGCGTGATTGCTCGTACTCGTTGATTCTTATTTAATTGCCCTGTTTTTATTTTTCTAGGGTTTTGTGTTGTTACTGTTGCGATTGGGATTTGATTGATTTGTAATTATATTTCTTTTGTTGTTGGTTCTCGTGATCGTATATTCTAAGTTGATTGACCCTTTTTTAGGGTTTTGTTGTTGGTTCCCTTTATGGTTCGTGTTTGATTTTTGTATAGATTATGAAATATACACTCTGTAAAGTTGAGTTCAAGGGTGAAGAGAGTGAGATTTCGTCTTCCTCTATTGGTAGTGAAATTGAGAATAATCACTCTTTAATCCCTCTTATGAACAATTCTGGAGAACTGAGTCCAAGATCTGAGGTGGGTCAATCTCAAACTTTCTCTGTTTTGTCTTTTAAATCTTCAAAAACCATGGCTCATATCAGTCATAGAGAATTCTGGTTTGTGTTATCTTCTCATGTTTCAGGGATCGTCGTATTGCCAAGGAATACAGAATCCAAGTCAGCTTAGTGGCTTTCTTGGAGTGCAGCAAGAAACTCAGCTCCAAGATGCAGTGCGCCGGGCTATCAACAATATATCGACTGATGATTGGAATAGTTTGTTCAATGCTGATGATGACCATAGTAAGATTGTTTCTGTGCAAGAGGACTGTAGCGATTACAGACCTCCAAAGCCATTGACTGGTGTCTTTGATGATCATAGCAGTGATGATAATGATACTGATTCTGATTCTGATTCGATTTCTGCAACAACAGTAAGCAAAGATTTGTATACTTGTGTGTACTTATATGATCCTCTTTTTTCAGATTTCACCTCACTAAGCGTACGTTTTTTGTTTTATTTGACAGAACTCTATTGAAACTTCTAGCATTTGTGATAGTGACCAGATCAAAACTCAACAATCTCCTGACTCAACAACAATCAAGTTAGTGTCATCAGATCAAGAGGTGGGGAATTATTATCTCTTTTACTTTAAATGCTAAGCAGTAAGCACCACTCACCAGATTAGAAATTTCAATTGTTGTTTCTTTCAAATATGTTCCCAGGTGAGCCAAGCTATGGGTCAAGGGACTGTGACTCGAGAGAATGAAGATAGGGTCAAGAAGAAAAGAGCTAGTTTGATTCACAGGATGATACAAAGATTAGTCAAGAAATTTCACCAACTTTCACATGAAAACAATAAACGAGACCAAAGAAGACACCGTTTTGTACTTTCGAAATTTGTAGAAGCATAAGCTATGTCTATCTCTGGTTTTGTAACTTTTTCATATTGTGTGACTGTGCTTCGTATGTACGTACTCTCTCTATATTAAAAGGGTGGATTTGTGCTAAGAAGTGGTTAGGAAAGATAAATTTGTACAAGTAACTAAATTTTATGTTCATCTTATTCTGTAATTTTTCGCTATTGTAAATGTGGACTAATATTTTTTTTTTTGTCAAAGGGGTGAATGTTAGAAGTATTGGTCAGAGAATATAAAGTTGGATAAAAGTTCAATTCAAATATGATAGATAAGCTAACAAACTCAGACTCTTCTGGTCCTACCTAGCTACTACTACTTCTAACCCACACAAAAGATTTCAGGTTCTCAGCCAAAAGGAAACAAAGATCAATATCAAATCAAAACTCTTTTGTGTGGGTTAGTCAGAGTCTCTTTCGAAAGAGACTTTTTAGTCTTCATCATACGCACATGGCCACGTTACACTTTTTGCCCAAACCGGCAAACCCCATTAGAATTTTTCTCCCTCTTTTTGAGATTTGTATGATTACAGTATCATATTTGTAACTGAACAACTATTGATTTACGAATAACTACTTTAGCAGTCGAATATTTTTCTCTGATATTGTAAAGAAGATTTTAGTGTTGAAACTGTGCCTTGGTTAAAATGTGAAACTCACGTGGCCCAATTTCACATATTTTAGATTTTGTTCGTTGGTTGGTGTTTGCCTGTTTGGTAAGATTTCCTGGCCACCATCAATTTTTACTTCGCCTTTGTAAAAACTCTTTTGTAAAACTCTTACAATTTATGACGTATGTAATTTATGTATCTCATAAGCCAAGTTGAAATTTGAACAAAAATAAAAAATAACCTTTTAAAAATCATGTGAAGAAATTTGTATCTCGCAAATGTGTACTGTTATAATTGCTAGCGCATGAGTTGATTCTATTATCTTTAAAAATGTTTTTCGTGCTTCGACTAACGCGGTTGCTTTGGCGTTCACTATTTTCAGCATCCATTGTTTAGATTGTGCTTTCGACTAACGTTTTTTTTTTTTTTTTTTAGTTTGCTTGGATGTGTTTTGTGTTGTTTTGTTTTCGAATATAATGTGTTCGTGATTTTGTTTGTTACTTTGTGTTTATAGCTGCTACTTTGATGTTTCGTGTTTTGTTTTAGGATGTGTTCGTGTGGTGTGTTTTGTTTAGAATGTTCCTGATTTTGTTACTTGTTTTGCATATGGCGTATTCGCTATTTTGCAGAATTTGTCGTTACCTTGACCCCCTATTCATACATCTAACACACACACACGCACACAATAACCCTATATTCATACATCTAACACAACACGCATACAATATCCCTATACATACATCTAATAAACACATAACTACATCATTCGTTCTCATTTATATATATCCTAACATACAATAAATACTTAGAGATTAAGACGGACGATGAAAGCCATAGACGAATACACACACGAATCAAGCTTCACTCGTTTCACTGCCATCTGCAAAAATGGGTCGAATAATTATTAATTTCCGTTACACTTTTTCTCTACAAATAAACCAAAAATTAGAACAACATTTCAGTTCAGACGTCATTTTAATAAACCCAACAATTTTGTTAAAATCCATTTTAATAATAATAATAAAAAAACTTAACAATCGTTCGTTCTACTATCATAAAATATATGTACTTTTTAAGGCAGTGAAACAGAGAGGACACTATATCGAAACCAATTTAAAGTACTTTTCTACTATCATGCATACTACCATTTATGAAGACAACAACATTTCAAGCCCCTCATTCTTATGAGCATTTTTACTAAACACTTATATATATATATATACGACGAGCTGGATTCAAAACATGTTCATTTGAAATGTTTCCAAAACTAATTATTAACCAAGCTGAACACTATATAGTTTAACAGAGAAAATAAAAACGTTCGGACCAGAGTCTTACCTTTAATTAAAGGGTGATGATGCCTCTATGTGTTGTCTTAGAGGATGTGAGAACTGAGAACTATAATTTTGACTTGAAAACGTAAGTGGAAGAACATATTCGGACATGGAAAGAAAAGAAAAACAGAGTTTTAGTCGTTTTAAGAGTTAGTGTTTTGAACTTTGAACGAGAAGAGGAGAAGCTAATATTTATAGATGTCATTCATAACGGTAACAATTGTTTATAAAAATAAAATTACTATATTCATAACGGTAACAATTGTTTCAAACGTTCATATTTTTTTATCTGCTACCCAACGTTCGACTGTCAAATCTTAAGTGGCAGATTAATTGAAACTCTTTTTTTACATAATAAAATTGTAACAAATGTACGATCTTACGGGCATTAGAGACGCGCCAACCCTGCTGCATAGCATAGCTCCCTGTTTTAAAAATCGGTAGCTAGCGCGTGAAGAGATAAACTTAATTCGTTTTTTATTTTTTATTTTGAACGCCAATAAACCTTAATTGTTTCTAAACGGTCATATTTACTTTATACGTCAGTGAATTAATGATTTATACAATTGTTACTCAATGACTCGAATTGGGCCGCATAATGGACCGAATAAAGGCCTCTAACTACATAAATTTTAAGGCGGTAGTAACTTTTCAGAACAAATCATGTTTTGTAAATTTCCCTATTGTATTATTGTATTGTACTATGTTTTGAATCCAAACTACGCCGGTATATTTGATATATTTTGATGAAAACTATATATGACTGATGACGGTAATAAAATATTATCTCATAAAAAATTAAAATTAGTACTAAGAAAAAATTAAATTTCAGATACACAATTTTTAAAATATAAAAATCAGTTGTGTTATAAAATCAAATCTGATAAAAAAAAAATCATAAATTTAACTTGATGTCCAGACGAGGCAAATCAAACTGATGGCCTCAGATATCCTAAACCATTTCTTTGATCACGAGAAAAACAAAACAATTTTATCATCATGAATTTAACTCGTTTTCATATTTAATTGATCGCTACCACCTATGTTTTTGTGTTTTTTATTCAATGTTTTTTTATTCTTCATATTATTTTTTATCATTTCTATTGTCAAATTTTGTAGTAATCTTCATCATTACTTTTACCGCATGGTTCTTCGCTATACTCTTTTTCTTCTTCATCCTCGCCAACTTCTTCACTTTCTTCCACTAAAAAATTTTTTTTTAGACTATCACACAATTTGTTAATCCATCAAACTCCAAGAACAAAATCATTTATTTTCTCATGAAAATAAAAAATAAGATAAAAAAATAAAAAATTAATGAAAAAATATCAACTTATCTATAAAATCATACACAAAAATATGTTTTACAGCTCATAAGAAATAAAAAGCACAAACGTAGATAAATAAGATAATTTCTGTTTTACAGAAATATTTATAATATATTAAACTTTTAAAAGGTTTCGAAATATAGATTTTGAACCTTTTAAAAAGTTTCAATATTTCTAATATTTTAAACTTTTCAAATTTTAAAATTATAATATTTAAAAACTTTTTAAAAGCTAAGAACTTTTAAAAGTTTCAATATTTATAATATTAAAACTTTTCAAATTTTTAAATATTATAATTTATTTATTTCAAACTTCTTAAAGTTTTAATTTGATCAAATAAAAAACCGGATCAAACCGAATATACTTTTAAACTTGGATGCCTGATAAATCAAGCTTTCCTGCTCATTCGTTGTTGGAAGCATATTAATTTTATTTATACTGGTTTTGAATCATTGTCTACAAATTTTCTAGTCGATGTGAGATATGTGCATAGTTCTTTTATTTGCATAAATTTAAAATTTTTCTTTTTCTAAAAAATTTTGAAAATTTAAAAAATGTTAATGAATGATAACAGCTAACAAAATTCAAATCCTGATTGGTTGTTTAAAATAATTCTTAATATAGAAAATTCTAGAGATTTTAAGAAAGTATGAATCTTTGATAAGAAATGGTGATCATTACGACTCATATACGAACAAGATAGATAACAGCTAACAAAATGCTCAAATTTGTCTTCCTCTTCTTGAGAGTTGAGAGTTAATATGATTACAAAAATCAAACAAAGATTCATGTTCCGATATTATTTGTAAAGAGGATTTTATTACAGCCATAGCCTTTTTGTTTATTAGTTGAAAGTTGAAACTGTGCCTTGGTTGAAAAGGAAGAAGGGCGCGTGTAATTTAAAACGCTCCCACGTGGCACAATCAGTTCACATACTGTATTTAGATTTGGTCGATGGATGGTGTTTGGTAGAGCATTTCCTGGCCCACCACCACTATGTACTTCACAACTTCATTGTTCCACAATTGCAACTTGCTTATGCATATGCCGCGTGTTTTTTTACTTTACTTTCGCCTTCGTAATTTCTTACGTACTATAAACGTATCTATCTAATAGTAAGATTTAGCATTGATAAAAAAAAAAAAATAGTAAGATTTAGCAAAAAAATTACTTTCGTACTATGATTATCCTATATATATGATGTTTGCTTCTTTGATTTACGCCTTCTACGAAGTTTTCTCAATATATAAAAACGTCAATGTAACCAGAGACCCTTACTATATTTTCCATCAAATTGAACAAAAAAAAGAAGAAGCATGTAAAGAAAAGAACAAAAATGTAATAATATTAGACTACGTGCTGAGAGTAACAACTGTTGTATCTTTCTACAGTAGAAACTATACGCCGATAGAGATCTTTGATTAAAAGAAAAATGTGCAACTTGCTAATCCTCCTTACCCCATTCCTTTTCTGATCATTCGTTCTCTTTAAAGTCACGACACTTGGTAAATAAAATTGTGGGGGTAAAATTTTTTACTCATTCATGGATTGAAGAAAGATTGGTCAGGTCAGCGAGGATCAAATTGAAAGATAAGTCTTGGTGTTTCTTCAGCCGTAAGGTAAACAAATACGACAGCGGTCAGGTGTGTTTGGGGGTTTTTTTTTTTTATAACTTTTTTCAAGCATTTGAGCCCTACTGTAGTGTGTTATGTCGGCCAAATTAGTTAGTTATTTCTCATAAAGGTTGTGGGCCGAGTAAATATGAATGGGCTTCTTGTTATGAAGCCCAAAAAAAAAAGTATCCCGTAATAAAAAACAAAAAATGTAAAGGGATTGTAAATTATTAGTCTTCTCGTATTCAATTAAATTCATCAATCCTCCTCCGTCTTTGTTCTGCCACGCCGAAAGAAGCAGCAGCTACTCCCCCCCCCCCCCCCCCCCCC
>NC_025687.1:576392-577371 GCF_000633955.1 Camelina sativa | reverse complement strand
AGCCTATATAATACATCTCCGGTGAGCTCTCTGCTCTCACTTTTCCCCTTTCCTTATCAATAAATAGTTGGTTTGGATAAAGAAACCTAGTTCGATTTCACTTCTTCGGCTGAATATTATTACCTTACCGGAAGTCTAGTTAGAATGTTTTTTTTNTTTTTTTTTTTTTTTTTTTTTGGGTTTATGAATATTAATAAATAATAATGCTTATCTGATATTTGTATTTACCCTTCGATTTGCTTTCGTGATTAGTTTTGATAATTACGTTTTTTCTTCGCTTAAGGAAGGTATTTTACAAGAGCCGTCGTCTTGAATAAATGATGATGAAGAAGGCTACGCAGGTAGTTAAGGTGTTTTGGGACATCAAGATGGTGCCCTGTTCCCGATGGCTTTCATCCGAGTATGGTCCGTGCGAGTATTAAACGGTTCTTGGAGAAGAAAGGCTACCATGGTCCTCTCACCGTCACTGCCTTTGGCAAACTATCGGACCTACCCGTTGAGATCCTGAGAGAAGTCTATTCCAGTGGAATCAATCTTTCCATCGTCACCCGCGGTTATTCCCCTTTCTTCCATTATACTGTAATTGATCTTCTTACTTATATGTCTTTACTCACTGTTTTTTTTTTTTCTTTCTCTCTTACAGGTAACTTAGACCTTGATTACGTAATTGGCAGAGAGACATATCATGATCTAGACCTTGAAAACGTAACTAAGGCATTGCAAGGTCCATCTCCATTTAATGTTATGGTCATATCCGATCCGAAAACTTGCCCTTATTTACCTTCCTCTATCGAATTGTGGGGCCACAACCGTCTCCATCCGTATCCAGTTGATTCCCTTGAAAGCTTACTTATGGAAGAAGGTATTGTGTTTGTCCTCTCTCTCTCTCTCTCTCAATTTCTTGTTGGATGAAACAACCAACCAAATGTATCGGTTACTGATCAACTTGGCTACTTTTTTTTTTTTTTTTTTTTTAATT
>NC_025687.1:573248-576106 GCF_000633955.1 Camelina sativa | reverse complement strand
TTTTTTTTTTTTTTTTTTTTTTAATTCTCCACAGATTCAGGGGTAGTTGAGGAGGTGGAAACGGTTGAATGTGAGGAGGAAACGGTTGACACTACGAGTGAATCTGAGGAGGAGGAAACGGTTGACACTACGAGTGAATCTGAGGAGGAGGAAACGGGTGACACTACGGATGAATCTGAGGAGGAGGAAACGGGTGACACTACGGATGAATCTGAGGAGGAGGAAACGGGTGAATATGTCTACTGGGATTGCTTTGTATGCCGCCATAATCATGCTGCGCAAAGCTTTGAAGATTTCATGGCTCATCTATGTGGTGAAAAACATCGTGAAGAAGTTCATCAACAGCTGGTAATCAAACATTCTAGCATTTCTCTTTTCTTTTTGACAAATATTTTACCACTAAATCAATGTTTTATGGACAACTATAGTACACATTCCAAATATAGCACTATAGGGTTTAGTATTTTGAATTTAGGATTTAATTTCAAAGATTAATTAGTGCTATTTTGGAATTTTAGAGATGTTAGTTTGGAATTTGGTGCTATTTTTGAGAATCTCCCTTTCTTTTTCTAGTAGTCACTTCCTAGTTTTTGACCCCATTTTCATTTGTTGTTCAAGGGAAATCTTGCTAGGTATTCCTCGCGTCTTTTTCCCATTGGTTTGGTGAGGATGCTACCAAAGTCATGTTTTAATTTCTAAATTTTTTTATAGTTTTGTTTGCCTAGTAGTTTTGACCCCCCATATCGTCTTTTCTCCACTGGAGGCGTGGCTCACGGCCAAGCAAAGGAACATTGCAGGTCAACCCTCTATTCCACACATAGACGCGAAGCTGTTTACACAAATAAATAAAAAAGAAGACGCAAAGCTGTTTGCACAAAAAAAAAAAAAAAAAAACAAAAGACGTCAAGCTGAAGCCTACGAACATTGCAGTTCCACCCTTAATTCCACACTTAGACTGGGTCTATAGTGAGACATTGGTCTTTTGGGACATCAATTCGTGTCCGGTTCCCCCTGGCTTTGATCCTAGTCTTGTCGGTCTGTGCATCAAACGGTTCTTGAAGAAAGAATGCTGCTCTGATTATGTCACCATCATTGCCATTGGCGTTCTAACAGACGTCCCTAATGATATTCTGGGAAAAGTCTATTCCAGTGGAATCACTCTTCATAACGTCCCCTACGGTTAATATCTTCTCTTATCCTTAGGCCTTTCTACTGTAATGGATGTTGTTTTCCTTGATGAATAGATAAGAGTCTCAAGGTCCTTTGTTTCTGAAACAGGTCCCTCAGACACTGTCAAGCTCGTTTCTGAGTGTGCCAATTGGCCTGATCCTCTACGTAACATAATGGTCATATCCAATGCCAAGATCTTCGCTTGTCAGTCTAACTCTCTACAATTGAGATGCAACCTTCTGAAGCCGTTTCCGAATGATTCTCTTCAGATCTTTTGTCTGGCAGGTGTGTGTTTGTCATCTCTCCCAGCGTTGTCGAAATAACAAACCTGCTGTTCAACTGATTAATTACTTTTATTTTTTTCCAGACTCGGTGGAACTTGAGGAGGATGAGTGCAAGTGCAGTGCAACGTGTAAACCTCCCTTGTTGATTTGCTCAGTATGCAACGAACTTCGTTCTCCTTTTCAAGATTTTGAAAGTTTCACCACACATCTCTCTGGTGGTATCAATCAACAGAAGGTAATCAGGTATCCTAGCCAAACTGGAAGGACATATTCATACTTATGCTAGTTTTGTTTGCCTAAATTTTTTGTTTGCCTAAATTTGACCCATGTTGTTGTTTTTTCTTTTTCCTGACTGGATGTGCATTTGGTTTCAAGCAGTTGTCGGGAACCTCTCAACCATGGTGAGAAAGGCGAGAATAAGAAGAAGTGAAGAAGGCCCATGGTGTTTGTTTAACCAAGTAAGCTTATCTGTGTTTGTTTAACCAAGTAAGCTTATACTGTATGTGTTTGTTTAACTAAGTAAACTTATGTGCTAATTAACTTATAGAACAAAAAAAATTATACTTACTAAAAGAGAAACTGATGGAATTGCTAATTAACTTATAGAACAAAAAAAACAAAATGGTTACGTTTCATGCAATCAATCAGACCTCTCTATCTGGAAAAGCTCTCTGACCCTTCCAGCGAACATGGTGGTTTATCTTCTTCACGTGGCAACCTCTAGCAACAAAAACGGAAGCTCTCATACCCTTCCGGCTGCGAACATGGTGGTTTATCTTCTTCACGTGGCAACCTCTAGCAACAAAAACGGAAGCTCTCATACCCTTCCGGCTGCGAACATGGTGGTTTTAGAGAGGTCATATGATCAGCTCGTGTTGGATCCGAGCGCACATTACGTAGAGGACGACCCAAGGCATAGAGACACTAGAGAGAGGTCAACAGGTTACGTTAACTTTACAGACACGGCAAGATCGAGATTGATTCTCCGTTGTCAATCTCAGGTCCTCTGTTACAAAATTTGTTTACATTAAATGGAATTAGGTGTAAGAGATGCAAATAGTTAAATACAAATCGGATCATAAACTCCTTATAAAAAAAAAAAAGAAAAAAAAAAGATGATAGGTCTTCATTTGAGCCCTAGTGTGATAAGTCGGCCAATTAGTTATTCATTCTCATAGAGGTTGCAGGCCGAGTAAATATGAATGGGCTTGTTGTTTTTATGAAGCCCAAAAAGAAAAGTATCCCGTATATAAAAAAAAGTAAGCAAGGAGGGATTGGAAAGTTTTGTACTGCTCCGCTTTGTTGTCTCTTGTTCTCTCCTCCGTCTTCTTTTCGTATTCATCAATCTTCCTCGTCGATTTTGCCACGCCGAACGAAGCAGCTACTCCGCCCCCCCCCCGCCTA
>NC_025687.1:552437-572856 GCF_000633955.1 Camelina sativa | reverse complement strand
CCTATACTACATCTCCGGTGAGATCTCCGCCCTCACTTTCCCCCTTTTTCCTTAATCAATATTTGTGTTTGGATAAGAAACCTTAGTTCGATTTTACTCCGCTGGCTGTTTTACCCTATCTGATATTTGGCTGTTTTTTCTTCGTTAGGGTATTTTACAAGAGTAATAAATATGACGAAGGAGATGAAGGAGATGAAGGAGATGAAGGAGATGAAGGATAAGCAGGATATGCAGGATATGAAGTATATGGAGGAGATGAAGGAGATGAAGGAGATGAAGGAGGTGAAGAAGAAGATGAAGAAGATGAAGAAGATGAACGAGATGAAGGAGATGAAGAAGATAGAGATGGATATGAAGGAGATGATGAAGGGGATAAAGAGGGCTACGCAGAAGCAGGCTGGGGCTGTAACATGGGTCTATTGGGACATCAAGATGTGCCCGGTTCCCGATGGCTTTCATCCTCGTCTCGTCCGTCCGAGTATTAAGCGGTTATTGGAGAAGAATGGCTACCGTGGTCCTCTCAACGTCACTGCCTATGGCAAACTAGCGGACGTCCCTCTTGAAACCCTGAGAGAGGTCTTTTCCAGTGGAATCAATCTTCAACTTCTCCCCCACGGTTAAATATCTTCTCTCATCCTTATAGAGCCTTTCTACAGTAATGGATGATCTGCTGATAGATAGAGTCTCATGTCTTTAGTTTTTTTTTTCTCAAACAGGTGACATTTTAGAATACATTGGTTTGTCATATCCAGATCCAGCTAATATTATGGTCATATCCGATCCAAATGCCTACTCTAATTCAACTCTCGGTCTACAATCACTCGGCAAAATNAGAGAGTCTCAAGTCTTCTGTTTCTGAAACAGGGTTTTTTGACACTTTGGATAGTCTTCTTTCTCGCTTTATGAATAGTAATCCACCTCCAGCTAATTTTATGGTCATATCCGATCCAAAATCCTTGGTCACACCCTTTTTAACATCCTACCCTTCTATGATTGCTTCCCGGCTAAAATCGAGGGGATACAACGTTCTTCAGCCGGTTCCATGCNCATTTCCATATCATTCTCTTTCCACCTTACTTATGAAATGTGTGTGTGTTTGTCCTCTCTCTGTGTTGTTAGTTGAATTAGAAATAACCAACNAGTATGCGACAAGGATCTACCTTACCAAGGCTTTGAAAATTTCAACACTCATGTTACTAGTAGGCGACATAAACGCGAGGTAATAAAGCATCCTAGCATATATTTTGTCATTGTTCACAATTCTAATTTTGACCCCCCTCTCCTGCCCTTATGTAGTTGTTGGACTGTTTGCCTGCGGATCATCGTTTTACTAGANGCCCTTATGTAGTTGTTGGACTATTTGCCTGCGGATCATCGTTTTACTAAGACGTGAAGAAGAAGAAGAAGAAGAATAAAGCGAAACTCGTATGATTTGAAGGCCCATGGTGTGGGTTTAACTAGTATGATTATTTTCAATTAAATAAAAGCGAAACTCGTGTAATGGCAAAAGTAACTTAAAGAACAAGTAACAGTTTTATGCAGTTACTAACGGAAAATTGTTTTTAAAAAAAAAAGGTTTAATAAAAAAAAAAGAAGATTTCTTTCGTAAAATCAGTTAGAAGATTAAGTTACGAGTGACCTAGTGAATCTAAAGTCCCAAAATCGAAACACTAAAGTGAGTATTATCCTTATCCGGTTACCTCGAAGGCGATATATGGATTCAGAATCTTACTCAAGTAGCAGAAACAAAGATCTGAGTCTNTTTTTTTTTTTTTTTTTTTTTTAAGTCAAACACCCTCTGTTACCACAAGTAGTCACTTCCTTGTTTTGACCCCCCTTTGTTCATTTGTTGTTCAAGCAGATTAGGAGGTTATATGCTCCACGTGTTGTTACTCCCATGGTGAGGATGCTACCGAAATCTGTTTTAATATCTAAATTTTCTAGTTTTGTTTGACCCCCATATTGTCTTTTCTCAACTGCAGAAACATGTAAATCCAGCCTTTCTTGCAAGAGAAAGTTTGGGGCCTGTGACAATGGTCTATTGGGACATCAATTCGTGTCCGGTTCCCCCTGGCTGTGATGCCAGTCTGGTCGGTCCGTGCATCAAGCGGTTCTTGAAGAAAGAAGGCTGCTCTGGTCCTCTCTCCATCACTGCCATTGGAAGACTAACAGAAGTCCCTAATGACATTCTTGAAGGAGTCTATTCCAGTGGAATCGCTCTTAATAACATTTTCCACGGTTAGGATCTTCTCATCTTTGCACCTTTCTTGGTAATGGATGTTTTACTTGTTGAATAGAGAGTCTCAAGTCTTCTGTTTCTGAAACAGGGTTTTTTGACACTTTGGATAGTCTTCTTTCTCGCTTTATGAATAGTAATCCACCTCCAGCTAATTTTATGGTCATATCCGATCCAAAATCCTTGGTCACACCCTTTTTAACATCCTACCCTTCTATGATTGCTTCCCGGCTAAAATCGAGGGGATACAACGTTCTTCAGCCGGTTCCATGCGATTCTCTTAGCTTGTTTTCTCTTGAGGATGATAAGTGCGTTGATGAAACGAGTGAGTCTGCCTTCTGGATTTGCTCAGTATGCGACAAGGATCTACCTTACCAAGGCTTTGAAAATTTCAACACTCATGTTACTAGTAGGCGACATAAACGCGAGGTAATAAAGCATCCTAGCATATATTTTGTCATTGTTCACAATTCTAATTTTGACCCCCCTCTCCTGCCCTTATGTAGTTGTTGGACTGTTTGCCTGCGGATCATCGTTTTACTAGACGTGAAGAAGAAGAAGAAGAAGAAGAAGAAGAAGAAGAAGAAGAAGAATAAAGCGAAACTCGTATGATTTGAAGGCCCATGGTGTGGGTTTAACTAGTATGATTATTTTCAATTAAATAAAAGCGAAACTCGTGTAATGGCAAAAGTAACTTAAAGAACAAGTAACAGTTTTATGCAGTTACTAACGGAAAATTGTTTTTAAAAAAAAAAGGTTTAATAAAAAAAAAAGAAGATTTCTTTCGTAAAATCAGTTAGAAGATTAAGTTACGAGTGACCTAGTGAATCTAAAGTCCCAAAATCGAAACACTAAAGTGAGTATTATCCTTATCCGGTTACCTCGAAGGCGATATATGGATTCAGAATCTTACTCAAGTAGCAGAAACAAAGATCTGAGTCTGGTACGAACAGGAGTAGTGCAGAGACGATTTTGACTAACCAAGTTTCAGGGCAATGCATCAGTTTGTACTTTGTAGAGGATGAGCTTGAGCTCCTCCATGAGAATGCGTGTGGAAATGAGCAACGGCGGTTGCCAACGTTTTTCGAATCGTAACGGCGTGGCGGTGATTTTGATTTGGAACTTGGAAGGAGCTAGGGCTTGTTTTTGTCAACCTCATCTGTGTTTTTTTTCTTTCCAGATCAATGCGTGACCTCCGAAACAGTACGGAGGAACCTTCTAGGAGAGGTAGAGGCTTTTAAAACCCACTAACCAAACCTTAATACCTTCTAAAACTGAACCAAACCGAACCGAAATTTATTTAATCGAGTTTTGTAACTACCCAAATGGTATAAAATTTTCTCACTGAATTTTCAGAAAAAACTATTTAACTAAAATTACTAAAATTTAATAGTATCTGTTACATATATAGAAGAATGCATTTAAATACACTAAAAAAGCAAAAACTGTAAAATTAATTAAAAATTAAATCTGAATTTGACCTTAAAACGAAAACGAAACGCGACCGGTATGAAATCTTTATCTAAATTGGAAAAATCAGAGATCCGAACAACCAAACCAAACCGAAAAAAACTAAACTCCGGTCTTTTCGTTTTGTTTTGTAGGTGTGATTGTATGTACTATGTAGTATAAACTGCTCAAAGTCTTTTTATCTTTTTTGGATATATTTTGAATGATATGTGGGATTTGTTTATTTCTTGACTCTGGCAAGTATGTGGTGTTTCTTTTTATTATGCAGCTGATTCTGTACATTAAGGAGAAGAATACGATACTGTTTACCTCCTCTTGAGGTTCCCTGACTGTTGAGAAAATATGAGAAGTAAATCTTCGATAGTTTGTGTGTATTTTTATGCTCTTTTTTTGTTTAATCTTCGATAGTTTGTGTGTTTTTATGCTCTTGTTTTGTTTTAATGTCCATATTGTTTTACCTCCTCTTGAGGTTCCCTGACTGTTGAGAAAATATGAGAAGTAAATCTTCGATAGTTTGTGTGTATTTTTATGCTCTTTTTTTGTTTAATCTTCGATAGTTTGTGTGTTTTTATGCTCTTGTTTTGTTTTAATGTCCATATTGTTTTACCTCCTCTTGAGGTTCCCTGACTGTTGAGAAAATATGAGAAGTAAATCTTCGATAGTTTGTGTGTATTTTTATGCTCTTTTTTTGTTTAATCTTCGATAGTTTGTGTGTTTTTATGCTCTTGTTTTGTTTTAATGTCCATATTGTTTTTGTCATCCTCTCTACTATGTATTCTTTTCTTTGTCGTGGTTTTTGCTTCAGAGCTTTCATGCTGTTGATCTACACAAATCTTTAAAATGTTTTCGTGCTTGGACTAACGTGGATTTGTTGTTGTTTAATTTTAGTTGCTTTGATGTTGGTTAAAAATGTTTTCGTGTTGTGTTTTTGTTTTAGGATGTGTTCGTGATTACTTGTTTGCTTTGACGTGTTCACTATTTGCAGCATTTGATTTCCTTGTTTTTAGATTGTGCTTCGACTAACGTGTTTTTATTTTTCTTTAGTTGCTTTGATGTGTTTGTGTTTTGTTTTCGTGTTGTGTGTTTTGTTTTCGAATGTGTTCGTGATTTTGTTACTTTGTGGTCATAGCTGCTGCTCGTGTTTTGTGTTTTTGTTTTAGGATCGATGTGTTCGTCATTTTGTTACTTGTTTTGCATATGGCGTGTTCGCGATTTTGCAGCAGTTGGCCCCCTATTCATACATCTAACACACACGCACACAATAACCTTATTCATACATCTAACACACAACACGCATGGCCCTATACATGACACATACATCTAATATATAACTCTATACATCATTTCATTCCCATTTATATCCTAACATTACAATACTTAGAGATTATCCTGCACCAATTAAGACGGATGATGAAAGCCATAGACGAGAGAATACACACACGAATCAAGCTTCTCTGTTTCACTGCCATCTGCAGAATGGATCGAATAGTTAATTTCCGTTACAATTTCCTCAATTTTTCTCTACAAATAAACAAAAAATGGAACAACAATTTTTGTTAAATTCCTTTTTAATAAAAAAAAAAACTTAACAATCGTTCTACTATCATAACATATATGTACTTTCTAATTAGGCAGAAACAGAGAGGGAACTATATCGAAACCAATTAAAAGTACCTTTCTACTATTTTCAGCCAGATGCATACTAAGAAACAACATTTCAGGCCCCTCATTCTTATGCACATTTTACCAAACACCCATATCTCTATATCTATATATATACGAGCTGGATTCAAAAACATGGTCATTTGAAATGTTCCCAAAACTATATTTTAGCTAAGCTGAACACTATATAGTTTAACAGAGAAAATAAACATAATCAGACCAGAGTCCTACCTTTAAGGATGATGATGCATGCCTCTATGTTTGTCTCTGAGGATGTGGGAACTAGGAACTATAAACAGTTTTGACTTGAAAATGTAAGTGGAAGAACATATTCGGACATGGAAAAAAATAACAGAGTTTTAGTTGTTTTAAGAATTAGTATTTTGAACTTTGAACGAGAGAAGAGGCGGAGAGATGTTAATATTTATAGAGGTCATTCAACGGTAACAATTGTTTATAAAAATAAAATTATTATATTCATAACGGTAACAATTGTTTCAAACGTTCATATTTTATCTGCTATTCAACGTTAATAAAACAAATGTGTAAAACATTAAGAGACGCCCACCCTGCAGAGCTAGCTAGCACGTGGAGTTATAAACTTGATTGTTTCTAAACGGTCATATTTACTATAGATTTATATATGCTGTACGACAGTAACCGGGCAGTAAATAAATAATATATACAGTTGTTTACTCAATGACCCGAATTAGGCCACATAATGGGCCAAATAGCTACATAAATTTTAAGGCCGGAGTAACTTTTCTGAACAAATCTTGTTTTGTAAATTTGCCTATTGTTTTGTGTGTGTGTCAATCATACAAAGTTGGATAATTTCAATTCATACACGAACACGATAGAGATAAGTACAGCTAACAAAATGGTCAAATTTTTTCGTTCTCTTCTTTGAGAGTTGATTCATATGATTACAAAACCAAACAAAAATTTATGTTCCGATATTATTTTTAAAGAGGATTTTATTATAGCTTAGCCTTTAGATGAAAGTTGAAACTGTGCCTTGGTTGAAAAGTAAGAAGGGCGCGTGTAATTAAAACGCTTCCACGTGGCGCAATCAGTTTACATATTTAGATTTGGTCGTTGGATGGGTGTTTGGTAGCATTTCCTGGCCCACTACTACAAGTTCACTGTTCCATAATTGCAACTTGATTCTGCAAGGCACACGTCTTTTACCATGCCAACTAAACTTTTACTTACGCCTTCGTAATTTCTTTACTAGTATATAAACGTATCTACTAGTAAGATTTAGCAAAAAAATTTACTTTATACTATGATTAATTTGTTATCCTCTATTTAATCTTTTAAAATATGATGTCTGTTTTTTTTTTAATCTACGCCCTCTACGAAGTTTCCTCTATATATAAATTAAAACGTCAATGTTAACCGGAGACCCTTTCTGGATTTTTCCAAAAAATGAGCCATCAAATTTAACAAAAGGAAACATGCTTAAGATAATAAATAAATATAGTAATATGAATATCATACTACGTGCTGGGAGTGGGAGTAACAACTGTCACATGATAAGTGCAATAGATGAATAACCACTTTTGTATCTCTCCGATAGGGAGCTAATGGGTTCTTAGTAGTAGTTTTTTAGTATGTATCGATTCGTTTGTTTTGGTATAACATTTAACCACTGAAACCAAAAAAAAAAAGAAAAAGAAAGAATATACGTCACTATATGTCAATTTTTGATTAGAATTTTATTTTCAAAAAATTTGAATACCATTTTCCCCTCTTTTTATATTAAAACAAAAAAGATTGGCGAAAGCAATGTATATATTCTTTATGAACGCGATATATACTTATGTTTACTAAACTTGCTACGTATTTAACATCACAATTTTAACTCAACTAACCCTTCTAAATACACAAATACATCATATCACTTCAAAAATTCTAGTTCGCTATAATTACAATAAATCATCGTAAAAAAAAAATGCTCATCAAGATATTCGTTTACTTTAGGGATATATGGTTTTTTTATATTTAAAAAAAAAATCTTAAAGAGATCAGAAGGTAAGTGATAAAAATTCCTCATCATGAGATCGTTTTTTTCTTTTTTTTCTTTCTGCAGTTTAATATTAACTTTGAATGGGCATGCCAATTCTTCTTTTCCTATATATTATCTGGTTACGGCTTCTACGAAGCTTCCTAATCGCATATAGAGATACCTTTTTTGTATCTGTTTCAACATAAATGACGTTTAACTTTTAATCAGATGCTATCGGAATGGGCCAACGAATGTAATAAAGGGAAAACATCAAACATGTTCATGAAATAAATGTAATTTCTTCAGAGTTGCGTGTTGGGGGTAACTACTAGTGGCACGTGATGAAACTATCACGTCACTACTATTCTATATGCCCTTCTTTTTGATTAAAAAAAGCAAAAAGCAAAATTGCAACTTTTCTTAAAGTCACAAGGTACGAGAGAATTTGTTGGGGAATATTTTTCTTATTCCTCGATATCTCCGGAATCCGATCCGATATCTGAACAAATTCTCTCCGGAAGCTGAGTTATACTATCTCGTATAAATATTCTTGTAGCGTAGATGGTTAAGTAGTTCTTACACACATAGTTCGAGCCCTCTATTTTGCAGTTTGTTGGTATAAAATTTGTTTACAAAACGACAAAGTTTCAAAATCTATTAAAAAAGACACGGTTCATACACAGCAAAATATAGAAGGGTTATTTAGCGGGTTACTTTTTAGTTCGGGGTGTTGACTTGCATTTTTTTCGAATTAAAGGGTAAACTTGCAAAAAATTATTGTTTGGAGGATTATTTTTTTTTTTGCACAAAACCCTATAAATAATGAAACCCTTTATTCGTCTTCCTCCTTGGATTTAACTTGCAGTTGCAGAAGAACAGCAACAATGGCGAAAGCTCTCTCCTACATATTTTGATCTTTTTCTCTACTTTTTATATCCCTTTTTATGTCTTCGTTTATGATCGCTGCTGGAGAAATGGAGACTCCGGTGGGTTTAAGATTCTGTCCGACCGACGAGGAGATCGTCGATGATTACCTCCGGCCAAAAAATCTGGAAACTGACACGAGCCGTGTAGATCAAGTCATTAGCACTGTCACTATCTGTAGCTTCGATCCTTGGTAGTTACCTTGTAAGTCCCATCTCACGAGTTACCCTCTCAGTACAGTACTGACTGTTGTATCAAATCAAATCATCAGCTAGTTTCTGATTTTGAGATTTTTGTTTGTTTGGTCAGGTCAGTCCAGGATCAAATTGAAAGATAAGTCTTGGTGTTTCTTCAGCCGTAAGGTAAACAAATACGACAGAGGTGAGCAACAGATCAGAAAAACGAAATCTGGGTATTGGAAGATAACTGGTAAACCAAAGGCTATCATACGCAACCGTGTTAAGATCGGTGCGAGAAGGGTTTTGATGTTTTACTTGAGTAAGGAACTCGGTAGTTCCAAATCCGATTGGGTTATGCACGAGTACCACCTTCTCTCCCCTGTTCAGGTACTCTGTTTTTTCTTTTTGTTTTTGGGGTTTTATTTTGTAACTTTTTTGAGCTGCGATTGTGATTTGATTTGAATCTGTACAGTAATGATTTTGTGTAACTGTTACAGATGATGATGACATACACCATCTGTAAAGTAACGTTTAAGGGTGAGGAGAACGAGGTTTCTTCTCCCCCTTTACATCTTGTGAACAATTCTGGAGGATCTGAGGTCGTTACTTTCTCTGTTTCTCTCTTTTTTTAATCTGACAACGAACGACTCTTATTTGTGTTCTTCTCCTTTTTCCAGGATTCAAGTCAGTTTGGTTTGCAGGAAGAAGCTCATCAGCTCGATAATGCAGCAACTATAGCTAGTGAAGAGGAGGAATGGAAAACATGGTTGAATGATAATGATGTTGAGGAGAGGAATATCATGTTTTTGCAGGATAATCGCAACGATCACAGACCTCCACAGTCATTGACTGGTGTCTTCACTGACGATAGCAGTGATGATAATGATTCTGATTTTCTATCTCCAACCACCGTAAGCAATGTTTTTACTATGTGTTTTACCTTGAGAATCCTTTGTTTTCAGATTTGAGCTAAGTTTGGTTGACATGACAGAATTCTATTGGAACTTCGAGCACTTGTGAAGATAGTTTTGGTAGCTCAAATCATCGCATAGACCAAATCAAAGACCTGCAAGAACCTCCTAATTCGACAGTCGAGTTAGTGACACCACTAATTCAAGAGGTGAGCTTTATTATCTCTCTTTAACTGAGGCTAACAATCCTTAATGCTACTTTGTGCCATTCATTACTCACAAACGTTTTGGGTTCTTTGATATGATGTTACAAGGTGAGCCAAGCTCTCAGAACTAATGTTGATACAAATAAGATGAAGAAGACGAATCCTTGTGATGATGCACGTGGGACTGAGATTGGAGAGCATAAATTGGGTCAAGAGATGATCAAGAAGAACAAAAGAGCTGGTAACTTCTTTCTCAGGATGGTACAAAAATTCGTCAAGAAAATTCGCCATGTTCTCCTATCTCAAGAACATGATGTTAAATAAATGAGATCGCAAACATCAAACATGAAACACCTTTTGTTCTTCTAATCTTGTTTTGTAACTTTTTTTCATACTGTATGTGTGATGTGTCCTAATATATAAAAATGGTGTGTTATTTTGTGATAAGAAGTGGTAGAGAAGACAAAGATTTACCAATTGACCGACAATGTCTTATCTTGTTTTGCAACTTTTCCATCTTGGACGTGTGTTCCATTTTTTTATATAGTAAAAGGTAAGTATTTGTGATAAGAAATTAAGAAGTAGTCAGTGAACTCAGAGTTGTAAAATTTGAATTTATCGTGCAGCTAACCCAAATGGTCAAATTTAATTTGACGTAGCAGCAATTAACGTTGACTCTTCTAGTCCTACTCCTACCTAAACCCCACAAAAGATTTCGTTCAACAAAAGAAAACAAGAATAAATATATGCTTCAATTTAGTTATTATGTCAAGAGTCTCTTTTTGGACTTTTTTTTTCAACATTATCATACATATATGTGTACACGTGCATGTTGTCATCGTTGATGTTTAAGTATATAATAAACCCCTTATTTTATTTTACTGGAGAGAGAATTCATTTTAGTATACATACAGTAGTAGTAACCTGAGCGAAAGATAACATTTAGAGCCCATTAGATAGGCCCATTAAGTGGCGGATATACGTAAATGTAAAAAGTTGAGAGAAACCCTAGAAGAAGCTCTCGACTGACTTGCGAGAGAAGAGAAGTTGCGTCTTTGTTTGCCTGGCCGAGGTTTGGTCACAAATTGCTATTATCTGATGTATGATTGATTTGTACAAATAAACGTAACTTGGATCTTTGTGATGTGTTTATTATATAGGATGATGTTGAAGAACAAAGATGCGAGACGTCGGTGTGGATTGATGTCAACAACTGTCCGATTCCGGATGGTTATGATGTTGGTCAGATCCGTCCGTGCATAGAAGCAGCGTTGGTGGAGAAGATTGGCTGCTCATGTCCTCTCACCATCAATGTCATGGGCGAATTGGAAGGCATCACTGATGAAGACCTGCGAGAGTTGTCTTCGACTGGAGTCGTTGTTCAATTCGTCCCACGAGGTTATTTAATTTTCTCATCTCTTTCTACAACCAACGAAAAGAGGAAATTAATTATTAGGGTTGTCTTCGACTGGAATCGTCTCTCAGCTCTTGTCTGAATGTATATCCTTCAGGTACCGGGACAGGTAGCGGGAAAGTTTTGTCTCATATGCTTAATTGGTCACTTGCTAATCCACCACCGGGGAAGATTATGTTCATATCGGATTCTCACAATATCTATAACGTCTCCGGCGGCTGATCCTACCTGCACAACCGTGGATTCGACATTTTTCTGGTGTATGGAGATACTGTTAAACCTGTTCCAGGCCTCTCCACTGCTGCCATTTGGGAATGGCAAAGTTTACTTTGCCCTCCTGCTCGTCTTGAAGAAGAAATGGATGGGGAGACAAAAAGACAGCAGCCTCCCCTGCAGTGTGAAACCGGTGATTCTGCCTCTTTTGTTTGCACACTCTGTTGTCATTACACAAGCTTTAAGTATTTTAAATGCCAACTCCTTGAAGATTTCACCACGCATCTCAACTCTGAAGAACATAAACGCAGAGTAAGCACATTGTTTTTTTTTTTTTGTTGGGTAGTCTTTTAAGTTGTTTACCTTTCTTTCTTTCGTCCGTCTGACCCCATGATGTTACTCGTTCGTTTGCAGTACTTTAACCTTACTTACTTTCCCCCCGGCCCCGGAGGTGACTTTTCAAAGGCAAGTTTCTCTCGAAGTATCTTCTTAATGATAATTAAATAGACAAAAAAAATCTCTGATTTTAGTAGTAACCTTTGGTTGTCTCTAAAACATTGTAGAGAAAGTCGAAGCCGAAGGTGGTCAAAGCCGGGCTTAAATGTTTCCATCTGATGAATTCTGTGGTGATGAAGAGCAGCCAATCAAAGGCACGTTTTCATATCTGTAAAAATTTTCCTTGGGAGTTTTCAACAAAGAGATAAATCTGATTTACATTTGTGTTGCATGAATTTGATTTCCTGACTTCGGTTGTCTCTAAAATTTTCTAGAGAAAGTTGGACATGACGAAGAAGAAGAAGAGGAAGATGAAGAAGTAGATGGCCGAAGATGTTTATATATATACTTTACAACATAAAAAAAGTTCAAAGCCAACGAGAAAAGAGTATCAGAGACTTCGGTTATGTATGCTTAATGAATCTGTTTATGATGGTAAATTTAATGGTCAGCGAAGTCAAATTAGTTGTAAAAATTGAATTTATCATACAGCTAACCCAAACGGTCAAATTTAATTTGACGTAGCAGCAATCAACCTCGACTCAACAAAAAAAAACAAGAACAAATAATCATAAAATCAAGATGCTTCAAATAAGTCTAATATCTCTTTTGGACTCTTTTTGATCAACATCATCATATATGTGTGCACACGTGCATGTTTTCATTGTTGATGTTTAAGTCTAAAGCCCATTTTAGCCTAAATTG
This sequence comes from Camelina sativa, assembly GCF_000633955.1. Taxonomy (NCBI): domain Eukaryota; kingdom Viridiplantae; phylum Streptophyta; class Magnoliopsida; order Brassicales; family Brassicaceae; genus Camelina; species Camelina sativa. The sequence continues at coordinate 560,430 of NC_025687.1, read as the reverse complement.
CCTAATGATAACCAATAATATTTGGTTCAGAGTTGTTGATACGTAGAAAAAAAAAACAGAGTGTGCATTGGTCTAAGTTTGAGAGGTGTTTTTGTGTTGCAGGAGAAGTTTCACTGCCAGGTAATAAAGCGGCGGAGGAGGAAAATGGTCCGATCCTAATTCTATTTGCCTTATTTGATTCTTACTTTAGTGAGAATCATAATTCGGGATTGCCAATGAAGGTTATATAGACAACCTCTCTAAGGCAAATATGTTCCCTGCAGTATGTCAATAGATGCTTGAATACTTTCCAAGATCAGTCTTCTTCCACTAATAGATGCTTGAATAATTTTCTGTGATTCATGTTAACTGTTTAGTATATCTCAGTTTTACTAAACTCTGTTATGATTGAAATTAAGTATTTTTCGTTTCAGAGATCATTTTTAAAAAGCGTGACAAATGGCGAAGAAGTAAGTAAGGATCTGCGATGTCTCTTGATGTTTTTCTGTGTCGACAATGGCTCCTCCACTTATAGATATAGAGAAAGAAGTTGAGATCGTTAAGCACATGTAAATCTCTTATTGAGTTGTCACCGATACATTCTTGAGGATTGGCGTAGAAATAATCTTCTTCCTTTTGATCATACGTAGTTATAAACTTTTCTATGTGTTGGTTCTCCCATCCTTTGTCTTTGATGGGTTTCTTTGACAGCTATTGCAAAAGTGACGATGAAAGGTACCTATTCTTCATCTCTTCCACTCTTCTCAAGTCAAACAGAAGATAAATGTTGTTTTTTAGCGTCAAATAGAGAGAGAGAGGCCCTGAATGGGCCTGAATGGTGTCTATTTAGCGTCAAATAGTACGTAATATAGATCGTCCCGGTCCCACATAATCTTTAAAACTTACCATTTAGATTAATGACCGTCCGATCTCTCTCAGTTGTTGCAACGTGATGAAATTAAACGGTCTAGATCTCTTGACCGTTCCAGAGGTAAACTTTTTCCATTTATTTTGTTTACTTCTAAATAAGAAAAGGAAATAACCGTTCGAGAAGTAAACTTTTTCAATTTATTTTATTTATTCAACTTACGACACAGAACAAATCCAAAATGATGAGTTTGTTTAGCAATAATGTACTTGCTTAATAAATATATCACATCTATCTTTTTGACGTCGTCAACTTATCTTATATATTTGTTATATCTTATTTGGAATTAAAGAATTTTCGTAAGTTGTTTAGCAAAAAAAAAAAAAAGAATTTTCGTAAGTTACCAAAAATATATATATATATATCGTTTTAAAATTTGACTATATATTATTGAAAACGAGTTCGGGTTTTTGGAAAGAAACTGGATTCAACACACCAATTATTGGTAAGTGGAAAGGTACCAATGGCGTTAAGATCGGCGAGAAGAAAGTTTTGGTTTTTCAGTCTTATGAAAATCCCAATGGATCCAAATCCGATTGGGTAATATGCACGTGTATCAACCTACGTTTTTGCCTCTCGAACAGGTAAATTATCCATGTGGCTAAGTTGATACACTTTTGGTCTCCTATATATGTGGTATTTGATATTTTTTTCTTTTGTTTCTTTCTCAAGTGTGGATTTGACCGTATGTTTTCAAAGTGTTCTTGTGAGATATCTTTTGGGTTTTGAAAACGTTACCTTAATTTGGACAGAGAACATATGTTGTCTGCAAAGTAGAGTTAAAAAGTGAAGACAAGGATATTCATTCGTTCTGGGGACTCTGATAGTGGAATTGAGCTTAATCACCCTTCAATCCCTTGTATACCAACCAAAATGGAGCTTGGAGTACTACATGATTGTGAAGTGGGTTGAAATTCAATTAGTTGTTTCTCGTATGATGTCAAATTCGTAAGCAATAAATAAAGAGAGCTCTTCTCACACGGCTGAGATAATTTATAGTAATTGATAAGCAAAATTTACTAGTAGTTCATAATTGTATATATGTATATGACATATTCGTTACGTTATGCATGTGACATGACGGATTTGTAGAACTTACGCCTGAATTTTACTCTTGTCGATCTAATCATAAATATGCAATATGGAATCATTTTTTTTAATGTTGTTATGTTGAAAGTTCAGTATATGATGCTAATGAGTGTATAGGATTTGGTTACAATTTGCTTGACCATTAAATTCATAATAATCATTTTACGAATTAAAAATTCCGCTCTAGTTATGTAAGTTTAGCGAAGTTTTAAATTCCGGTCAGCACGGTCCGATTTGATCGTATACCGGCTTGAAATAAATAACCGGTTCTTATGTATCATATAAGCTAAACTACACCAAAATAATGTAAAGTGATGCCACACCCAAAGTAAAATAAAAAATATATTTTTTTTGTCAAACAGTAAAATAAAATATATTAATCTTACAAATTGTAAAAGCTAATATGATACGTAAACTGAAGAAGAATATACCTTTGCTTTCCATATATTGAAATATATGTATATCAATGTCTCATTAGATGAGGATTAAGATTCAAAGTTATAAATCGGAACCCAAGAATTGATCCACCATCATTAACTCCACCCCCACCGTCATCACCTCCACCGTCATTGTCATTACCTCTACTGTCACCGTCATTACTTCCACCATTACCATATGATGATGGAGGAATCGTGGGAGGAATGACATGGTTAAGAAGATAACGCTGATAAACAACCGTTGTGTAACAAGTCGTAATCTTCTTGGTCCAAGATAATCGCCATAGTCTCTATTGGTGGTATCCTGCGTTCTATGAATCAAGATCGTACAAATCTATTAGGACTCGATCTATTCTCTATGTGAAGGCTCTTGATGACGTCCACATAGTCTTTGTCATGCGCAAAAAGGCATAACAAACCTCTCATATTGTTAGCTACAATCCTATCTCTCCAACATTAGATATGCTCAATAATCCTATCATCTGCTACCTGAATAGGCAATTTTGAATTTGGCAAATTAGGATCTACATCGTTAGAGAAATTTTTATTAAGCGAGAAATACCAAATTAAAACATTTAAAGAATCCTAATAGAGCAAAGCTAAGCTGTTATTAAAATTTGAAAATATTGGAATTTAACTAATATTAGCCAACATTAAAGACCAAATCTGGTGTAAAAATATCATTTAGAAAATTAAATCTAGATATATTTTCTTTTAGAAATTAATGAAAGTCATTTTCCATAATGAAAATTTAATGATAAGAACAGCAAAAAAGTATAGATTAAGATGCAAAACTTGGTATTATCATAGATAATCAACATTATCATAAATAATCTAACGTTATCAACATTATGTTATCTACAATGGCACATTTAGATTATACAAATGGGTTGTAAATTAGAGGAACCTTTAATTAGTTCAATGCTCACATAAAGATTAGCTAAAGTGTGTATTTATATATTTATGGAAGATGTGAATGAACTTTGACTTCTCTATTATATTTTGATTTTATTCCCCTAATCTTTTTGATTATTTTTATGAGTAAAGTCTTTTCTTACAAGGAAAGTTCCCTATTGGTTAATATCTGAAAGCACGTGTCCTCTTCTTATTTTTTTCTTCTAATTACCTACTGCCTACTTTGTATATTCTAATTAATGGTGGATGTTTATATAAAGTTGTTGTCATTTGTTCGGTTTGGAAAATGGCTCGATCGATCGTTTTGAGTTAGTAGACACAACACAATATACATAATTGCAACCATTAGCGAGAAGCTTACTACAATTCGCCATTCGAAGAAAAAAAAAAATCTTAACAAGATTAAAGATAAGCACCTTCAATAATGTTTTCTAGAAAGGAATAAGATGAAAATAGTAAGCGTGTTCACACGGCATAATTAAGGAAGCCACAAGGCAGATTCGAGTTGATCACCTTTGTTTTTTGCTTTGGGACCCATTCTTACCGCCCATCACCTTCCTTAATAAGCCATTCCATTTTTATTTTATTTTTAAATATATTTTCTTCTTCTTATATACACTCCTTCAGATTACTACTACTGTACATAGGGGATGTTGTTGAATACAATCGACGGTTCACTCAAACCGATTCAATCCAAAATCCAAATCCTAAAACCGATTATATAAAATTAATTCTTAATTCCTTTTCTTTAATCGATAAATGCAGTACTACAGTATGTTAGTTGGTTTATATCTGATTTCTGTTTGCTTACATTGATTAATAATAAGTAAAAGAAATTAAGAGTTGACGATGATAAACATACCGTTGTTTCAGTAATTTTCAAAATTGTTAAGACCGGTACTGTGTAAACCAGAACCATATACCAATTGAACTGAAGATCCATATAATTAGGAAAAAAAAAAAAAGAATATTTGTGGGGGTTATTTAAACGCCTTGCTTTCACTGTCTTCCTCCCTCCAAATTAATATTATACCAAACAACAAAACAAATAATATAATCGGAGAAATACACAGAGAGAGAGAGAGGAGAGCGATCTCGGCGGCGAAGCTCTTTAGTCTTTTACCATCGAAATCGGTGGGTTCTGCTTCCTTTTTGTGAACAATGGAGGATAAAGTTGGGTTCGGATTCCGTCCCAACGACGAGGAGCTCGTCGGTCACTATCTCCGTAACAAAATTGAAGGAAACAGCAGCCACGTTGAAGTAGCCATTAGCGAAGTCAACATCTGTAGCTACGATCCTTGGGACTTGCGTTGTAAGTTTCCAATTTTCCTCAATAATTTTTTTCATTCATATATATGCTCGCGTCACGTGAATTGATCTATTTGATTGGAGGGGTTTGTTCTGATTTAGGGTTTTGTTTGGTTTGTAAAAAACAGTCCAATCAAAGTACAAATCGAGAGATGCTATGTGGTATTTCTTCTCTTGTAGAGTAAACAAGTATGGGAATGGGAATCGACAGAGCAGGACAACGGTTTCTGGCAAGTGGAAGCTTACCGGAGAATCTGTGGAGGTCAAGGACCAATGGGGGATTGCTAGCGGCGTTCGTGGTAAGATTGGTCATAAAAGGGTTTTGGTCTTCCTCGATGCAAGATTCCCTGACAAAACCAAATCCGACTGGGTTATCCACGAGTTTCACTACGACCTCTTGCCTGAACATAAGGTTCGTCATTTGAGATCTTGTCTATGTGTACCCCTCCCCTCACTCACCTATGTGTTATGTATCCCTCGTGACGTATGTTGTAGCTCTTTTGTTTCATGGTTTGAAATTTAGGATTTTTTTTGTGACTAGGGACTATATATGTAAGTGTTGTTACCAGTGAGGTTCAGGCTTAGCTTTTGACAGAACTCTCATCAATGTTTTCGACTGACGAACTTTTGTGCTTACCTCTGAAAATTTTACAGAGGACCTATGTCATCTGCAGACTTGAATACAAGGGTGATGACCCGGACATTCTCTCTGCTTATGCAATAGATCCTACTCCCGCTTTTGCCCCCAATATGGCTAATAGCGAAGGTTCTGTGGTGAGTTAATGTCCAAACTGTTTGTTTGCTCTTAGCTCTCAAGTAAGTAGACCAAAAAAAATAAGCTTGTGTCTAACTGTTGATTTTGTTTCAGGTAAACCAATCACGTCAAGGAAACTCAGAATCTTACAACACTTACTCTGAGTATGATTCAGCAAATCGTGGCCAGCAGTTTAACATGCAGCAATCATTTCAAGGGAATTCAGGATACTACAACCCTTTCCCTGAGTATGATTTAGCAAATAACGGTCAGTGGTTGAGTGACTATTTCAACCTGCAACAACAAGTTCCTTACTCGGCCCCATATGATGAAAACTCCGAGCTCATTCGGAACTTTGTGATTGAAGAAACTCGTGAAAGGACATCTATGCAAGAGCATTACAGTGATCACCAGCCCAAAAAACCTGTGACTGGGGTTTTGGGTGATGATAGCAGTGATAATGACTCAATGGTAAGCACTTGGACCACTTATATATTCAGAATCTATAATATCGCTTCTGTTTCTCACACATTGATTTTTGGCTTTTTAACAGACTTTCGGAGACACTTCGAGCTCGACTGATAGTGGCTGTAGTTCAAATGAGTCTTACTATACTCCTATAGATGATGATGTTCCATCATTGAACACTGTCGTTGAGCCTTTGCACAATTATGAGGCGCAAGAGCAACCAAAGCAGTTGAAATTACCGTGTCAGAGCAAAGAAAAGGTTTCAACACTCTCACTGAGAAACAACATACTTCGATACGAAATCTGAAACCAACATATAGTCTAAATTATGAGATATGGGTGTGCTTGCAGGTGATAAATACGCAGAAAAGCGAATGCGAGTGGAAAAGGGCTGAAGACTCGATCAAGAAACCGCCATATACCAACACGGTGAAACAGAGCTGGATTGTTTTGGAGAAGAGGAGTGAAAGGAATGCACAGTGGAACTATCTCATAAACATGATCGTTGGCGTCTTACTGTTCATCTCCATCATTGGTTCGATGATTCTTGTTGGTTAAAGAGGTCAAATCCGATTCTTGCTCACAGTTATTTATTGTCTGTGTGTTTTTTTTCTTTCGGTTTCTTTGCTCTGTTTTCTCGCTCAGGAAAAGTGTGAAGTTGTGTATTTTACACAAGTATGTGTAAAGAAAGAAAAAAGGGGGAAAAAGAGAGAAAAGGAAAAGAAAAAAATGAAGAAAATGTAATGTAAAGAAGTGTATGTTAATAATTAGTGAATCGTTTTGTGATGTAGTTCTTATTTGTATATATTATATAAAAGTGATCAAATAGCTCTGCAAAAGAAAGGGATATACATGAGAGGTTGTGCAAGCTCAAAGATTCATTGAACACATCAAGAAAGTGTAACGGAGGGCGCAATGAGAAAAAAGCAACTAGAGTGCTATGAGCCTATGACGTTTCAGCAAGTTTTGTAATACCAACTAATTCATGTACCGAAGAACTAAAGTCGGACCGGAAATTGCCGAGCAATACATTAGGATTGTTTGAAATTAATTAAAATAGTTTCCCTTATGTACTTTACGGTTTGTTTACTAATTACATTGGTTGTAGAGTATGTTGTCTCTATACATTACAATTCTTGGGTAATCATGAAGCTAACACATAGACTAATCCTCAAAATTTGTAAAAAAGCCGAATCTTGTTATCATTTAATGCGTCAACAATCTTTAAACATAGAGATATCCCAGAAACCTACGACCTATTTTATCCATCTTAAAGGATTTATGTGTGTACATTACATATAACAATGGTAGAATGAGATATTACACATATTCTTTTAACATATCAAAGACACATGTCAGTGTAGAACATTCTTCAGTAAGCATGGTCAAAAGACACAGCTCTCTCACAGTTCATTCAAAAAGAGTAGCAAGTAATCTTTACGATTCAAGTCAAAGAATCCGTGAGCGAGGAGTAGATATTTTATATATTACAATTACGGACTTATTACATAAGCAGAAAGATTCCAGCTTCACTCACCATTTCAATTCTTGTAGGGCACACATGTCCACCGTCCAATTCTTTGTTAAGCCCTTTTAAAGCTTCCCAAATAAGCCTACCTTTTTTTTTTTTTTCAATTCTTAAGAAAGTAATCGAAAAGGAGAAAAATATCAAAATAACAAACATAACTGTGAAAGCCAAAACCAAACCAAATCGAACCGAAGAAGATCCATTATTTCACTTTAAAATATATAAAATTAGTATAAAATACTGATAATAAAAATAATGATATTTCTGGGCTTATTTAAACTCTGTCCTTTCGTCACTTATTAAGCTCCTCATCAGTTCATTTCTCCTCTAAAATAAGACAAATCAACCAAAATCAGAAAAGTAGTCTCTTTGAAACATTTTTGGAGAAATAGGTAGAGATGGATGTTGATTTTGTGGGGTTTGGATTCCGCCCGAGGGACGACGAGCTCGTCGGTTACTATCTCTATCACAAAATTCAGGGCAACACCCGTCTTGTAGAATGGGTCATTAACGAGGTCAACATCTATGATTTTGATCCTTGGAAGTTGCGCTGTAAGTTATACTATTGCGGTTTTCGAATTTTAATT
>NC_025687.1:550634-551661 GCF_000633955.1 Camelina sativa | reverse complement strand
TGTTGTATTCTTGTTTCTGTAACAGTGCAATCGAAGATCGAATCGACGGATCGTATGTGCTACTTCTTCTCTCGTAGGGAAAACAAGTACGCTAGAGGGAATCGACAGAACAGGAAAACGCCTTCTGGAAGATGGAAACTTACTGGAGAGCATACTGATGTCAAGGATCAGTTTAAGTCTTGGCCTTTGTCTGCAACTGGAGACGACAACAAGATTGGTCATAAAAGGGTTGTACAGTTCCGTCGGGATAATGGCATCGTCGATCCTCATTGGGTTATTCACGAGTATTATCACGATACCATCTTGCCTGAACATCTGGTATATATATATATATTTGGTTTTTTTCTTTATCCCATACTATTTTTACAATTCTGATCTTTGATATTTCATCACTTAGCTTTTGATGAAAGTAATTTAATTATCTATATATATGCAGCCAATTTTGAAATGTTTTTAACTGATGAACTTTGTATATGTGCTGCTTACCTCTGGAAATTTTTACAGAGGACGACCTATGTCATCTGCAGACTTGAGTATAAGGGTAACGACAAGAGCATTCTATCTGCTAAAGCTAAACCAACAGATCCCTATCCCACTTTTGTCCCTGCCATGATGACTAATAGTGCCGGTTCTGTGGTGAGTCTATCTAAGACTATATGTCCATTTTGTTTGTTTTCTCTCAACTTATGTCTAAAAACTGATATATTTGATGTATTCCTAAACTGTTTTATCTTTTATTTTTTTCAGGTCAACCAGTCAGGATATTACAACACTTATTCTGAGTACGATTCAACAAATCATCATGGCCAACAGTTTAATGAATATTTAAACATGCTAGATCAGGTTCCTCAATTGGTCTCATATGATGCTAGTCAACAGATGGTTTTGGATGATGAGGTTTATCCTCCATACAATGGGTTATTGCTAAATGAGAATTGCAATGTTTGCATCCCCAAAAAACCTGTGACAGGGTTTTTTACCGATGATAGCTGTGGTAGTGACACTGACTCTATGGTAAGCAAGCAGT
>NC_025687.1:509047-550538 GCF_000633955.1 Camelina sativa | reverse complement strand
TACTATTTTTACAATTCTGATCTTTGATATTTCATCACTTAGCTTTTGATGAAAGTAATTTAATTATCTATATATATGCAGCCAATTTTGAAATGTTTTTAACTGATGAACTTTGTATATGTGCTGCTTACCTCTGGAAATTTTTACAGAGGACGACCTATGTCATCTGCAGACTTGAGTATAAGGGTAACGACAAGAGCATTCTATCTGCTAAAGCTAAACCAACAGATCCCTATCCCACTTTTGTCCCTGCCATGATGACTAATAGTGCCGGTTCTGTGGTGAGTCTATCTAAGACTATATGTCCATTTTGTTTGTTTTCTCTCAACTTATGTCTAAAAACTGATATATTTGATGTATTCCTAAACTGTTTTATCTTTTATTTTTTTCAGGTCAACCAGTCAGGATATTACAACACTTATTCTGAGTACGATTCAACAAATCATCATGGCCAACAGTTTAATGAATATTTAAACATGCTAGATCAGGTTCCTCAATTGGTCTCATATGATGCTAGTCAACAGATGGTTTTGGATGATGAGGTTTATCCTCCATACAATGGGTTATTGCTAAATGAGAATTGCAATGTTTGCATCCCCAAAAAACCTGTGACAGGGTTTTTTACCGATGATAGCTGTGGTAGTGACACTGACTCTATGGTAAGCAAGCAGTGAGCACTTTTACACGATGGATATCTATATGATTGCTTTCTGTTTCTCACACGTCTACTTTTTGTGTTTTTAATAGATTGGCAGCGACAATTCGAGTGTAATTGAACCTTACCATCCTCCTATAGATGATATTCCATCATTGAACACTACTAAGCCTTTGCACAGTTCTGAGGCACAAGAGCAACCGGAGTTGCATTTGCAAGGCCAAGAAAAGGTGCTATTAAGAAACTCGAATTGGCTAGTCTGATACAATCTAATCATAATATTATATCAAATTCTAGTTACATTACATATTAAATTTTGGACTGTGGACACGGTTGCAGGTGATAAGTAGGCACGTAAGCAATCCTGAGTTGGAAATGGCTGAAGACTCAACAGTCAAGAACACTCCATCCACCAAAACGGTGAAGCAGGATTGGATTGTTTTTGAGGACATCATAAGCCAAAGGAAATCCCAGTGGATCTATCTCAAGAACATGATCATTGGCTTCTTATTTTTTATCTCCATCATTGGCTGGATCATTGGGGTTTAACAGGTCGTATCCGATTCATACTCACATTGCGTCAAGAATCTAATAACAGAGAGGGCACACTGAAAAACAAATTGTAATATATCACAATATTACAATTTGTTTATTTTATTTGCAAAATTTCATATCAATTATAAATTTTCTTTTTTAAAAATGATGTAACAAATCTCCACAGATTTCAATGCTAATATCTGTACCAAAGGATGAGGATTTTTAAGTTTCAAAAGAGCCTTTTGTGTTTTTTTTTTTTTTTTTTCTGAATAAAGGACACCAATAAGACTTCCACATGTGAAAACTACACGGCCCAATCCCAAGCTTTAACGTATCCCAAGTAGATTGGCCAGTTTAGATTACTCCAACGTTGGTGTTGTTGTTGTTAACGTATCTTTATTCGATTGGCCAGTTTTAGTCGTTGTTGTTGTCGTAGACAGCTACGAGGCACTTCAACGTGTCTCCATAGGATTGTATCCGTACACTTGACCCATATCTATCCGAGCTGGGAGACGGCTGGCTTCACTAACTTCCCAAGCCTTGCAACGCAAAACAAAACAAAACAATAAATATATTTTCAGGTAAAGAAAACATCGTATGGATATTTGAAAAAGAAAACAAAAAACCAGGTTCTGATCAGTACAAGTACTTTAAGAACTAGTCGGTGGAAAATTCTGTCGAATATTCGAATAAAGATTAGTTATTATTATTGGTCGTTTGATTTCTTCGACGTTCTATGTCATCCAGAAACTCTCATCGAATCTATCGAATATCACAATGATCAAATTTATTTCATTTCTTAATTACTTAGCTGGTAACGTTTGTATGGGCCTGAGAATTTTTGATAGACTTAAATATTCTTACTATGGCCCAATTCAATTCTTGATGTCAATAATATTTGGTTAGTTAGTTATACAATTCGAATGGTCATCAAAAAAATGCAGAAGGCTTTTAATCATGTAAAAGGTTTCTTTTTTTCTTCAAAACAAAATTGACTATAGTGGAAGATGATGGGATCATACGATTCTGAATAATGAAGACAGATACATCAGAGATCCATACTGTGTCAAGAATGTTGTCGGCTCAAAGATCTGCCCCACCAAGAATCTAACCAAGTGCGCGATTAAGCATACGGCTATGCATCTGGTGGCCGTTGATTCAGTCATCACTGGTTTTAACACAACTTGCAATATGAGATTCCAAAACAACAAGAAGAAAAAACAGTCTAGATCAATCAATTTTCAGTAAGAATATTTTGACGGTCTGACCTTTAAGAGCCATGGAGTTTGATGTTAAGATAAGTATATCAACAATGAAGATCACTGACATTGGGAACTCCCATACCTGTAATTATTAAAGATTCCCATTTTGAGCAAAGGAACACAATACCAAGTTTTGGTACTTCGATATCAGGACTTAAAAGTGAAAGGTAAAGCTACAACATACCAACATAGCAAGCAGAAAGATCTTGAAGTAACTCGAGATCAATATTCCCAACACAATCTCTCTTCTTCTGCAGATTTTTTTTAACAAAAGCCAATACATAATATTCAGGGGACAAAAGTCTGAAATCTGTGAAAAAACTCATAATAAAGAACTAAGAAGAAGTATAATCACCTAGAAACTTCATTTAGCAAACTCTTTGCCGCAATGGCAAAAGAGAAGACAAATGCAGCGTTTGCAGATAAAACACCGATTAGAACCTGTAACATGAGAAAACATTATAGTATCCTTTCAAATCTATCTCAATGACTTAAACCTATAGTCCTCAGAGGGAAAAAATAATCGAATTAGATCCACTAAAAGATATTAAAAGGAAAGATCAAACCTTTATAGATATAAGAACCGAGCTCTCACAAAAGCTTGATTTCTCATCAGTTCTTCTCAGTAACAAGCTTCTATCTTTGATGAGTTTAAGGCTTTTCAAATGCGTTTGGCTGCTGATGAATCTCACTAACTACATATCTCTTAGCTACTTAGATAATAACAGATTATGAAACATAAGGATACAAGAGTCTAGAAGAAGATACGCAAATACCAGCTTCCACATCAGATGCTGCAAAAACAAAAAACAAAAAGTTTTTAGTACCAATTTCAAGATCAGAAAACTAGATTCAGACACGAAACTGCCAAGTAATCATAGCAAATGTTTGAAATCAAGAAACTTGAATTGAAAAAGGGTTTTTACCTGAATATTGACAGTTTCTGGATTGATTGCATTGTAGAGGACGTGTCTATACACCTTTGGTCTGTGAAGGATTAAATCAATGAAAATGATCTGCACAAAAGAATCAATTAAATTCAAAATTTGGAAGGAAACAAAAGAACACCAAAAATGGAAACTTTCAGTGATTGAAACAGAGTAACAGACCATGCGTTCACACTCGATGTATTTGTCTGCTACTTCCTTGCAGTTTCCCTAAATAAACAATAATACATATGTGCTTAGAAAAGGTAAGATTCAAAGATGGAAACTTTTTGAAATTTACCATAAACATATAAAAACAAGACAAAACAAAACAAGATCGGAAACCCTAATTGGGTTGTGTGTGTTAAAAGCTTACGCATTTCATGATACGAATGTTACCAGGAGAGTATTGAATGAACAATGACTTAACCCTAAACCCACATCCCACGCATCTGTATTCACTCGCCATGGCTCTCTCTTTCTCCCTCGGAGAAGACGAATAAGGGAGCAATGGGAGTTCGGGTCCGGGTCCGGTTCCAGAACCGGGTTTAGGTCTTGAAACCTGAGTAGGCCTGTTAACGGGCCTAATTTGTTCAGTCTTAAAATTTAACTGTCAGGCCCAATATTGCTTTAAGCATGCATGGTATTCGGACCCCAAAAGGAAGTGTAATAATTAGCTTATACGTTACAGTTTGTAGATGGTTCAATTTGCATAAAACCATATGACGTAGCGTTTTGAAATGCGTAGATCCCATATATTAAAATCAATTAAACACATTAAATCTCAACTTTAAAGAGCTAGATATACTTTTCACTTTGTAGTTTAAATATTATATGAATCAATTAGACTCATCTATGTAATGTAAATGTAATCATCAATGTATTCAAAAGTCCAGCTGGATTAGTAATTAGAATTAACCAGACCTACTAAAAAAGTCTAGTGCTTCACTTATTAATCTTATTACCGTCATGTTATTTTCTGATGGATAAGTTTTGTAAGAAAGAAAATTGTCTCTTCTTGCTCTTTGTAATCAGCATGGCGAAAGATTTGGAACGATCAACAGACACAAAAATGGAACGATCAATTAAAAGTTAAAGTGAATAGTTAATTGTATTACTTTAAATTGAAAATGTATTAGAAAGGGAAGAACCAATTAACCCCAATACGAAGTTTCCTTTTCATCATCAATCATGCCTATAAAAACCCTAACCGGCCTACATATTTGCAGTCTCTTTTAGGTCAGGAATCTAATATGAGAATGAATTATTTAACTAACAATAATTGGAGCATGTCATTTATTCTCTTTATTCTTACACAAACTGATCATTTAGATATGTTACAATATTGTCTGCTTTTGTCATCTTAATAATTTTGTATTCCATCCGTACTTTTCACTAATACTTCCCTTTTTATTTCATTATATCTTCTTTAATATGCATTCTTTTGAATATAAAAACACATTTTATACTTTTTTGACAGCCTTTTGAGACATCTACACATTGAATATTAGCTACTTGTAGACTATTTGGAATTAATACGTATTTATATATTCCATTTATTGTATCATCCCTTGGCAAATTTGTTTAAACATATTACCTTTGTAACTTTGTTCCCTATATTGAAGATATGTGGGCTACATATGTAATTCACATATATACATGTGTATGCTTACATGAGCTAGTCTCCATGTCTATCTTATCTAATTAATTACTCTTTGATGTTCGTTGTATATGGAGTACTTATATACACATATACGCCTACCCAATCATAACACACATATATAGAGTACTCATATACACACGCTTAACCCTCTTCATGATCTTCAATTTATATGGGGTACTTATTATAGTGGCAGGCTCAAACATTATCCTAGCTATTATAGGATAATTCGATCACAAATAATACCCCGCGCGACTCATACTTATCGGAAGACATACAAATTTGCCATGTCAAATCGAACTAGCAGCTAAAAAGAAAAAGGGAAAAAACACATCTAGTAAAATTACGACTCTCTTAGTTACATGGAATATTGTGCACAAAAAGGCTATATATATGTGTGTGTGTGTGTATGTGTGTGTTGTACTTGTATATATATAGCGTGTATCCTGAAAAATAATTAAAACCCACAAATGATTTGGATAAAATAGCTAAAGGTGTGGAGTATGTCTATACAATAGTAGAGAAATCAAATCTGCCATTCTGCCAATGACTTTCTCCATTTTGATCTTGCATGCAAGAATTTATAACTCGACACGATACTCTATATATACATGGGCTATAGAATATATAGTAATTCTTCCAGGATCCTCTCTTCTTATTTACCTGAAAATGATATTCCCTAAGGACTGCATTCCAAAGTTCCACGTAAATTATTATAACACATCTATTTAATTATACATGTACATGTCTAAACTGCATGTGTGTATATGGGGTGGGTATATATGTAGTGATTCAGAGGCATACGTATATATATAGTAGTAATTGACAAATGATTTAGAATCTACATTCTAAAAGAACTCATGGGGTTGAGGAGATCTATATTGAGATGCCTAATTTGGTAAAAATCACTTCAATTCACAATCCAAACCAAACAAAGATATTGACCAAAGGTTAAAAACAAAACAAGAATAGAGAATTAGTAAAATGAGAAATTAAATGAACCTGTGATCATAAAAAGTCAAACAATGTGAAAACATATCATACCTTTTGTTCTTTTTAATATTTATAAATTGAATTACTATATGGATGGATATCAGTCCTTCTTCCATAGCTAGCTTCTCTTTATTTGCTCTGCCCATAACCTGCAAAAATCTCTTTAACCGAGCAAAATTACAAGAGTAACCAAACAAACAATATAGGACCATTAGAGAGAGAAAAAGAGAGGCTTTTTTTGGACCTGCCCATTAGCTTAGAATGTACCATGAAACACTTTGTCAGTGTAGAGAGTACAATTCATGAAATTTATAAGCTTTTTTCCCACTCAATCAAATTATAAATCTCAAATTCTATTTAAAATTGAAAAAAATAAAGAAAGCAAGATGAACACTGTTTTATTGATGGCTATATAAGCTAGAAGTCTAGGGTAGAGGCAGTTTCACCTAGTGTGCAAGTGTTAAGATTAATGTAGAATTTATGAATATGATATGAGTAAACAATGAATTACAACGAATATTATGGATATAATTAAATTAGCTAAAAAAAGTTGAGACATGTGAACATGTTATTTTATGTAAGTCATATTCATATATAAGTTTATATACAAAGACGAGTTCAACATGGTGACAAAAGCCTAGTGATGAACATCAAGAAACATGTCGATCGAAAAAACAAAACTCATAACCAAAAAAAATTAAACAAACGAAGAAGATCGTTTTTCTTCCTCTTACTAGCTAGAATCTAACGAAGAAGATTGACTAATGAAATAATATATAAAGAGAGAGATTCAAAAAAAGAGAATTTAAGAAAAAAAAAGATGAAACTTCTCATGGATTGAAATTGAGAGAAAATGAAGACTTCCCTTTCTTAGCAAATTGATCATCATCACCACCATCACCATCATCATCATGGTCAGTAGATAAATTTAGTCGTAGAGCTGAAGAAGAAGAAGAAGATGCACCAATTTCCCCACGTGGCACCACCCAAGACTCTTCTTGTTGGCTATAGTCATTACCACATTCCATATTCACCCCAAAGAGCCTTAGTCTCTTTCCCGCTGTAGAAGGAGGCGGAGGTAACATCACTGGCGTTAATCTCCCGGGAACCACAGGGACTGACTCTATAACCAACGGCTCTGATCCAACGATGTTCCTCTGATCCAACGGTGATCCCGTGTAGTAACACCTTCCAGCTAAATTCCCATAAGTACCATACCCTACAAACTCTTGACGCTGGTTGTTGTTATTGTAATAAGAACGTTGGTGGTTTCCTATGTTCAAGCTCCGGTGAATCGGGACGGCGTTATACTCCGGCAATGGAAGAAATCTGTTGGAATATTGAGAAGTGGTCGGGAAATTGAAATTGAAACCGAAATTACCAAACTGATGTGCCTGGACGAGGCTCATGTCTGGTCTGTGCCTCCAATCTATGTAAAGCTTCGATCTCTCGGACTCATCACCGATGCCTCGTTGGAAAGAGACGATGTCTCCCGCGTCGAGCTTCTTCTCTTTGACGAAACGGCTCCATCCTTTGGTCATCACGTAGCTCTGGCTAGAGTTCCAATACGAGTAACGGAATCTCCACATCTTGCCGTTTCTGTCTTGGAAATTCAACAGCGTGCCGTTTTGGTTGTTAGATGAGTCTAGTGGGAAATACCTCTCCGCGTGTTGTTTAGGGATCACCAGTCTGTTGAGTTTTCCGACGTCGCTTGGTGTTACCACTTTGTCGAACATGTGTTCTTTCTCCGGCGGCGGAAGCATCATCATCGGAAGGTTGTTTCCGGTGCCGGAGCTGCTGCTTGCTCCGATGTTGGAGGTTAATTCTTGGTCTCTGTCTTGTTCTTGGTCCGAACTTGTTGTTGCTGTCGGCGCTAGGGATAGATCCATGACGAATTATCTGATTTATGAGACGGTTCTTGGACTGAATCTTTAGATGGGACTTAGACTCTCTCTTAGTGAGTCGTCTTGATGAAATTTAAACCTTTCTCTTGTTCTTGAATCTGTGAATTGTTGCGGCTGCTTTTCAAAGACATTGACGATGATGACTCAACTCGAGATCTTCAACATACAATAGATAGATAAAATATTAATGAGAGGAAAATTAACAAAACGAAAATCTAGCCACAAATATAAAAAAGGGTAGATGGATTAATGAAAAAAAAAATTCAAAGAATATATTAAAAGAAGGGAAGAAAAAAAAAATTAAAGTTCTGATGTGGTCTCACCTTATAATATAAGTGAGAGAGTGAGAGAGAGAGATTTTGATATTGAAGTTTTCTTTCTCTTCTTCGTTCGATTGGTTCTTTGATTTTCTCCTTTGACCATGAAAATTTAGGAGAAATATGAAAACCCTAGAATCGGAAAGCAAACTATATATGCATATATAAAATATAGAGAGAACTATATATCTTCTGTTTGACTAACAAACGAAATCAAGGAAAGAGAAAGATCAAAGCAAATCAGGACTTGGAA
The DNA here is from genome assembly GCF_000633955.1 of Camelina sativa. NCBI lineage: Eukaryota > Viridiplantae > Streptophyta > Magnoliopsida > Brassicales > Brassicaceae > Camelina > Camelina sativa. The sequence goes on along the minus strand of NC_025687.1, from coordinate 542,031 downwards.
CTCAAATTGGGTTCTTGCAAAACAAGAGGATCTTTCTCTTTCTCTTTATGAGGATGAAGAAAAAAATGGTGGCTTGAGATTCTTGATAGAGTTTCAAGTCTTAGAGAGAGAGAGAGAGAGTGAGATTGGTACCGAGTAATGCGTAGGGGCCCATGAATGATATGGTTCGGGTCATGTGAGCTTCTTGTCCTTTTCATTAGGCTTCGAATTAGCTCTTTGTATTGAAATTTCAAATCTTTGTATACATGTGTATGTAGTTGTCGACGGGTGTTTGAGATTCCGTTGATCCTTTTTTTGGTATTAGAATGAGTATACGTGTCTATTTCCTTTTTGTTAACTAAAGCAATGTTATTTTTGTATTTATCTAATTTTGTTTTTCTTACCAATTATTGTTGGTTAGCACTAATTATAACAATTTAAATTTATATCGTATACAGTTTTTGTAAGTTAGTACGTGATTCAGGTATATATATTTACGTACAGTATTTATCAGAAAAGAAATGCACATTTTCCACAAAAACAATATAAAATATATGCATGCACGCAATTTATCACATTAAATTAAATATAAACCTTACCTACTACTATTCAAGTTTTCTTTTAAGTTTTTTTTTTTCAAAAAGTACTATTCCAGTTGTTGGCATGCCATGATTAAAATGTGTACACACATATGATGTAACATTCTGGACCGTCTCTGGCTATAAAGCCTTCGACTCATATCTAAGTTTGTGGATCTTATCCTCGTCGAGCCGATTCGTTATTCCGAGAATTTGAAGAAAATTAGCTATTGAAACCTACGTACTACAAAAGAAAATTTAGTGTTATGTTATTATCCGAACGGTATTGGAACTCAAATTTTTACTAAACAAAATGGGGAACAAGTTTAAATGTGAAGGTTTCTGAAAATGCGACGAGAAAATCATTTATTTGATATGAGAAGCTAATTTTTTTTTTTTTTTTTTTATAAAAAATAAATCACTTAGGCTTTGAATGGCTGCAGATTTTAAAACTGTTTTTAGTTTTAGATTTTTCAAAAATCTACTTTAAAGCCAATCAAGATTATGAAAAAATCAGATTTCCTAAAAATTAGAGAATCCAGATTTTGTTAGTTTTTGATAATTTTCAAAGAAAAACCAAAATCTATGTTCATTTTCAAGCGTTATTTGAATTCTTTTTTCTATTTTTCTTTTTTTAATAAATTTTTAACACAAAATCTAAAAACCATAAACCAAAATCTAAAATCTAAAAAATAGAAACTAAAATTCAAAAACCACTTAAAAACTTGTAAACATTCATGGCCTTATTCTTTTATAATAACGCTGATTTAAACATTAGTACATGATTAATCATGATTTATGTTTTGGGTTGTTCCTAATTGCGTTTATCTGATTTCACATTTGGTTTATCAGATCGAGTCACATGGGTTAACAGTATAATAATGTTATAAGAACGATTAAATAATGAAGATTTGATAATCTCGATGTAAGAAAAACAAATTAGTTGCGCATAATTACCCATTTTTTTGTTGTGTACAGTTAAATATGTAGTTATTTACAAATCACTTGGGGAAGTAGGTTTGGTTATGATGTGTCCATGTTTTTTGTGGTCCAAAATTATCTACATATACATCAATCACAACAAAACAAAACGAAAATAATCAAATGCAAGTGTATAAGTTTTTTATATCTATACAAGTATATGTTCATTCATGTATATGCATGTGTGTATGTTTAATACACATCTATGTAAAATATATTCAGATCACGATGTCTTATACGATGTTTGTTTCAGGCTCATCATCATTCCCAAAAGAAAAACATCTAAGTTATAAAACTGATCTAAATATAATTTTTCTCAGAAATATATAATATAATAAATCTAAATCAAAATTGTATAGCAAGAGTCATTATAATGACCAAAATATTATTTTATTATTCTATTCACATGTGTCATAATCATCAACAATTCAACATCCGTAACAAGAGCGTTTGATGTTTTGAGACAACAAGAAAATGTCTAAATCTGCCACACCTGGTCAAATATTTCCCAGTGATTAAACAGCTTAATCGTTTATTTATATTAGAAGTATAATAGTATTATACTACATGTCATCAGTACATATTAAAGCTATGACTCAATTGATAAGCACGTGCAGACGAATATGATACTTCAAATTCGTTTCAAAACTTGACCGATCAGTTGAACAAAAAAAAAAAAAAAACTCGACCTGGGTCTTGTATTTGACGAATCGTCAATTATTATTACAAATTTTCAACATTTCAAGTAAAACTAATCACGTACGTCTACAACAGTTGAACTGTATATGTGTTCAGTCCGGCTACGTAGTACTGATTCAAGTCTTTTCTGTTAAAAGAATAAAGTCATTAACCAGATTTATTTTTCTCGAACCGAGAGATTAATTAGGGTCTGTAATATAATGTATACACAATTATCAGTTATTATAAAGTATGGCTCGAAAAAAGTTGGCCTGCAGCCCTCGTTCTTTAATTTAATAAAGGCAAAGCTCAAATCAAATAAGTATAATATAATTTTACTATTTACCGAGCTGCACCAGCTTAAATACAAAGGGGACCTCTCTACCTATATATAATATCTCGTTGGCCTCATCTATTTTATTGAAAAACAAATCCCCTTATAGTTTATGCTTAAGGAATATTTCCCATTCTAATCTAATTGACCGACTCTATATATCTCTAGCTTCTTTTTTTTTTTTTTTATCATAGAAATATTGGATATCCAGATTTTCTTTAAAATATGTATTCATATCTAAATATAGATACTTTCATACCCATATTCCATATTATCCCAAAAACCCTAGATATTCCAGTTCTTCAGAGTTTATCATGTTGCATCCCAAATTCTATCGGAGAACCATGCATCTCCCATATACAATGTCAATTTGTAATCTCTAGCGCTTTAAAACCATTAACTGATTGTAAGTATCTTAGATATGGACCATATGGTATAAATATGAGGTGCATATATGTAAGATTTGAATAAAATGGTTAAAGTAGGGGTTGGATTTAAAGGGAAGCAAACATAAATGAGAAGGTGAGTGAGAAGGTGAAGTGTTACAATTTTACAACAACAGTAAACTTGGAAGCGAGTAAGGACCACTTCTCACTACTCTCACTCTCTAGAGTTTGTCCAAAACAGCCTCACATTTTTTGCATCCCCACACTTCTCGATCTCTTTCTCACCTATTTTCTTTATTGATTATTAATATATGTATATATATATATTGTTCTGTGTTTGTGTGTATTTTTCTTTATCAACTTGGAGGAGCTCGGCCCCTTGGGAATTTTTTTTTTCAATTTAAACTTTTCCACACAACGTACTTCCTATATATAGCCATAGAGATATGCTAAGAATTTGGTCGTCTTTTAAAGCTGATCTATAGAAAAAATTAAGGTATATGTGAATATGTTATGTAGTTTGTGCTTTATTGTCACAAGTACTCAACCGAGATTCATCACGTACAATGTCTTAAAAGTGCCATATTTTATGTTTTGGTTTCCAAAATTATCCTCAATCCAAATTTCCTAAACTGTATGTTTAGCAAGGGTTCTTAAAAGTTCAGAATGAAGGAAACACAAAATTTGGGAAGACTTTACTAAACTTTTAGAGAATATTCACCAAAGATTATGGTATAAAATCAAATTGTAGTATTATTCTTGACAAAAAATCTGTTGTTGTGAAATTTTATGATATTTAGTTATCCAGTTAAAATGGGTTATGGATGTATGAAACTTGAAAGGTTTGAGATTATATATATAAGCAAACTTATGATATATCAATAGAAAAATGATTAAATTCTATAAATGAAATCAAAGTAATGTACAATGTAATTAATTAGCCTAATTCTCTGGTGGAATCCAGTGGAATCTATTATATATTTTATTTGTCAATAGTTGCTAATTTTGATTAAATATATACATAATACAAAGTCGTATAACACATTATTTGACATTACAAAGTCGTATAACACACACATTGGTAATTAAGGATAAATCAAAATCCTCGATAAACTTGACATTAGATCATACTAAAGATATGCATAATTATCAAATAATGTAAGTATAGTAACATTTAATATAGAAATGTGTGCGTGTGAATTTGCATATATAGTGTATTTTTTTCATATATAGTGTATTAATAAGTTATGTGTGTATAGCGAGAAGGTCGTTATCAGTAGGTGCAAAATAGAGTCCATTTGCATGGAGCAGGTTTATGTGATGTTGATGATGGTAACAACTGTCATGTGTGCCCCAAAGTCTAGGAGTCTTAATTAGTTTACATTATGTGCATAATTCTAATCACCTCAAACGAATACATAGATTGAAAGAAGTAGGTCCAAATATAATATGGGCAAAAACTAGAAAGTGCATATACATTATATAGTATACATACACATAATATACTGTATGAGTATAATTAGAAATTATCTAATAGCTAGGTTACAGAAAGTCTTGTTATCAAGCCTCAAACAATTTGTTCAGACCTCTTTAAAGTTATTTTCATCAAACCCAAAAAAAAAAAGTAAAACTATATATATAGAGAAGACTGAATATAACACTGACGTTATTTAGCTAAACTGATTATAACACTGACTTAACTTAGCTAAACTGAATATTAGTGTAGATCCAAAGGTCAGAAGTTTATGTTTAAGGAAATCGGAAAGATATTAAGGGAAGTCCAAATTTTATAATTAACTTTCTATTCAAAATTTATAATTCTATTTCAGAACGTAAGATTATTTATGTATGTATTACTCTTTGGAATTACGGTTTGTATATACCTTATATAAATGATCGTGTTTATATAGCCTCTATAGTACACACACACATATGTATTAATAAATACTTACAGGCGATTGTACCGCGTACGTATACATATGTAAAGATGCATGTATAGAAAAATCAGCACTGGTTTTGATGATCGTCATAGAAAAACTTGTTTACACACGATTCCAGCTTACATTTTTCTATCATTATAGCTACATAGATGTGCAACGAACTCAAGAGATTTGTAGTGGTCAGAGAAAAAGGAAAACAGCTCCAGTCAAAGTCGTTGGGGTTTTTGTTTCTTTTTAATTTCCGTGTGTTAAAATTAGTTTTATTTTGGTCAATTAATGATTAAAATAATTGAGTCAATATATAGTTTGTGTTAGTTCCATTCGATATATTTAAAAGAAGTCGTATGCACTAGAAATCAAGGATGAAATGACCGATACGGTCCATCCATTGATATGAATGATCAAAGCACGTTTCAAAGAGGAATAAACGAAAGGAGACAAGTGTTGGTAGGGTATGTTCACATAAACCCTAATTACAAAGCTCTCCTTTGCCCGATGAGTCGATGACTATTTCAAACAAATCATTCTTAAGGTAAATAAACCGTACGAACTCGAGAATTTATATTTCGTGATATCGAATAATTTTCTCAAACGAAAAAAACATATATACATATTTTTTTAAAAATGTATGGAAATAGAAATGTGACGTGGTAAATAGAGCAATGGGCAAAATCATACAATATATATATAAAAAAAATGAATGTAGATGGATAGAGTCGTCCCACACTTAAGGTTGGTCCACAATGAATACCGTTGGAGGCTTCGCAGGCTTTTGTTCTGTCCTTGTCTCTTCTCTCTCTCTTCTCCTTTTGTTTGTTATGTTCATCAATCCTAATTCTTAAACATGGACTAAATCATATGTTACTAAATATTTTTGGCAGCTACAAAACCAAACTTGCGTAGTCCTAAAAATTCATTAACTGATACATTAAAAAAATATATATATACTCAATATACTTTGTTAATAAAAAATTGTAATTTTTTTTATTTTCTTTATTGTATGAGGATGATGAAATTGTGTGAGTTAACAAGAGAAAGAGCGAATGAATTGTGTATATGCGTGGGGGGGATGTCGTCATTAAATTGGAATTTGGCATTTAATGAAAAAAGAGTGAAAGGTGCTTGACATACACGCGCCGTAGTTTCTTACCGGGAAAAGGATTGGTATAGTACAGTATTGATGTTAACTAGACCGGGCCCGGTTTAGGATGGGCGGCGGCCGAACCGACCACCTGGCTTACTTCTTCGTATTCTGCTGTATGATGATTCTGGTTCTGGATGGATGGATACTGCAAAATCTAATAATCGGATCTTTTTGGATTTGGATTTTCAGTTAATAATCGGGTGGGGCTCTCTGTTAAAGTAACGTCGCAGGCCACTTAAGTCGGTCACTGGTGGAAAACGTGAACCCTGTGATGCCTCTTAATTTTACTTCAACGGAGTCTGGTTTCGTTGGATCTCTCTCTCTCTCTGCGAACCGTCCAAAAAAGGTCAATTTTGTGGGTTCACGTATCTTACTAGCTCACAAAGAAATACGGCGCTATTTAATTTACCAAAAAACCAAAAAACCAAAAAAAAAAAGACTTTATTATACCATAATGTTTGTAATTCAATTTTAAAAAATATATATACTTGTAAAATTTATTGCAGATTTTTCCTTTGATTGGTGTGGATGTGGTTCAAATCTTCCGTAATATACCTTACCTACTCATGTGTGTTGGATATCCAATCGCCTGCGTATGTTGACAAAAAGAATACTTAACAGTACAGAATCGATCTGTATTATCATAATATATATAGAGCATTATTAATAATGTGTTATAAAGGTGGGAAATTTTGGTATTTGGGTCTTCTTATTTGGTAGGCGTCAGGCCCAGTCTCAAATTTGCTTGCTCACTAATGTACCGCTTGCTGATGCGGTAATATTGGGCTTTGCTTCGGATTTGAATTGGCCGTACCCCATTTTGCTTATTCGACACTATCTTTACATTGCATTACCGGCGTTTTCCCCTTCACGCTGAGCTCGACGCACTTCAATGGGTAACGCAATGTTTCTCCTTGCGTCAGGTGACGACGCAAGTCTTTGGAACATTTCTCAGATGCTAGATCGCCCTGAATAGATTGGCCAACTGTTTGACATTTCTACACGTTTTTGAGCATTGTGTAACATTTTCTATCTCGTTTGTCCCACGGGGTTCAAAAACTGAAGTCACTTGGATTGCCTTGCTAGAACAGACCGTTTATTGGATTAAAAAAATATATATATATATATACATTGATAAAGATAAGTAATTAGTTTATTTATATAATAAGGTTAAATACACATATAAATAAATATTTTAAACACTATGTTTTTGACATGGCATCATGTTTATATTTTATTCTATTGTGTTGTATATATATATAAAGAGATATGTGCGTGGCGAATAAAAAAAAAATCAATGACGAAGGATGAGATGAAAAGAAACAAAAAGATGACAGGAAATAACGAATTGGTCCTTCAATTATGGACGAAAAAGGTCGAATAATTGTTATTTTTTCTTTCCAAAATGCACCTTTGAGAATCTTATCATAGATCAGTATGTATTAGGTACATGTCCCCAATAAGAAAATCTTATACTATCAAGAAAAGTAGTAAACGTGAATCGTAAGCTAGTCAATTGTGTGAAGATGCATTTGTCATAATATTATTCGATCGACTTTAGATCTCACTTTCCATGCAGATTTTTGCAATTATCTGGAAAAGAACAAAATAATATCTTAGAGTCTTCGGCCTGACTCTCTATCTTTTTCGCATATGCTCAATGCTTCGCGTTTCTATTTGAATTCTTTGGTTATTTGGTCAGCTATAACTAAACGAGAAACAGAACCAAGATCGAATTCCGTTCCGATTCAAATTATTGTAGAATAATTCTACTTTTCTCTCTTTCTAGTATTGATCTACTTTACAAAACTAACATATAGTAACAGTAATTATATAACGTGTTAAAATATCTTTAGTAGAAGAAGATGAAAGGAATCCTTAGACAAAATTAAAGTGATCACTGATTTTAAACTATTTGGGGGAAATGTTTGGACTTTGGACTTTGGACTTTGGAGTGTCGGAAACTTGGATGCTTACAAAGAATCCAAATACATATAGATGGAGTATTTGCTAAAAAGATCTAGATTGTTTTATTCATGTTTATCGGAGTGCAAACGGTCTATCTAAATATACAAATGATTAAAAATAAAAACGCATCACACTACTTCTAAAAGAGTCGGATACGTATTTTATTTGGCCGTCGTCATCAATCTGCTAACACATTACTATAAAAGGTAAAAAAACTAAAAATGTCTAAACTTTTAAATGGTGGAGGAGGCGTTAATAGTTCTACTTTATTACGTCCTATATTGTACCATTCATACATTAATAGATTTCATGGGCGTTAATGTCTTAAAACTGACTTTAACTCCCAATGGACATTATCTCTTGAAGATTTTTTTAATAAAAAGTTTAGAGCAATAAACCAACAGTCAATGCTAGTTAATTTTTAAAGTAGCGTTACGAACATTACTACTGGTATTTAGTATTTACCGCTCATATCCATTATTTTCGACTAGCAATTCATATTATAAAATCACTAATTTGTTTTTATTTTATTTATAAAAGTTGTAGAAAAAAAATAATTGTGTGTTTATGATGCTTGTTGTTACAGTTTTAAAATTGAGAAGAAGTTGCACGAGTCGGTCCACAGAATGACAGAACAAAAGCATGAGAAAAGAACCGACCAATCACTAAGACCTTTCCACTTGTCAGTATATCATTGGTGCATCGAACAATTACACTTTTCTGAAAAACAGTAAAAAGCTTGGAATGATCTTGACCGTCCCGTACGAATCAATCTAACTAGTGTAGTAGTGTAACTACGGTCGGCGTAACCGCTAGTTAATTTAGTCAAACCTATGTGTGTACGTGTTTCCATATGAAAACATCAAATACCGTTTTAATTTTAGTTTAATGTTATTTATGATTTCAGTTTATCTTTACTACTACTATTTTAATATATTGACTAATATTTATTTTGTATTATACTTTTCCCGTTTCACAAAATATTAACTTAAGATAAAATTTTATTTTTACAAAAAGTATATTTTTATCTCTATGATTTTTATTTATTAATAAGAAAAAGAAATACATTTAGCCTATCTGTAAAGAGTAAAATAAAAATTTCAATGACTTTCTTAATATGTATGAATATGTTGGAATTCTTAATTTTGAATTTCCTTTTCTATTAAAAAAAATTATAATGACCGTGTGGAATTCACAGGTTGGTTGGTTTTGGAGTAAATAAACTAATAAATACTACTAAATAATGAATTTCGTGTTTTTCACAAATTCAGGGAAAATTATTTTACCTTTTTCTGCTTTAATGGCAAGTTTCCTTTTTCTGTAATATTGCAAACAAAAGGAAAGAAATATTTAACAGAGAAGAGAGCAAGTGACCAGAAAGAGAAAGAGAGAGAGAGAGAGAGAGAGAGAGAGAGAGAGAGAGAGAGAGAGAGAGAGAGAGAGAGAGAGAGAGAGAGAGAGAGAGAGAGAGAGAGAGAGAGAGAGAGAGAGAGAGAGAGAGAGAGAGAGAGAGAGAGAGAGAGAGAGAGAGAGAGAGAGAGAGAGAGAGAGAGAGAGAGAGAGAGAGAGAGAGAGAGAGAGAGAGAGAGAGAGAGAGAGAGAGAGAGAGAGAGAGAGAGAGAGAGAGAGAGAGAGAGAGAGAGAGAGAGAGAGGAAGACGAAGAGAGAAACAGAACAGAGTAGGGATCGATAGACCGTGGAATCGTCGAATCACATAACACTTTGCAAAAGCTTGGAAAAGGGGTTTTTTGTTTTTGTTTTTATTCTTCTTCTAATTCTGATTTATTTACCAGAGAAACCAAATCTTTGGTTAGGGTTTTGCTTGCTCTTCTTCGTGACCCCTTTTAACCTGCAAACAGATTCTTATAAAATTGGCGTGTTTCGTACGGTCTATCTAACCCTAATCTGTCACAAAACACTCTTCTTCTCTCACCCCCTTCTCTGGGTTTCTTCAATTCTCGAGCCTTTTTTTTGTTTTTTTTTTAATGTTCTTAATTTGATTTGTTGATTTATTACCTGAATTATGGTAATGGAGGATGAGCGTAGGGAAGACATAACAAAGCCTTCTTACTGGCTAGATGCCTGCGAGGACATCTCCTGTGATCTTATCGATGATCTTGTCTCTGATTTTGATCCTTCCTCTGTTGCTGTCAATGAATCCACCGATGACAACGGCGTCATCAGTGATTTTTTCGGTGGAATCGATCACATTCTAGATAGTATCAAGAACGGTGGAGGCTTACCAGACAATGGCGTTTCTGAGACCAATTCTCACATCAAAGAGGTTAGTGTAACTCCTCAGTTGATTCCTGGGGAGGTTGCTTTATCTGTTAAGGAGAACGGGTTGCAAAAGAATGGTGGTAAGAGAGACCAAGAAGTGTCCAAAGAGGAAGAAGGAGAGAAGGATTGGAAGAGAGCTAGAGTTTGTAGTTACCAGAGTGAAAGGAGTAGTAACCTTTCAGGTAGAGGACAGGCTAATTCTAGGGACAAAGATAGGTTTATGAATAGGAAACGTACTCGTAATTGGGACGAGGCGGTTCACAATAAGAAAAGAGATTGTTACAGTCACAGAAGAGATGGTAGGGATAGAGAAGTTAGAGGTTATTGGGAGAGGGATAAAGTTGGTTCCAATGAGTTGGTTTATCGGTCAGGGACTTGGGAAGCTGATCACGAAAGGGATGTCAAGAAAGAGAGTTGTAGAACCCGAGAGTGCAATGACAAGGCAGAGGAGAATAAGAGTAAGCCTGAAGAACGTAAAGAGAAGGTTGTGGAAGAGCAAGCAAGGAGATACCAGTTGGATGTGCTTGAACAAGCCAAAGCGAAAAACACAATTGCTTTCCTTGAGACCGGTGCTGGAAAGACACTTATCGCAATTCTTCTTATCAAGAGTGTTCATAAGGATTTAATGAGCCGGAATAGAAAAATGCTCTCGGTGTTCTTGGTTCCTAAAGTGCCTTTGGTCTATCAGGTAACTATATAACTTTCATGTTTGTATTTTCTTGCTTACTTTTTGTGTTTGGTTTGTTGATTTATCTTGCATTTTCAGCAAGCAGAAGTGATCCGTAATCAAACTAGTTTTCAAGTTGGGCATTATTGTGGTGAGATGGGACAAGATTTCTGGGATGCTCGAAGGTGGCAGCGAGAGTTCGAGTCTAAGCAGGTTGCTTTTGATGCTTCGTTTTCCTCACGGGTTTGGATCATTTTATTTATCTGTTCTCGAAGTTTACATTCTTTTCTTATGTGCAGGTTCTAGTAATGACAGCACAAATTCTGTTGAATATACTGAGGCATAGCATCATTAGAATGGAAACAATTAATCTTCTTATTCTCGACGAGTGTCACCATGCTGTCAAGAAACATCCATACTCATTAGTGATGTCAGAGTTTTACCACACAACCCCTAAGGACAAAAGACCTGCCATCTTTGGAATGACTGCTTCGCCCGTTAATCTAAAGGGTACTTATTGTTTCTTGTTCTAAGCGGATCTTGCTGGCTAATGTTCTTGGAACTGACTTCTTTTTTATTCGTTTACGTAGGTGTTTCAAGCCAAGTAGATTGTGCGATCAAAATACGCAACCTCGAGACCAAGTTGGATTCTATTGTTTGTACAATAAAAGACCGGAAAGAATTAGAGAAGCATGTGCCTATGCCTTCAGAGATTGTCGTTGAGTATGACAAAGCTGCGACTATGTGGTCTCTTCACGAGACAATAAAGCAAATTATTGCAGCCGTGGAAGAAGCAGCACAAGCAAGTTCAAGAAAAAGCAAGTGGCAGTTTATGGGGGCTAGGGATGCTGGAGCAAAAGATGAATTGAGACAGGTTTATGGCGTGTCTGAAAGAACGGAGAGCGATGGAGCTGCCAATTTGATTCATAAACTTAGAGCTATAAATTATACTCTTGCTGAATTGGGTCAGTGGTGTGCTTACAAGGTAAAAAAATGGATAACATATTTTTTGATGATTTGAACTGGTTTTGTTATATATTCACATGGTCTTAACTTTTTGTTTTTCGTTCAAGGTGGCACAATCATTCTTGACTGCTCTGCAAAGTGACGAGAGGGTGAATTTCCAAGTGGACGTCAAGTTTCAAGAATCATACCTCAACGAGGTGGTGTCACTCTTACAATGTGAGCTTCTGGAAGGCGCTGCTGCTGAAAAGGTCGCAACTGAAGTTAGCAAGCCAGAAAATGGTAATGCACATGACGAGATCGAGGAAGGAGAGCTCCCTGCTGATCATGGTAAGTCTCAACCTCATTATTTGTACATATCTATTTACTATTTACCGTTCTGAGAAACCTTATATTAACAATGCTCTATGGTTTTAGTTGTCTCGGGAGGGGAGCACGTTGATAAAGTAATAGGTGCCGCAGTGGCTGATGGGAAAGTGACTCCAAAAGTTCAATCATTGATCAAACTACTCCTTAAGTATCAGCACACTGCTGACTTTCGAGCTATTGTTTTTGTTGAGAGGGTGGTTGCTGCTTTGGTTCTTCCAAAGGTTAGGATGAAAGTGAAAGTAACAATGTCAATGTGATCTTAAGTACATACGTCCTGTCTCTAACTCTGATTTTGGAAATTTTCAGGTTTTTGCTGAGCTGCCTTCTCTTCGTTTTATACGGTGTGCCAGCATGATTGGGCACAATAACAGCCAGGAAATGAAATCATCGCAAATGCAGGATACAATTTCCAAATTCCGAGATGGGCATGTATGAAAGATTGTTCTTTTGGGTAATTTGTTTTTGTGTTTAAGGCTTTAGTCTTTTTACATATGTCTCTTTCTCTCTTTCTGTTGTGATAGGTGACACTATTAGTCGCCACAAGCGTTGCTGAGGAAGGACTCGATATTAGGCAATGTAACGTTGTTATGCGTTTTGACCTTGCAAAGACAGTGCTGGCATACATTCAGTCTCGTGGTAGGGCCAAGAAAGCCTGGATCAGACTACATACTCATGGTTGAGAGGTACATATAAAGTTTTAGGAATTACATTTGTTTTCTTAACATCTGGTCAATAAATCACTCTCTTATATATATATATGTCAACTTGTGTTACTTGCAGGGGAAATGTATCTCACGCAGCATTCTTAAGGAATGCTAGGAACAGTGAGGAGACACTGAGAAAAGAAGCAATAGAAAGGACTGATCTCAGTCATCTCAAAGATACATCAAGGTTAATCTCAATTGATGCTGTGCCTGGTACAGTTTATAAGGTGGAGACAACTGGTGCCATGGTTAGCTTGAATTCTGCTGTTGGTCTTGTACATTTCTACTGCTCTCAGCTTCCTGGAGACAGGTAAGTTAACCGATAACTTTTATCGTTCTAAGGATCTTTTCTTCTTCCTATATATGAGACGATGGATTGCTTTTCTCTTGTGTCTCAGGTATGCGATTCTTCGTCCGGAGTTTAGCATGGAGAACCATGAAAAGCCTGGAGGCCACACAGAGTATTCATGTAGGCTTCAGCTTCCTTGCAATGCACCATTTGAAATACTCGAGGGTCCTGTTTGCAGTTCAATGCGTCTTGCGCAACAGGTGGACTTCTTATTCACTGTTCATTTATCTTATTCGTTTATTACCATGTGTTGTGTTCCCATGTCTTGAATGTTTGTATGTTTGATATGTAGGCTGTATGTCTAGCTGCTTGCAAGAAACTGCATGAGATGGATGCATTTACCGATATGCTATTGCCGGACAAGGGAAGTGGCCACGACGCTGAGAAGGCTGACCAAGATGATGAAGGTGAGCCTGTTCCTGGGACTGCTAGACATAGAGAGTTCTATCCTGAAGGTGTTGCGGATGTACTTAAGGTAAAATGAGCTCTAACGTATGAAAAATGACGAAATGTGCTTTTACTGAAAATGTGGTTTCAATACTTGACTGTTTCTCTACCATGTGTACAGGGAGAATGGATTTTGTCAGGAAAGGAAATTTGTGAGAGCTCAAAGCTATTCCATTTATACATGTACAATGTGACATGTGTAGATCTTGGCTCTTCAAAAGATCCATTCCTAACCGAAGTTACAGAGTTCGCGATTCTTTTTGGCAATGAGCTGGATGCAGAGGTTCTTGTTACTCTCTCAATGGATTTGAGCTTTAGAATTCGGAGATGTTACAATAGTTTCCCTTGCCTTCTATCTAAAGATTTGTTTATTTGTGTCAGGTATTATCGATGTCTATGGATCTTTATGTTGCTCGGGCCATGATCACTAAAGCATCTCTTGCTTTCAAGGGATCGCTTGATATAACAGAAAACCAGGTTAGACTGAACAAACAACTTATATTTCCCCTCAGTCACATATATGTTTGCTTTATCTTATATTGGTGGCATTTCTTGTGCAGCTATCATCTCTAAAAAAGTTTCATGTGAGATTAATGAGTATCGTGTTGGATGTTGATGTTGAACCCTCAACGACACCATGGGATCCTGCAAAGGCCTACTTGTTTGTCCCTGTTTCTGACAATATGTCTATGGAACCCATAAAAGGGATAAACTGGGAATTGGTTGAAAAGATTACCAAAACCACTGTGTGGGACAACCCACTACAGAGAGCTCGTCCTGATGTATATCTCGGGACTAACGAAAGAACTCTTGGTGGTGACAGAAGGGAATACGGGTTTGGTAAACTTCGTAACAACATTGCCTTTGGTCAGAAATCTCACCCAACTTATGGTATTAGAGGAGCTGTTGCATCCTTCGATGTTGTGAGAGCTTCTGGATTGTTACCTGTAAGAGATACTTTTGAGAAGGAAGTAGAAGATGATCTATCAAAAGGAAAACTGATGATGGCTGATGGGTGCATGGTTGCAGAAGATCTTGTTGGAAAAATAGTGACAGCCGCACATTCCGGGAAGCGGTTTTACGTTGATTCAGTTTGTTATGACATGAGTGCAGAAACATCATTCCCAAGGAAGGAGGGATATCTTGGTCCCTTAGAGTACAACACATATGCTGACTATTACAAGCAAAAGTATGAATTTTTTTAATTCTTCCAATGCTTTTTTTCTAAGTTTCATTAGAGAAGCAAGCACTCTACTAATAACTTTTCTGTAATCACGAGGACTTACATGGCCTCAGTTCACCTCAAGGTGTTGTGCAAGAAGGAGAAGCAAAGCCTGTCTATGTATTAAGAGATATCCACTTCTATTGCTAGGATATATGTACAAGATCGGCTTTTCTTCTTCTTCTTGCACAAATTGAGGTATCTGAGGCTATACAAGTCTTCTTCTATAATGTTGTTTATTAGGTATGGAGTTGATTTGAATTGTAAGCAACAACCTTTGATCAAAGGACGGGGTGTTTCATATTGCAAGAACCTCCTTTCTCCTCGGTTTGAACAGTCAGGTACTACTGTTAAGATTATTTTATGTCTTCAACATTTATTGATTATCCGGTAGATTAACACATGTTTGCTTGATTCTGTAATTTAAGGTGAATCAGAGACAATCCTTGATAAAACATATTACGTGTTTCTTCCACCTGAAATATGCGTTGTGCATCCACTTTCGGGTTCACTTGTCCGAGGTGCTCAGAGGTTGCCCTCTATAATGAGAAGAGTTGAGAGCATTTTGCTCGCTGTTCAACTCAAAAATTTGATTAGCTATCATATTCCCACATCAAAGGTATATATATATTATGCGTAGTTAAGAGTCTTTGTTCTGTTTTGTTGAAACTAGTCTAATCTGATTTGGTACAAATATATGTGTAGATACTGGAAGCCTTGACTGCCGCCTCGTGCCAGGAAACGTTCTGCTACGAGAGAGCTGAGCTTTTAGGAGATGCGTATCTAAAATGGGTTGTTAGTCGTTTTCTGTTTCTCAAGTATCCACAAAAGCACGAGGGTCAGCTTACAAGGATGAGACAACAAATGGTTAGTAACATGGTTCTTTATCGGTTTGCTCTGGTTAAAGGGCTTCAGTCATATATCCAGGCGGATCGTTTCGCTCCGTCTAGGTGGTCTGCACCTGGTGTGCCTCCAGTTTTCGACGAGGACACAAAAGAATCTTCTTTTTTTGATGAAGAGCAGAAACCTGTTAACAACGATGTGTTTGAAGATGGAGAGATGGAAGATGGTGAACTAGAGGGTGATTTGAGTTCGTACCGAGTCTTGTCTAGCAAAACGTTAGCTGATGTTGTTGAAGCTTTGATCGGTGTTTATTACGTCGAAGGGGGTAAGATTGCAGCTTATCATTTGATGAAATGGATTGGGATCCATGTGGAGGATGAACCTGAAGAAGTCGAAGGAACTATTAAACCTGCTAATGTTCCAGAGAGTATACTCAAGAGTATTGACTTTGTTGGTCTCGAGAGAGCTCTTAAATTTGAGTTTAAAGAGAAAGGTCTTCTTGTCGAAGCTATAACACATGCTTCAAGACCATCTTCAGGTGTTTCGTGTTACCAGAGATTGGAATTTGTTGGTGATGCTGTCTTAGATCATCTTATTACAAGACACCTGTTTTTCACATACACAAGCCTTCCTCCTGGTCGGTTAACAGATCTTCGTGCTGCAGCGGTTAACAACGAAAACTTCGCTCGTGTTGCCGTTAAACATAAACTCCACTTGTACCTTCGTCATGGTTCTAGCGCCCTTGAGAAACAGGTAAACAAATCTTTAAAAGCAAAACTATTTTGTTCCCAAAAATACTTACAAAATATATGACTGTTTGGTTTTTTTCTTTTTTTACTTTTTCAGATTCGGGATTTTGTGAAGGAAGTTCAGACCGAGTCATCGAAACCGGGGTTTAACTCTTTTGGTTTGGGAGACTGTAAAGCCCCAAAGGTTCTTGGAGATATTGTTGAATCTATTGCAGGTGCTATTTTTCTTGATAGTGGAAAAGATACAACTGCAGCTTGGAAGGTTAGTTATTTTGGTTTAATAATCTCTTGTAAATTCTAGTTACTAGCTTTTTTTACTAACACATGTTTTATCTTTTATTCCAGGTTTTTCAACCTTTGCTTCAGCCCATGGTGACACCAGAGACACTTCCTATGCATCCAGTTCGAGAGCTACAAGAGCGGTGCCAGCAACAAGCGGAAGGATTAGAATACAAAGCAAGTCGAAGTGGTAACACAGCGACTGTGGAAGTGTTCATCGACGGCGTTCAAATCGGAGTGGCACAAAACCCGCAGAAGAAAATGGCTCAAAAGCTAGCGGCGAGGAATGCACTTGCAGCATTGAAAGAGAAAGAAATAGCGGAATCAAAGGAGAAGCGTGTGAACGGGAACACAGGAGAGAATCAAGTTGAGAATGAGAATGGAAACAAGAAGAATGGGAATCAGATGTTTACGAGACAAACATTGAACGATATTTGCTTGAGGAAGAATTGGCCAATGCCTTCTTACAGGTAAAGAGTTTATTTAAACAATGAGTAAACTTTTGTAATTGCTATGATTTTGTTTGAGGTTTTATTGAGCTTATTTGGGGTTTGTGGTGAAATTTTCGTAGATGTTTGAAAGAAGGAGGACCAGCGCACGCAAAGAGGTTTACTTTTGCGGTAAGAGTGAATACAAGCGATAGAGGATGGACTGATGAATGTATTGGAGAGCCAATGCCAAGTGTTAAAAAGGCTAAAGATTCTGCTGCAGTTCTCCTAATTGAGCTTCTAAATAAAAGTTATTCTTGATCTTTGTTTTTACTTGGAATTAAATTCAAGAATGCGTAGTGATATGTCTGTTTCTGTAATAATATCCCAAAAGAATCATTATGGACATGTGATTAGGGGATTTTGAATTTTTAATTAAAAAAAATTTCTGAAATATACAAACCTTTGATTTCTACTAGAATTAGTGAAAATATTGGCTAGTAGTGGTTTTAGACTTTTTAGTATTTCAAACCAATTGATCTGTTATTCCATTTAATTGGGTATAGAATTCTTCAAACAGGTTAAACCAAAACCGAAGCCAAAAAAATCAAATGCCAAGATAAAGGATCTGTATAATAACATTGTGAGTTCACAAGGAGTCTAATAGAAAAATGCAGAGAAAGGTATCAATTAGGATCATATGCTTCTTATTATCAATGAAAAGCAACAGAAACAAAGATGTTGGCAGGATTGTTGACAGGAAAGCTTCAACGCCTCAGGGTATGGAGAATGTATTCAGCATAGAGGTCCCTGTAATGGAAAAGTCAAATCCAGAGTTGCTTTAATGTTATACATTGAGTAAGAAAGCTGTAAGAAAGTTTGGCTCTTGATGGAGAAAAAGAGACTTACATTGAGTACTGGATAGCTCCAATAGCATCCCCAGATGGGAGAAAATCATTCACTGCAACTTCCTTGTTCTCGTTTTTCTTGTCTGTAAGAGATTATAAGTTAAAGGGAATAACTAAATACCTCTTGAGTAATCAATCGATAGAGACAAAATAAAGAAGGATACAGTCTTCAAAGAAACGACGGATTTCAGAGAGACGGTGAGGAGGAAGTTCTTTGATGTCAGTGTAATGCTTGTACTCAGGATCATCAACACAAACAGCAATGATCTTGTCATCTTTTTCACCCTAAAAGTACCGAGAAAACAAAAAAAAAGAATCGTTTAAACTGACTTAAAGGATTGGAGTAAGAGAGAAGAAAACAGAGCCAAGTTAGTGCTTACCTGATCAATCATAGGCATTAATCCAATGGCTCTGGCACGCAGGAAACAACCGGGAAGGACAGGTTCCTACACAAAGATAATAAATTTGTTTATTGAAATATAAAATGTTTGGTGTATCATATAAGAAAAAAAAAAGGAAAAGAATTAATTACCTGCATGATGACTAATACATCAATTGGGTCATTGTCTTCACACAATGTGCGAGGAACAAAACCGTAGTTGTGAGGGTACACAACTGATGAGTACAGAATACGATCAACCTGAATGAAAGATAATGCAAAGATGTTATTGACTTTGCGGTAAGAAAACCATTGCTATATAAGACAATAATGATTGATCTCTTGATATATAACCTAACCTTGATGAGTCCTGTCTTTTTGTCAAGTTCATATTTGACCTTGCTTCCTTTTGTGATCTCCACAACCTAATCATAACCCAAAGACAAAACGATTCAAGACTCCATCTCATTCTCGATAAGATTCTCAAAACAGTAGAAGAAACTTACCACGTTGAAAATCTGTGGAGCTCCAGGTCCTACATATGAATTATGAATTTAGTCCCAANAAAAAAAAAAAAAAAAAAAAAAATTGAATTAGATATGATTTTGTTTACCAATCTCAAGATCATGCCATGGATGTGCAGCTACAGAACGTCTTGACAAGGATGAGAGAATCCTCTCGTTAAGACGAGGAGCAGGTCGCTGCAGCTTCTGGTCTTCATTCCCTTCTTCACTCATCTGTTTTCAAAACGTTATGAATCAAAACCCCAAATTGGTGGCAGAGAGAGAGACAAAAAGAGAGAGAATCAATCGAATCAAAAATACCAAATTTATTGCAGAATCAGACCCCACAAGAGAGAAACAGATTATTTAAGATCGATAATACCAAAATCAAGATATACGTTTCTATTGATATAACGTATCGATAACTAAAAGATCTACGCCAAATCTGTTCTACTTTTTTTTTTTCCTCTTTATAAAGTCGATGGATGATTGAGATTTGAAGCAATACCCAGTAGATTAAACATCGAAAAGCATCCAACTTTGACGATCTTTAGGAGAGAACAAACGTACCTTTGGATCGGAACGAGACGAAACAGCCGATATCGCAAGGATGAAGAAACTTTGGGAGAGGAAAGAAAGGAGTGAAGAGCGTTGGTGGTCTATTGTAATATTTTGTAACTAAGCGTTTTCGGTAAGGTGTATATATGAGAGTGACCACCGATATATTTACGGATCAAAAAACTTCTATACAACTCATTAAATATTTGAGAAATATTTTCTTTATTACTTTTTTCCTTTGAGAAAGATTTTCAATTAATTTTTGCGATACCGTTAATTCTATTATTAAAATCATAAACGAATATAAAACAAAAAAGAATTAATTATCCTTTATAGCATTTTCGCTAATAATTCCACAAAAAAAATAGGATTACTTTATTGCATCTTAATTCCAAAAATAAATATATACATACTATATTATTATTCATTCATCAGTAAGATAAATTAAGAGGTTGCAGTGCATTATGTTATAGTGTGACACATGAGCCTTAGGCTTGTTAGTTAAAGCTTGTAACAGGGGAATGTTGTATGTAGGCCGAGTAGAGTGGATAAATCTTAAGCCCAGCCGAGCATCTTTAGGCCTTTTGGCGTTTGGGCAATGAGCGCCTTCAAGTTTAAAAATCCAACAACAGAGAGAAACATTATGGAACAAATCAACAAAGTAACACAAAAGACAAAACATTCAAAGTTGAAGCTTCTGTACAATCCATCTTATTATTCTAAACTATTTATGATTCCATCATCAATATCCACAATTAAGAGAAAAAAAAAAGACATGAATCCATTGCTTGAATGGTTAATTAACAGTAGTAGTAGCAGCAGACATATAGACCAGAAGTAGCATTCACAACAAACAGAGACAAGAGATAATACATGGGGTAGTGATATGGTACAGAACCTGACATGACCAAAGATATGTTCTCATGGATCTAAAGAGGAAGAAATAACAGTCTCTTTCTTTCATAAAGATTGAAGAAGCAATTACTAACACTAGATATTTGTAAAAAGGTGGATGTTGTTTTTTTTTTTTACCTCAAAGTCTGTCATGTAGAAGCTTCTCCTTCCAATCGAAGCCTTTTGCAGACTTTTTCATCACTTTGATTGTTTGTGTTCCCAACTTGGTTCTCTGTCAGCTCCATTGAACATCTCTTGTATGGTTTAAACCCTGTTTGTCTCGTTTTGAGACTCTTGCCAGGTCCAACACCGATCATTACTAGTCTTTCTTGGTCTGCATCACAAGAAGCTTGAACTTTGAAATCAGGAGCCAACGGCATTGACGTGTCACTTTGTCTCCCATTCACATTCTCTGCCAATAGAGGAGGTGAAAAGCTTTGAGGTAATCTTTCTCTTGCAAAGAGAGCCTGAAACGCTATACGGCCCTGAAAATATTTTTGTGAATGCATAGTGTTAGTTCCCAAAACAAAGTCTGCAATATGCCATCAATCATTGGGTTTCTCATTTTACCTCTTCGGAGACTTCCTTCCACGAATCAGTAGCTTGGTTGTTGTTGTTGTCTCTCAATTTAATCTTACGGTTATTTAACTCATTTACATCTGGTTGATTTTCATCTGTCTCCTTCACTTCCTCGTTATCTTTCTCCATTTTATCCAATGCATCTGTTTCCACATCACTCCCTGAAGGTGTGTTTGAGCCACACGATGAGCGATCCACCAGATTTTTCTTCTTGGTAACGTTTGAATCATGCACAGCAGCAGTTACAATAACTTCCTCAATCTTATCACCATTAGTTTTTGAGACAGCGTTTAGCTTGGTTACTCCGGTCTCCTCTGAATCATCAGATGATGAATCTGGAGATTTCGAAGCCAAGTTTTGATCTTGCAGAGCTGTGTTTTGTTTCTCAAGCAGTGGTTGAGCATTTTCAACGGTATCCATCTCAGTCATCGCTGGAGTTGGAACCGCATCGGTTGGTAATGGAACACATGTAACTGGAGCTGGAGCACATACAGGAAGCAGTCCATGAGAAGCCCACCAAGCAGTTGCAGCAGCTACTGTAGCAGCAGCAATGGCAGCTATACTTGGAGGAGAAAAGCTCACCGGGGTTGATGAATCTCCATAATTCCCAGCACTCGCATAAGGCCAAACGGAAGCAGCATATGTAGCTGCAGCATGAGCTGCAGAGTTCTGTAGGAGAGTTGACATAATAAGATTGGAGAAGGTAGATGACATCTGGAGAAACGAACGGTAATCATCCTGTGAATGACAAGCTGGAAACGCTTGATGACAAGTTGTAGTAGTAGAAGCAGATGCTGTAGTAGTAGCCTGACGATTTCCGTGCCCGTGAATTTCTTCTCTCATAGGATGAAACATGAAGTCTTGAGATACCATACCTGAGGGATGATTTTGAGGACATTTTGGGATATTCCCGTTTACAATATCTGCGTGGAAATGCCAAGGGTAGTTCTGCAGGCTGTGCACAGTACCATCGTTACCATCTTTGTCTTTATTCTTCTTAGGAACATCTTGAACCGCATTGTGCACGGTTGAGTTCTTACTTGTTTCAATATCGGCATTTCCCTGCTCAAAAGCAGAATGGAACAAGTTATTTTTCTTGTCGCGCATTTGAACTCTAAATACAGCATTCATCAGAATTTTAGACTACAATTTTATACCTTTCTTGGAGTTACTTTCTTTGGTAAGGGATACTTGTTCATAGTTGAAACCCCCGAGCAACTATCATCTTGATTTTCTTTTTCAGTTGATGTTTTCTAATCAGAAAAAAAAAAAAAAAAACATAAGAAGATTAACACAAGAAGAAACAACAAAATGATAGAAAGATGAAGAGAGAAGGGATAAGGCACAAACCTCTGAAAACGGCATTTTTTCCAAATCCAAGAAGGCGTGATTATTACACTGTGACGAAGAGGCAGACGAAACAAGTTTTGCATCTTTTGCTGATGATACTTGTGAGGAAGATGTAACGTTATTCCCAGGTTTGCGAGGATAAGGAGTATTGGGTTTTCGTTTAGGACGAGGAGGTGGGATTTCTATGTCCAGAGCTTGACAGACAGGTATACCTTTTGTTTCAGCCTCTTTCTCCAACTAAAAGAGAACCAAAAACTGTGAGATTTCCCCAAACCGGAGATGGGAAGATGCAGCTCAGATGTGAAAATCATGAGACTCATGAAATTGACCATAGCACGAGGTTGGAAAAAAGTCTTATACTGACACGAATGTTTCGGGGTAGAGATGATAGAGTTACTTCATGTCCTGTCCTATATGGCAAGGAGGTTTGGTTGGCTATAAAAGAATCCATGCAATCCCATTATTTCATAGACTTTAGTGAATATGGGTCAATTGTCTCATGCAAATGCAATGCTTGTTATGTTACTTTGGACCTTATCTTATAGTATCAGAGAATAAAGTTCTCTTTAATCTAACAGGCGTTTTCTACTTGGACAATTCGATTAGTTAAAGAGCAAATGACAAGGTAAAACCAAATGTTTATACAGAGCCTGCTGCAATCCTCAGAACCAACAAACTCTACTTAGCAACACAAACCAAATATCTAGTTGAAGCAACGAGTCAGAAAAAAATGAACCTTCAATCATCTTTTTTTTTCAGACAGAACACAGACGGTGATAGGCAACCTCTAAACATCGATATGGGGACTGGAGAAGTTATATTAACACAATACCAACCATTGGTGCCTTCACTCTAATTGAACACAAGTTAATGAACATGTTTAATAAACGGGTTTGAAGAGATCAGCTCTTACCTTAGTGAAGAACTTTTGTGCATGACTTCTGATCTGAACAGCAGTCTTTGTTCCAATATGTTCTGCAATCAAAATCAAAAGGAAAAGGAAAAGAAAAAGAGAAGAGAAGAATCTCCAAATCAAGAGGAGATAAAACAATCTGAAAAGAAAAAGTCCTAAACAAAGTCTGTCACATCAAAACTAAGCATACAAAAGCTAATTAGTTCCGACCTTCAATTCGCTGCCAAGCCCTTCCATAAAGCCTCAAGGCTTCTAAAAACCTCTCATGCTCATCCTCTGTCCATCGTTCTCGCTGCTTTGTTATTGTATATGGCTTTCTTGCCTAAACAATCAAAAAAACAAATCTTGTTCACACAACAAGAATCCAAAATCTCAAACCAACAAAAAAACACCAATCTCAAGCATAAACATTAATTAGGGGACCTTAGTTAATAATTCTTCTCCACCAGATGTATTAGTAGTATCCATAACAGGATCTTCGCAGCAATTCGCTGCTTCAAATCCTCTCTAACAAGTAAAGTATAGTAAAGAAACCATCTTTGATCTCCCAACACATGAAAGTTTCCAAATTGCAGCAAAGCCGTTGTGATAACCTCTTTAGAATCTAGAGCAACTACAAAGAAAAAGAGGAACGCATTTTTTTTGTTTATCCACACAAACTGAAAGATAAGCAGGAGAGAGATTTAGAAATTTCAAAAAGAGAAATCTTTTGCAAACTCAATTGTTTTGAGAAGCCTCACCGAAACGAATCCATGGCAGCCAAAACCTTTACAAGCATCACAAATCTTCATATCAGTATTTAATCACTAGATTTGTATGTATCATTATGTTAACTTAATTACAGAGGAGATCTTCTTATTATCTTAAGATGTAAAAGAGGAACCCTAGAAAACTGATAATAATAATGTTAAAAAAACTATACCCTTGAGAATAGCCATGGAGGAGTCAAGTATACAAACTAGATCATCTCACCGGAGAAGTCATCGTTCCCGGAAACAGTTCAAATCGAGAAACAAAATTAAAAGAAACCCTAAAAATCAATGAAAACGTAGAAAGAGAAGAAGAAGAAGAAGGAACTAGGAAGACTGTTTTGGGCTGAAGAAGACTACTGAAAGAAGAAGAAGAAGAAGAAGAAGAAGAAAGCCAGAAGCCAGAAGCAATCTCAGCCACAACAATTTTTCCCCTAATTTTTTGTATTTTAACGTGTTTTTTAATAATTTGAGGCTGAAACAGCACCAAGGGCATAATGGGGAAAAACAGAAGTCATTGGAGATCGACACGTGGTGAGAATGTAGTGGCTGACTAACTGCACTTTTTGGTATCTCTCAAGTTGCTTCTCTGTGAGCCAGAAACCCACTCTCACCTAAGGTTAATTCTCAAAAGTGACTTCTTTGCTTACGTGTCAACGGTTTCTTCCCGGTTATTTGGTAGCAGCAAGTGGGTACGGCGCCAGCTGTGTTGCTGTTCTAACCGATACGTGTCGGTTATGTAAAGACATTGCACCTTATATGGACCGTCATATATATGGGCTTCTTACATTTATACTATTTCTATGGGCCTCCAATTTAATATTTTTAGTAAAAAATAATGATATCCCTTTGTGTGATTTTAATATTTGACCACAAATACTAGCGGATGCAGTATTTTACAATTGGTGTGATTTTAATGATCTATTGGGCTTCTCATGGGCTTATTCTACGCTTCATTTTGAATAACAAGATGTGCCTACTTTTGAATTCCAAATGCATACGATACGACTATAATTAGTAACCCAAAGAACGTTAAATAGATAGAGATGTTTTCTTACATACTACACGAAAATGGTTTAAAACTCATAACCATCGTTATATCATTATTAAAACTATTTTACAACTCTCTACTTCGATGTTTCGGGTTCCAAACTTTCGAATAAGGATATTTTATCTCACAGTCTCTCCTTCAACATTAACTAGAAATATAGTAACACTTATTTGTAGGATACAATAACAACGATATCATTATATCAAACGGGCGACTTAGAGTCGTTTTCATTATTGATATTTTTAGCTTCGTCATCCATCCGGGATGGCAGTGTTGTCGATGATTCCGTTTCTTTGTTCTTACCCCACAAGAACATGTAGAGACCCGTTATTGTCACTAGTGATCCAATCACACTGCAGTACAAAGGTTTTAAAATTGTAATGATGAGTACACATTTACGATATATAACCTAGTTAAAAACGAAATTAATTTGATAGAGATGATCGAAGAACATACCTTCCGATGTATAAACGAGTGTGTAAAATCAGGAAATCAAACAGAGTGGCCGAAATGAGAGTAATTGGGAAAAATGCCGATGCGAAAACAGCTCCAATTTCTTTATTCCC
Source organism: Camelina sativa (assembly GCF_000633955.1). NCBI lineage: Eukaryota > Viridiplantae > Streptophyta > Magnoliopsida > Brassicales > Brassicaceae > Camelina > Camelina sativa. The sequence continues at coordinate 516,293 of NC_025687.1, read as the reverse complement.
CATGTTGTTGCTACCGTCGACATTGCTTGTCCGACCACTCCCTATAATACGTGTCTATATATTTTTAAGTATCGTGTATTATATTGTTATCCAAGAAGTGTATTTGTAAAAAAATTAGTGGTTATTAAGAGACAATTCTTATCTGAAGACAATTAAATGATTAATTAACAAAAAAGCAATTAAATGATTAATGGCAATGGCGCCAAAAAAATATATATTAGAGAAACATATGATAGCATCAACTTACCGTAATAGATAACCCCTGTTCCTCCCAAATTTTTAAAGCTCTTGCATTATAAGCTTATAAATTTAAAATTTTAAAAATATGTTTGGATTTATGAAGATATGATACTTACCGCGTATATAATGACCATGATCACGAATCTATCATCGATGATCCAATCATTAGCGTCTCTCTTCTTATAAAGGCTCAAGAGAGCACATTGAAACGCCGCGAATATTGACATGAGACAAGTGCTTGAGTATTTGCAAGGGTACTTAATGCTTAAATTCCCTTGAAATAGCATCCATAAAGATAGCAAGACGGTTCCTATGGTTAAGTAAAGATATCCAAGAAGCCAATTATTGGCTTTGTCTTGAGCGTTGTTGTTTGTGTGGGGAGCCTCTCGGTGAGAGTGAGAATTTGATATTTGAGGCCCTTTGTAAAATGTTAAGAACAGAGCTCCACTAATACATATTAAAGTTCCAATCACCTTCAACATTCCTGCTTTGGTCTTTAAAACCTTTAGTTTTTCAATCCTATACCCAAAAAAAAAAAGAGTAAGTTTTTAAATAATTTATTTTAAAGTCAGACTGTAAGATAAAAATTAAAAAATTTACATTACAAAATAAAATAAAAATAAGCTTAAATCGACATATGCAGGCATATATAGATAACAAAAAAGTATATAAAACAATTAAATTTCAAAGCTCAAATGATAGATAATAATATATTATTTGATTTAACGAACTGACAATTAGTTTTCGCATAATTCGTCTATCAAAATTTATAAAAATGCAACGTATTCAATAAAAAGACCTTTTTGTCAGGAAAAGGTATAAAAAGAAATTTAATCATATTGCATAAGAATTAATCAAAATATTGGTATAACAATTATTATTATTATTGAATGATAAAAAGAAATTAGATGGTTCCATCTTTACCTGAAAATAAGGGCCAAAGCGAAGGTGATTGCAGGCAACATGCTTACCAAAGCACACGAAACAGTTGCGGACGTGTATGACAGACCAAGCAGAAAGAAAAATTGCATCAAACTCGCCCTGCCAATTTAAACCAAAAATATATATTAAAATAATAATAATTTTGAGCTTTTAATTATATGGACCTTGAAACTTGTATGAATACCTTAACATACAAGAAAATGGAAATGAACAAAACAATATAATGAATTGCAATTAGTTTTGCGAGGACAAATCCGAGCAGGCCGCTGATGAAATGATCAACCATTAGCCTAAAGGTCATCTTCGGTCTTGTTTTCCTATTAACCATAAATATACAATGATATTTAGAGAAAACAATTGAAGTATACATATTAACATTAGTAACTTGTTATTTCATCAAAATATCAAACCTTTCGAAGATATAGGGAAACGGAGCCAAAACGAAAGCTGAAATAGCCATTCGATAAGCACCAATGACCATATGGTTCACGCCAACATCAAGAGCTTTCTTCACAAGTGCATTCACCGAACCCATCGCTACATTTGATATCACCATTACTATAACCGGTGAATATTTTTCAACTACTCTCACTCCTCCCATATCTTCTTCACCCATCTCTCCTTCTCTGTCGCTCTTTCTCTCTCAATCTCTCTCTTTCTCTCTATGTGAGTTTGTCTGTGTGTGTTAGAAAGAGATAAGACCCGATGCGTGCTTTGAGTTTGGCAACCACAACCCTTCGCATATATATACGAAAGTGTGTATATAGGTTCTTTCCACATTGGACTTACTTTGACGTTAACCTAAAAAAATAATATAATTCTTTAATTAACAAAAAAAAAAGTCTTTTTAACAAAATTAACATGCACGTGTATGTTCATTCACTTCAGACCACAACCTTTGATTTTTAATTATATTCGTCATTCTTATTCCTCTAGGATTTTCAAACGTTTAAATTATTTAGCTTAAGATATTACCAAATTAATCATATATTCATATAGTTTTTGCAAGATTCTGAGGAATTCAGATAGGTATGTTACCAGGACGACGTACGTATATTTAAAACAAAACAATAAAAATGATAAATATTCGTTCATTTGGCGAACAATTTAAATGTTCCTACAGCTAGCCTGTTTAATTTCCAGCGGTATCAAATTATTATTGTTTTTTTTTTTCAAAGATATAGACGTTATACAAGACAGGTGTTAATTGACTTTGTCACATTTTGTTCGTGTTATCATCTACTGCACAATTTGTACATTACTCGAAGTCGAAGCATATCTCCCCGCTACGTAGTACGTACTTTAAATTATTTGTTTTCGTCCTCCATTTTCTCTGATATCGCCGTATACAACCAGTATTAGAACTTATGAAACGATATAAGTTGTGACTTGTGACTGGCTTCGATTTAAAAGAATATTTCTACAACATATAATTTATCAATTTCAATCACGTTAATTTAAAGGNAAAAAAAAAAAAAAAAAAAAAAAAATACACTTGTAAGAAAAATTGGTTGCACCAATAGCATTTTTAAAAATTATATTTGAAAAATACACAAATTATGTCTATACACTACAAGTACGATATCAATGGTTTAAGTACTAACTTGATATAGTGTCAAAATCTAAATTACTGATGGGTACGATGGTTTAAGTAGAAATATGATTCGGTTCAAGATAGTTTGGAAGAGCTATTACCTGGTCCTGGAGAAGGTATGTTATGACATGTCATAGCAAACGAAATGAGATTTATATAGATTTCTATAACTAAGATAATATATATATATATACATATATATATAAGTTAATCCACTTATTATATATGTAATTGATTAAAATTAGAAGTAAAAAAACTGACATACAATAGTGTCAAATAAATAATGGAATTATATTATTTAATTAAAATAATTGAAGATGTATAAAAGATCTACATAGTCACTTTATAATGTTGTCCGCCGGCTTTGTATCTACTTAGACTCTGGGGACATTATGTTGTCCGTTTGTATTTCACTTTTGGTACCAAAACTAGTTCACTAATAAAATTTCAGATGCCAAAAAAATAAAAAGTCACTTTATAATGAACGTGCGTTTATATAATTCCATAAGACCATCATTATATCAGTCATATTTATAAAGGTGTCTTAAGAATAAATTTAGATTTAATTTTAAGACATTCCATAATTTGAAGATGTAAAATGTTATCATTTTATTTATTTAATTTTTTATAAAGTGACCAATGGGAATATTCTTAGTAAAGATGTCTTATCTAGTTTTATTATTAAAACTACAATCACTGCCGTTCCTATCACATATCTTTACTTTACATGTTTGCCAAAAAAAAAAAAATCTATACTTTACATATGAATACGAAATATAATACTACGCACAGCGGCATTAACACTATTAAACTACAGTTTACAATAAAATTGCTATATTAAAATTTCCAAGTCCACATCAAAAACCATAAAACACTAAAAATAATCTAACTAACCAATAGCTCACATATATAAAGTGATTGCTGATTGGTTTCGCGCTGTAATTGAGTACGTATCACTGAAACCTACAGCCTTTATCAAACAAAATCATTTAATTACAAAATTAAAAATAAATTAAACTGCATATCCCATTGTGTAGTTTATAGTTAAACTTTAAAAAAAAAAAAAAAAAAAGCAAGAAAACATAAAGAGTTCAATAATCTACCAACTATAATTGATTTATGTGTCAAATCTGGATATCGATCATGGACTTATTAGTCACGGGTCCATTAGACCTTTTAACTTTCTTCAATTGTCCTATTTAGTTATCTATTTATGGATGTGTTTTCTACTTGGTTTATTGTCCAACGACCATTCGTGTTTTTAAATTATTTTTGATTATCTGTCGTGTTTCGATACGTAGTTGATTTTTTTTCATTTTTTTTTTTCATAAAATTTCTGGTGTTATATCATGAGTACTTGGTTACAAATAAAGAGTTAAGGTGCCGCAACAACAGCTAATATCCGGGGTGAACAAGCCCGGTACAAGAACATAGATATATTACAGATTAAACATAGATAAGTAGTCGATACGTAGTTGATGCTACAAAATATCAAACAGTTGATCATTATTTTTCGTATTAAATGGTAAGCCACTTAAATTTTGGTGACACTTACTTAGCTTGCTAGTTGGTTGTAAGTCCGTAAGTTTCACATTACTACTTAGATTAGACTAAACGTTTCAAGTGGTAAGTACTTTGCATTAGGTGACTTCTTTCTCACTAAACTCAAAACCACCTCTCCTTGAGCTTTTTTCCCACCTCGTCACTTAATAGTTGCTTCTCTCCGCTGCATGTAAGCCTTTCAAGTTACTTCTCGTTTTTTTTTTTCTTAAATTAATTTAAGCACCAGAAATTGGTCATAATTTTCCTCATAATTTATGAGCCACATGATCAGAGAAGACAAACTCACCATTTTCGGGACACCTCTTTACTCTAAGCTAGAGGCAGCGGCGGTGCATCGCCACCGACAAACTTTCAATAAACTTTTTTTAACACTTCATATTGGGACTCCTCTTGGCTTCTAGAACAAAAATTGGTTTATGCTAAGAATATAAATAGAAGATGAGAATAGCAGTCTTTGATCGATAACGATCCTTGTTGGTCAATGCTAGTATAATCAACGACGAGGTCAATTTATGGCCATCACAAAACACCTATCTAATAGTAAAATAGATTCCTCATGGACATGCATGATTATAACTTTACATATATAGTTGCTTGGAATGTTGTAGATCAGACTTAGAGGAGGAACCCAAAGGTAAACTTTCTAGCAACTCGTAGGTTGAGTCAGTGCTGGTTGACTAGTTTCTGATGAGTTTCTTAAGATTACTGTATGTACATGACAAAAGGTGAAGTTTTCTGTAAGAAACATAGGATGCTCATACAGTGGCCAATTCAAATCTCAAAATCAGTTCTGAATATATTTGTCAGTGCTATTTATTTCGATGCTATACTGAAAACATCTTCGAGAACTATGTTTATTTCTTGAAAACTCCTAAAATCAACATGATTTTTTTTACAGAATTTAAGAGTTCTTTTTCCATTTCATTAGTAATAATAATATCTTGGAAAGTGAATAAAGTACATAAAAATCGCCTTGTTAACATGCATGCTGGAAGGAAAAATTGGCAACGTTCGCTAAATATACTATACTATCTAATTATGTTTCAGATTTTTAACATAAATAGAAATAAAAGTGTTATTAAAGGAAAAGGTTATGAATTCTATCACGGCAAGTCATATACAGTTTTTTTTTCTGACACAAAATTTTATTGTTTCGAAACGAATTTTTTAACACCAATGTGAGGATATGACTATAAATCATAGAGTGATCAGAAGATTATTCGATTGGACTAGAATGATGTTTATATCTGCACATTTTTAATCCAATTTATTTGTACGGTAAATTCACTAAATACTTTTGTTACCGCGTTTTTTTCTTTGTAAATCAAGATGGCCCCCTAGCTATATACTATAAGCCATATCTATATATTCATCATCTAGCAAGCTGACCCCCTCTATGTATTTTATTTTAACACGTGGGTGATCAAATCTAAAAGAAGAAACATTTCTATTTTTACCAATAAGATTGTTCGCAATCTATCTATTGAGATTGAGCATGACAAATCTTTTCTGACAGGAAAAAAAAAAAGAGGACAAGACGAAAGGAGTTCATAATGCTATCTGAGTTCGAGTGCATGAGTGGTCGTGGAAGTGGAACTCAAAGCAAATAATTTATATCGTAATAAATAAAAATAAATGAATTATATCAGCATAATACCCACTAAAAAAGTAAAAATATTTGGAGGGAGCAGAAAAGCAATCGAAAGTAACGAGACAGGAATAACGTTTGATTAAAAAAAAAGTTAAGAATTTATAGTGGGTCGACATGTACCTCACTAAGTTCGAATGTACAACATCTAGGCATAGTTGGGAAATTTATTTATGACCTCTCTTATCAGCGCCAAGGAAATGTAATTTAATATTATTATGTTATATTTTTGATCTGACTTATATCTGTTTAAATAATTAATTAGATCCAATTGTATATTACCTAATTACCAAAAATATTTGTCTTTCTTTTTCTTGTTAAAGAATTAAAACTCTTTGTCGATATACTAAACTTAGAAAAACACACAAAAAAAAAAAGTAGATTGTGTTTTGCTCGAAACAAATCATAAATTATATGCAAAAAATCATAATCCATGTTTAATAAAGGACAAACACGACACATATGGAACAACATCACACAATCCCGTATGATACATCTTTATACGTGTTTGTACGTACATACATTTTCAAAAATATATAGATTCATCTTCTTCTTAATCAACCACGATTTAGTAATTAACATAGAAAGCCACTAATATATAATATATGCACGATGACCATTTTCTGAATCTGAGGTCATATTCGACATGAATGCAGAATACACTTTTCAACGAGATAAACCATAAAATCATAATTAGGTGAGTGTTAATAACTTTCATTAAACAATCCTCCATCTTAATTGTTCGCAATTTCGCATCTTAATTGGGTTCATTTTAAGCTTTTTTTATTATTATTTTAAATTTCAGTGGTGAATCTGGTTTGCACTATCATCTCTGGTTTGCATTATCTTGTTTTTGTTGATGAAAAACTATGTATATATATATATTTAAAGTTAATAGTGATAATATTATTACTAATTATATTATCCCAATTGTATTGGAGGATCGAACTGTCCGGAACTAATGATTAAGAAGAAAAAAAAGAAGCAGGGTGATGGTTTTGAATATTGAAATAGAAAGATGCCAGTGAAAAAAAAAAGAGAAACATAGGTAATGCAGAACGAAAACAATTCTAGTATGTAGTGAAAGTGGCAAAACGAATCATTTGAATAAAAGAAGAAAGATAGTGTACTCCTTGGCTACTGCTCCTGCCCTGTATTGTTTTAAGATACTTTTTTTTACTTTTCGACAAAAGATACTTTCTACTTTATCAATGGTTCACGACATGATTCCGGTTTAATCCCACTCTTCAGGGGGGGGG
>NC_025687.1:502071-508720 GCF_000633955.1 Camelina sativa | reverse complement strand
GTACATCTTTAGTCATGGGCCTCAACAAATCTAAAACCCATTTATTTTTGTGTCCTTTAAAAAAAATCTCTGGTTCTTCTTGCCTTTTGTCAAAGCAAGTCAAGGATCCTCCTAAATCCTCATTTGGGGCTCCGAATCGGGTTTTCGGAGGTAAGTCTTAACAAGAGATCCTACTGTTAAGGATACGACATCTTCAATCCACTATCAAGGATACGACATCTTCAGTCATTACTACTGCAATATATTCTTTCCTTCTATCATTACTTCCTATACTTACTTAACCTAGGGTCTCTCTCGAGTTCTGTATATATATGCTCATGTAATCACTCTTGTAGATATACAATAACATACAACCTTTTTACACCTACAACATGAAGATACTAGGATTGCACACCAGTGTTTGGTAAGATGTTCGACTGATGTCGTTGTTCCAAACTCTTATTTGGAAATTCGAGGAAGCAGGTAATGTGGTTAAACTTGCGATGCATTACATCTGAGAGACTAATAAGACACTTGAGAGTTACCTTTCAATTGTAGAGTAGTGAGTAAAGAGAATCATACAGAGGATAATATTATATATAGATGGGTGATAAACAAAATCGAGATGGATATAATATGTAAAGGTTACTGTATTCTTGAGACCTCGTCGAAGATATCAGAAGACATTACAGCAAAAACAGAACAGTTGTTTCACGCATCGCTCTTTTCTACACCTTGTCTGACAATGATCCTGCGACCTTCATATTCCTGCAAAGAGAGATTGTGTTAAAAAGGAAGGAAACCAGAGAACCAGAGGTTTTTTTAGTTTCAAGATCCTTTAATGGATAACGAACTTAACTGTTTCATTCAATGATAGAGCCGCATCACGTTCTTCACTGTTTGTGAAAGAAAGAAAGGCAAAGACTCGGTTTTTACCAGTCTTACGGTCATGTAACACTCTCGTGCTTACGATTGTCCCAAACTTGCTAAAGTGTTGTCTCAAACCATCAGGCTGTGTGAACCAAGGGAGATTTCCGACATAGACTTTGTATTGGCTTTCGTACGTGAGAATCTTCTTTGGGGTTGAATTCAAGACTTCAGGGTTTCTTTTGGCTCCTGGATTCATGTCAACAGAATACCTAACCCGCATTTCCCTACCGCCTACTTCCTTCATTGCAAGAAACCAAAAGCACTCAACTTTTAAAAAGCTCAATGAAGAAGAAGAAGAAGAAGAAGAAAGAGATTTTTATTCTTTTCCGGTTTCTAAAGATCTTACTTTTGCATCAAGAGAAGCAATGGCGATTTTGGCAGAGTTTATAGAACCCATTGTAACGTATCCGCTTCCACGGCTCTCTCCCGTCTGAGGATTTCGCGATACCTGCCAGATCATATCAAGTAATACACACAAACCTCTCATTATAATCATCCATATACTCAAAAGAGTTGAAAACAAGTAAGAGGATGATTATAAGTTTGATGGGAAGGACTTTCAGACTACACACTGTGGATATATTGATGATCCTCTATTGAATCAAGTTCAAAAAGAGTTAAAAGTTTGAAATTGGTGATAAGAAGAATCATGAACTAATCACAGCCATACACTCAAAACATAAACTGGTGAGGACAAAGAGTTTGATTCGACTTGAGGGAACTCTCAAAGCTACTTACTTTCAGATTACACTGTGGATAATCTTCTGTTCAAAGAGTAAAAGATTGAAATTTCCTTCAAGGCATTATAGTAGGATCAATAAAAATCTGGATAAGAAGACTTTTTAAAAACAAAATTACCTCTACAGAGATCACAGTTCCAAAAGGCTGAAACATCTCAAGAAGGTGAGCAATGTCATAGCTTTTTGGGATATTACACACGTAGAGCTCGCAAGGTCTCGGTTTCTTTACTGTTGCTGCCGCTGCTGCTGCTGCTTCGTCTCCATCAGTTTCTCCTTCTTCAGTTTTCGTTTCTTCTTCAACTTCATCTACAACTGATAATTCTGAAGAAGAGACCTTATAATTAGGTTGCAGTGGTTGTTGGGCTATAAAGGGACGAGGGAACTGAGGTTTCAGGGATTCTAAGTAAGAGTAAGAGTAAGAAGAAGATATTAGGGTTTTGTATTTGGGAATGGCATTGTGAGACGTTCGAGAAGATGAAGAAGAAGATAAGGGAATTGCGAAGCAGGAGGAGGAGGCCGCCATTATCGAAACCAGAGAGAGTCAAAATAAATTTTATAATTTGACTTGGAGCAATAAAAAAAAAAAAAACAAAACAAAAATAGAAATCGAAATTACGACGAGAAATCGGGTCGATTCGGGTCTTTCTTCTAACCCGTTAAAATCCGGTTTATGTTACATACACGACAATACTTAGACCATTCCCATCGGTTATTAAAACAGAGAAAATAAAAACTGTGGTTCCTACTCATGCTAGGACAGTTTTCTGACTCGTCATCAGCAAAACACATTGAACCTCATATTCCAAAATTACAGAGCCTGAGACTACCATTATATATATATAGCCACTAGGGAAATCATCAATTCACCATTAGTAAAGGAAAAGAAGATTAGAGAGGTAGACTTACGAGTAAGGGTTCTCGGTGTCATCATCATCTAGCCTTTTGGTGTTGAGAGACGTATTGCTCTGTTGGTTCCAGCAAACCCTAAACACACATACACAAAAACAAAATCAATGATGTTAGATGATGGAAGCCATAACTTGAAATTGCACATAGAAACAACTAAGATTTAAGTAACCAAAATCAAACCAGCACAACCTAAACTAAATCCGCCAAGGTTAAGGTTTGTTTTGAAGACCGTACAAGAAGAACAGAGCAAAAGACGTGACTCTGCACTGCAGAGGGATGAGTTTCCTGTGTAGCGAGTTTCCACAACGCCATTCGATCGTTTTGATATAAGTCGGCGATCGTTTTATATCATCGTATCTTCTTCTTCACTCCAACCAACGATCCAATTGATGAAATTCTCAAGACTGCCGTAAGCTATGAAGAACCTTTCTCTTCGGATGGATGGAGATCATTGCAGAGAGATCGGATCCGATCATAAACATACGTCGGAATTCACAGGGTTTATTTTGGTTTAGGGTTTTGATTGAAACCGAGAGTTTTTTAATTTCATTCTCTCTCAAGCAAGGAAGAATGAAGAAGAACAAGAGTTAACAGAGAGAGAGAGAGTTAATAAGGAAAATTTACAAAGCACACTAATTAAGAAAAGAAAAAAAAAGGAAATTTATAATCACAACGGTCAGAATTAATTAGGAAAATTCTAATTAATAAATCAGATAAATACAGTATATATTCTCTCTCTCTCGTGGTTTGTTTTATATTTTTTTAATATATACAGGAAGAATATATTAATCTTTATCACAAACGGTAACATACAAAATCATTACGTTGGGGATTGGGCTGCAGAGAAGAAGCAATGGAGGGAAAGAGTTTTTATGATTAAAAATTTTAGTTTGGTATGGGTTGATCGTATACGAGACTGTGTGTGTCGTCTACTTGGCGGTTTATGTCTCCTTTTCAAGAGCCCATCTTTCTTGCTTAGAGTTTTTGTGTTTGGTTTTCTTCTTATGTAATAATCACACAAGTGTGCTGCTTCCTTGGTCGGAGGAAACAGAGTAAGTTATCAGACGCATGACATTTGAAAAATATAAAGGCGTTACCAGAGACAAGAGGCAGTGAAAGTTGAATGTAATTGTAGATCAATGATAGATCAGCTTCCCATTCAAATTGTACAACCAACCAAGTATTACTTGCTCGTAGAATCAAGTATCAACAAAATAATGAAGATGATTGACATCTCTTCGGTAGCTGATGGTCTCGTACATGTATTTGAGGAATGTTTGCAAGTTGTGCAGAGAAGAAGCATAGAGGAAAAGAGTTCCGTGATTAAAAGTGCAGTGGAAGGATTGGAATGGGTTGCCTTGCTTCTTATACGAGATTGTGTATATTTTGGCTGTTATGTCGTCTCATGTTGAAGAGCCCATCTTCTTTTGAGAGTGTTTGTGTTTTGTTCTGTGTTCCTGTTGATCTGCGTTTATGCAAACTCTTGCTGAACCAATGAAAAAACAATATTAAGAACCCTTGTGATAATTTAGTAACACCCAACAAAACATACCAAAAAAAGTTCAAATGATTCAAACTGATTCTCTGTGAAATTTAACTTAATGAGATATATAGAAACATTAAACAGAAGCCAAAGACAGGAGTAGTAGACAGCTTGTGGTTAAACATGTCTTCTCAGACTTGAGCTGTGCCTTCAGTAAACTTGGGATCCTCGCATCTGTACCGTCCATCAGGTCCGATTCCAAACCCTTTTGGATCAGCAAACACATTCTCTAGCAACTGGCTGCGACCGGGCTGTGGACTCGCATCTGCAAACTCAACTGCTTCTTCCACTAACTCGTCTATCTTCTTCTCTATCGACTTTAGCTCCGCTTCCTTCGCAAGGTTGTTCTCTATCAAATACTTCTTCAGTGCTGCTATCGGGTCTCTAGCCGCGTATTTGGCTTTCTCGGCTGCCAAAAAAATAAGATTGTAACCAAATTCAAATGTAACCCATCCAAAAATGCTTTAAACTTTAATGTTGGTTCAATTCTAAGATAAACAAAGAATCAAGAAGCAGTAAAGAAGAGAGATTTTTACCAGCATCACGGAGCTCATCGGGATCAGCCAAAGAGTGTCCTCTGAATCTGTAAGTCTCACATTCTACCAAGGTTGGACCTTCTCCTCTTCTAGCTCTAGCGACTGCCTCTTTAGCAACTTCCCTCACCTTCAAAACATCCATACCGTCAACATGAACACCAGGCATCCCAAAAGCAGGACCTTTCTTCCAAATCTCGGGGTCAGAAGTGGCTCTCAAGTGAGACATCCCAATCGCCCACAAGTTATTCTCCACAACAAAGATAATAGGCAATTTCCAGAGAGCAGCCATGTTCAGACACTCGTAGAACTGTCCGTTATTACAAGTCCCGTCACCGAAAAACGCAACAGTGACGTCTTCACAGTCCTGTTTCAAGACATCCCTTCTGTACTTGGAGCTAAACGCAGCACCAGTGGCCACGGGAATCCCTTCACCAATAAAAGCAAATCCACCAAGCATGTTGTGTTCTTTAGAGAACATGTGCATGGATCCACCTTGACCTCTGCAGCAACCGGTGACCTTCCCAAAGAGCTCACTCATCACAGCACGAGCAGAGACACCTTTGCTGAGAGCGTGAACATGGTCACGGTAAGTGCTGACGACGGAATCAGACTTGGTCAAGAGCTTGATGAAGCCAGTGGATACAGCTTCTTGGCCATTGTACAAGTGAACAAAACCAAACATCTTTCCTCTGTAATACATTTGAGCACACATGTCTTCGAATGATCTACCGAGTATCATGTCTTCATACAAGACCAATCCTTCCTCTTTGGTAATCAACTATAGAAATTTAAACAAAAATCATAAATTTACATCAATTCCTTAATCAATTCAACAAATTTCAAGGCACGTAGAAATATAAAAAGCTTCCAACTTTAAGTCCTAGAATGAACAATTCTGCCACAGAGTTCGAGAAATACTAGCTAGGATCAGTAGAATACAAATTACTACACCTAGTAACAACAAAGTATAAGTCTTTAGAATTCTAAAGAGACGCATTAATAATACCAGGCTATTGATGGATTTCTTCTCCTTGACAACTTCCTGGACACCGACGACGGGAGGAGAACGACGTGTGGCGTGAGCGTGGTTGAGCCTGCGAGAAGAATGAGCGGTGAGGGAACGGGTGGATCCGAGGAAAGAAGAATGAGGAGCCAATCGGATCGGGAGCACGAGACGATTCTCTTGAGATCCATGGAGAGGGAGGGTGGCAGTGAGCTTGGTTGGAGCGAAAGCCGTCGCCATTATCGAAGAATGGAGAGAGACCAATGAGATCGATCAGAAATTTTTTATAATTTAGGGGATTCAAGTGGAGAGGGCGGAGAGAACAAGAGAGATGAGAGAGTTTGGTAACTTGAAATAGTTAAACAAAAACAAGAGGCAGAGAGGAGAAGGGCTGATGTCTTCTCCTTCTCTTCTATACTACACTCGCATTTGGTTTTGGACCCACCCCAACCCAACTCCTTTTTTTTCGTTAATACCAATGTTTCAGTTTGTATATCTTTTATATTTGAAGATCGGATCTACTACTTCATCACAATCTTAATTCCTAACTAAACTACTCAACACAATATCACTTTTCTTCTTAAATTTGATTTTTGTTAACAAAGATCTTACCAGAATTAGCACATGCTTTTTAATTTTAACGTTGTACTTTACTTACATATTGCCTGAATTATTTACACAAAAAATTATGAATAAAATATTGATTAGGATTATTATGAATTTATGAGTGCTAAGAAAACAAATGGAATTACGAAAATAATAGTTGTATAATTCTAAACTTTTACTTTGGTTCTCCTCCTATTGTCTAACTTTACCTTTCAATGTAATTAAATTAATTATCCCATATCGTTTTCACCATTTGGAACTTATGCCAATAGACGTACAAATGTACAACTGCAGAAGAAAGCAAAGAAACGCAGATACGTAACAGCCAAACAACAACATAAATGTTCAAAAATGTTTCTCAACCCGCAAGCCTTGTCAAAGAGAGGGTTCTAAACCACTCGGC
>NC_025687.1:476100-501312 GCF_000633955.1 Camelina sativa | reverse complement strand
GCAACAGTGACGTCTTCACAGTCCTGTTTCAAGACATCCCTTCTGTACTTGGAGCTAAACGCAGCACCAGTGGCCACGGGAATCCCTTCACCAATAAAAGCAAATCCACCAAGCATGTTGTGTTCTTTAGAGAACATGTGCATGGATCCACCTTGACCTCTGCAGCAACCGGTGACCTTCCCAAAGAGCTCACTCATCACAGCACGAGCAGAGACACCTTTGCTGAGAGCGTGAACATGGTCACGGTAAGTGCTGACGACGGAATCAGACTTGGTCAAGAGCTTGATGAAGCCAGTGGATACAGCTTCTTGGCCATTGTACAAGTGAACAAAACCAAACATCTTTCCTCTGTAATACATTTGAGCACACATGTCTTCGAATGATCTACCGAGTATCATGTCTTCATACAAGACCAATCCTTCCTCTTTGGTAATCAACTATAGAAATTTAAACAAAAATCATAAATTTACATCAATTCCTTAATCAATTCAACAAATTTCAAGGCACGTAGAAATATAAAAAGCTTCCAACTTTAAGTCCTAGAATGAACAATTCTGCCACAGAGTTCGAGAAATACTAGCTAGGATCAGTAGAATACAAATTACTACACCTAGTAACAACAAAGTATAAGTCTTTAGAATTCTAAAGAGACGCATTAATAATACCAGGCTATTGATGGATTTCTTCTCCTTGACAACTTCCTGGACACCGACGACGGGAGGAGAACGACGTGTGGCGTGAGCGTGGTTGAGCCTGCGAGAAGAATGAGCGGTGAGGGAACGGGTGGATCCGAGGAAAGAAGAATGAGGAGCCAATCGGATCGGGAGCACGAGACGATTCTCTTGAGATCCATGGAGAGGGAGGGTGGCAGTGAGCTTGGTTGGAGCGAAAGCCGTCGCCATTATCGAAGAATGGAGAGAGACCAATGAGATCGATCAGAAATTTTTTATAATTTAGGGGATTCAAGTGGAGAGGGCGGAGAGAACAAGAGAGATGAGAGAGTTTGGTAACTTGAAATAGTTAAACAAAAACAAGAGGCAGAGAGGAGAAGGGCTGATGTCTTCTCCTTCTCTTCTATACTACACTCGCATTTGGTTTTGGACCCACCCCAACCCAACTCCTTTTTTTTCGTTAATACCAATGTTTCAGTTTGTATATCTTTTATATTTGAAGATCGGATCTACTACTTCATCACAATCTTAATTCCTAACTAAACTACTCAACACAATATCACTTTTCTTCTTAAATTTGATTTTTGTTAACAAAGATCTTACCAGAATTAGCACATGCTTTTTAATTTTAACGTTGTACTTTACTTACATATTGCCTGAATTATTTACACAAAAAATTATGAATAAAATATTGATTAGGATTATTATGAATTTATGAGTGCTAAGAAAACAAATGGAATTACGAAAATAATAGTTGTATAATTCTAAACTTTTACTTTGGTTCTCCTCCTATTGTCTAACTTTACCTTTCAATGTAATTAAATTAATTATCCCATATCGTTTTCACCATTTGGAACTTATGCCAATAGACGTACAAATGTACAACTGCAGAAGAAAGCAAAGAAACGCAGATACGTAACAGCCAAACAACAACATAAATGTTCAAAAATGTTTCTCAACCCGCAAGCCTTGTCAAAGAGAGGGTTCTAAACCACTCGGCAAACATAGCACCTAAAAACCCTATCACATAGTGATTGTTCTATAACCAAACTTAAGTGACTTTGTATTACATTTTATTAGACCCGGTCGCTTTCTATATTATGTGATATATTCTTTCATTGTTTGACGCTTATTAGTCTAGAGTCTAGACTACCTATATATCTCGAACGGTTTCAAAGTAGAAAAGTAAACAAAATCCTGAGTAATGGTAACTTGAGTTATCCAACATATGATTCGAAAAACGAAGATCAATAGACCTTTTAAACAAAACCAAAAGAGTAACTACGAAGATCAATAGACCTTAAACGACAAAATATAGTCTTAAATCGATAAAGGCAACAAACTACGAAGTAGGAGAAAACAAGTAAATGTGCTTAATCGAACAAGCCGAAACCCAAATCTTCGTCACTCTCTTCTGCTGGTTCCTCCTACAAGAATAAATTTACCAATATTAGATATAAATTAATGACCACAACAAAACACTCTCTCAGTTAAGTCAGAATAAGTGACTATATCTAATTATTCCATTTACCTTCTTCTTCTCCTCAGCGGCAGGAGCGGCAGCTGCAGCACCACCACCAGCAGCTGGAGCAGCAGCTGCAACTGGTGCACCGCCTCCACCACCAGCACCAACGTTCATGATGAGATCAGTCACGTTACGTTTCTCAGCCATCTTGGCGAACAACATTGGCCAGTACGACTCAACATTAACACCAGCAGATTTGACCAAAGTTGCGATTTTGTCAGGCTATCAACACAAAAATCAAGGATGTAAACACTCCAGGGCAAAGAACTTCATCCAATTCAACAGACTAATTCAGACAGAAACAAAAACACTACTTATTCAACTCTTGATAATAAAACTCTACCAATCAATCATCAAACTTCAAATACTTAAGAAAATTAGACTATCAACAACAGATAGCGGATCTAGAGAGAAGAAAAAAATAAGATTTTAGACTATTAAGTCACCAGAAAGAGGTCCTAATCATTAAACTTCATTACCAATACCGTGAGACCAGTTCAGATATAGAACAAAAGAGGGAAAGAAGGATACCGTGATAGCAATACCCTCGTCCTCGAGGATCATAACAGCGTAGCTGCAAGCAAGCTCTCCTACTGTCGACATTTTTTTTTAACTGAAACGAACAACAAAGTATTAATAGTGGGCTATTATTCACAAATCGGAATCCAAAAATCGAAATTTTAGATCTATTCAAAAACCAAAACAACAACACAAACGATTATGACATAACAGAGAGAGAGTAAAACGCTAAGAAAGATCTATGATAGAAGGAAATGGAGAGTCACCTTAGACAACGATCGAAAATGCTTTCGCAACGCGGCTCGAGAGAAGAAACAAACTTTGGCTAGGGTTTTGACAAAGAGACGGGACGAGACTCTTATAAAGCTATCCAACCAAGTAAATGGGCCATTAAAATATTCCTAAAGCCCATTTATAATTATTACAGACAGACAGTTTGAGATTATTGGGCTTTCTTAAAGTTAGGCCTTTTTACCCTTTTCTGTATGAATTTTAAAAAAATACGCATGCTCTCTAAGCCATTAATTGGCATTTAGTCGAATAACAAAAATAATTCATTATGAAAGTCATTAAAAGAAATTTATAGATTAACGAGCTAATTTTTAAAAACAACGTGCAATCTCTCTCTTGTCTCTCTCCGTAGCTACGCATATTACCACGCACGGTATATATATCAATCAACATGGACGGACCCATAACGAATATATGCATGTTAATATCGATGCAAACAAAATAATATAATAGTACTAGATAGAATTATTAAAAAGAAGAAAATAACACAGTCATCGGTGTCGTGGTTGCAGTAAAAGAGGTGGTCAGAGCAAGTTCTTACACAAGCAAGCAACCAAAGATTATCTGTACTTGCTCTCTCTCTCTCTCTCTCTCTCTCTCTCTCTCTCCTTATTTCTTGCAAAAATCTAAAAGCAAATCTCAACTTCACGGAACACACACAAAGACAATGGTGTGTTGTTGTTAATAATAGAGCAGTGACTGAGTGATCCTTTCATCTTCCCTCACCCAAAAGTAAAAAAAAAAAAGCCATGGGGAAAAAGAGCGGCTCTTCTTCTTCTTGGCTTACAGCCGTGAAGCGAGCTTTCCGATCTCCGACCAAGAAAGAACATAATAACGAAGTCGAAGATGATGAGGAAAAGGTTCGTTTCTTTCTTTCTAGATCTTGTGCTTCCGTAATAAAGTTTGAGAGACACTTTTTATTATTATTTTTATAACAAAACTATCTGTTTTGCTCTGTTTTTTCAACAGAAGAGAGAGAAGAGACGGTGGTTATTTAGAAAACCGGCGACTCAGGAATCTCCGTTGAAGCCTTCCGGTATCTCTCCGCCGCCACCACCGCAAGAATCAGTTAACGTAAACTCGCAAACCTCCCCGGAGACAGCACCGAGTAACGCAACCACGACGACGCCATCGAACGCCGAGAAACCCCCGTCTGCCGTCTCCTCCGTCGCCACGTCAGCATCTAAGGTGGTCGCACCGAGGCGAGCTTATTACGCAAGAGAAAATTACGCTGCTGTTGTTATCCAAACTTCTTTCAGAGGATATTTGGTGAGCAAATTATATTAACAATATTGAGTTATAGACCACTTTATAGTGACAGTGATGTGTTATATAAGATTTAATAAGATAGACATTGTATATCCTATAACAAGATCTAACAGTGAAAGATTGAGATTTTTTATTTGTTTTTTATTAGTTTTTTTTTCTCCAAGCTGTTTTGTTCTTTCTAATATGGTGGTGTATGGATTAGGCAAGAAGAGCATTACGAGCATTAAAAGGGTTAGTGAAGCTACAAGCATTGGTAAGGGGTCATAATGTGAGAAAGCAAGCCAAAATGACTTTAAGGTGTATGCAAGCTCTGGTTCGAGTCCAGTCTCGTGTGCTTGACCAACGCAAACGCTTGTCTCATGACGGTAGTCGCAAATCCGCCTTCAGCGACTCCCACACTGGTTTTGAATCTCGTTATATTCAAGATATTTCAGATCGACAATCCATGGTTAGTAATTACTACAGCCTCCTAAGCCTTGCCTAGACTATAGCATAATTAATTGAGGTTTTATAGTTATAGTCTTATAGACATGTTTTGCTTTATATGTAGTTACCAATATGGTTAAGCAGTTTTAACCATTCCTGTCTGATTTAGGCATTCACGTTCGTTCTGTAAAAAATGTGTGTCTTAGATTGTTTGTTTACGTTTTGCATCTGGTGACTAATGTCTTTTGGATTTTGATTTGATTATGTCTTTGATGCAGTCAAGAGAAGGAAGCAGCGTTGCGGAAGATTGGGATGACAGACCACACACGATAGACGAAGTGAAAGCGATGCTACAACGGAGACGGGACACAGCATTGAGACAGGAGAAGACTAATTTGTCTCAGGCTTTCTCTCAACAGGTAATATTACTAAACCGGCATAAGTAAAGAGCTTATAGTATATATAAATTGAGCTTGTTGATAAGACCGTTTCGTTACAATGGAAGATGTGGAGAGCGGTTGGTAACCAATCCGCGGGAGGAGACCACGAGGCAGAACTCGAGGAGGAAAGACCAAAATGGCTGGACCGGTGGATGGCTACTAGACCGTGGGATAAACGACCTAGTAGTAGAGCTTCGGTTGACCAAAGGATTTCAGTTAAAACCGTTGAGATCGACACTTCTCAGCCTTACTCAAGAGCAAGAACGGGAAGCCCGAGTCGTAGCCAAAGACCTAGTTCCCCATCAAGAACTAGCCACCATTACCAATCCCGCAATAATTTTCCAGCCACTCCATCCCCGGCTAAGTCTAGACCAATACATATTCGGTCAGCTAGTCCGCGGTGCCAGAGAGACCCGAGGGAAGACCGGGACCGAGCAGCTTATAGTTATACATCAAACACACCAAGCTTGAGGTCTAATTATAGTTTCACAGCTAGGAGTGGATGTAGCATTAGTACCACAGTGGTTAATAATGCATCATTGTTGCCTAATTACATGGCAAGTACGGAGTCAGCTAAGGCCAGGATCCGGTCTCAGAGCGCACCGAAGCAACGACCCTCGACTCCCGAGAGGGACCGTGCGGGTTCGGTCAAGAAACGGCTCTCGTATCCGATCCCACCACCACCGGAGTATGAGGACAATATTAGCTTGAGGAGCCCAAGCTTTAAGAGTGTGGCTGGTTCACATTTTGGTGGACTGTTAGACCAACAATCGAATTACTCTTCATGTTGCACCGAGTCAACTAGTGAGATCCCTCCAGCGTCTACTAGTGACTTTAGGAATTGGCTTAGATGATTGTTCGTGATGCCAAGTCAACGGTCACGATCTTTCGTCACTTTCTTTAATTATTTTATATTCAGAAAGAAGAAACAAAACATTTATAATTGTGTCGTTGAAGACTTGAGGTTGAGGTTGAGGTGTCCTTGGAAGAAAAGTTTATTTAGCCGATTGATCTGTAACTTTGAAGATTTCTGAAATGTTAAATGATTTTAAATTTATTATTAGTGGATTTTTTTAAAAATGTTTATTTGCATTCTAAAAGCATATTGCAATCACCAAAACGTTTAAAGAGAAACAAAACAGTGACAACTACAAATATTTCTGTTTCTTATAAATGAATGGCTTGTAGATCTTATTTTTTGGCCTTTTGCGGGCTTAAAAATTGGATAAAAAAGATTTGAATCTTCCACTTTGGCTCCAGAATTTACGTTTTTGGTGATTTTGATACAAAAGTGAGACTTTAAACCTTTTGAGAATGAGCTAAAAAGGCAAAAAAAGCTGCAACTTTGCTACTTGAAACACGAGAAGAGGACATCCCATGTGACATGATTCCCCAACATCACTCACTAGTCACTAGTCTTGTCTTTTGACGTTTACACACAATTTTTTATCACTTTCACGTCTGATATCACAAACATGCTTAGATTCCCTAAAATATATATAGTTTTTTTTCTTTCTGAAATGTGAAATTATATATATAAAATGTCAAATTAACCTGTAAAACAGAAAGCCTAATTAACAAGTTTACTAGTAAATGTATGTTGGAGCAAATAAAACACAAATGTTTCTCAAGGTGAAACTCTACAAACGGCATGTAGTTAGATTCTGCGGCATCAGAACGGCGGGGATTGCAAGTTCTGGATTTATGGCCCATAATTTATATAGGCTTTCAACGTTGATGGACCTAAACTTACGGGGATTAAAGTGTATGGTAAGACTTGAAAGGGTGGTGCGTCATAGATGATCTCACCACGCGAAGAGGTAATGATCTTCTCTTACACGGCCCATTGGGCCTTAAATTGATATACGAAGCACTGTACAACAAAAGTACTTTCAACCGTGGCAAGGTGAAGTAATCAGCCTCCTGGAAAAAGTGGAAAACGTGTTTCATTTAATCTGTTGAAAGGTCTAGTGCATTGAAGACTAGTAAAGACACTGATTAAACTGACATGGCTTTTTATAAAATTTATGTTTTTTTGCTTTTTTGCTTTTCTAGTTGTTGTTATATGTTGGCAGCAAACCAGTAATGCAGATGATGGTACAACCACCTCGACCTAGACGAGTTGTTGACCGAACTAACGGTTCAAGACGACCGTACATTGTTATTAACTTATTTATCATGGATCAAGACTTTGAAGAACTAAGATAACTTTTGTAATGGAACTGTTTGTTATATAATATAATTCTTGGATTCTCTTATTGACTCTCTTCGTTACTTTTACAAAGCTGGAAAAATATTTATATACATGTGGTCGAAATAACATTATATAGAAATAGAATGATTAAACCTTAAGAAAATGAAAAATAAAATTTGAAATAATTAAACTAGTGGTCAATAATTTTTCCAAATTGTTGTCATGAATGATTATGGGTGTGTGTGAACACATAGATAGTGTGGATTAGATTTCTTTTGACTAGAGATAAGTTTTCAAATTTCTGGTTTACCAAAAGTATCAAAAAACCAACTAACGTATACCAAACACACATCCATAAATTAATTAAATTATATATTTTCAGTCGACAACTTACATTTAAAGAAAAAAAAATCAAAAAAACAATCAAGAAGAACACAATTACATATATAATAATTATCCGGTTCAACCGTTTATTGTACAACTTTAACCGGATAATCATCAATCGAACCAGCCCACGCGTTACCAGTCATCTCCTCCGTCGAGACCGCTCGTAACGCTTTCCAAACCGCACTATTACACTTAAAACCCGACCCAAACGCAATCTGCCAAAGTCGATCACCGGCTTTAACCCTGCCCTTAGCTTCGGTATAAGCCATCTCATACCAAAGTGAGCTACTCGAAGTGTTACCAAACCGGTGCAAAGTCATTCTAGAAGGTTCCATGTGCCAATCTTTGAGATCAAGATTCTTCTGCACTTCGTCAAGAACCGCTCTACCGCCTGCGTGAATACAGAAATGCTCGAAAGCTAGCTTGAAATCAGGAATATACGGCTTCACTTTCAGTTTGAACATCTTCCTTTTGACCAAAGAAATCAAGAACATCAACTGTTCCGACAACGGAAGAACCATCGGTCCTAAAGTTGTGATGTTTGTCTTTAGAGCGTCTCCGGCGACAGACATGAGCTCTCGAGCTAAAGAGACACCGATTGTTCCTCTCTCGTCTTCCTTCTGGTACACGCAATTGTAGTTCTTGTCGTCTGATCCTTTATGTGTTCGAACGACGTTGACCAGCGAGTACTTTGACTTCTTCCGGTCTTGTCGGCGGTTAGAGAGTAGAATCGCGGCTCCGCCCATCCGGAAGATGCAATTGCAGAGAAGCATTGACCGGTCATTTCCAAAGTACCAATTTAGGGTTATGTTTTCCGTGCTCACCACGACAGCGTAGGAATTAGGGTTTGCTTTGAGTAGATTGTTGGCAAGATCGATTGAGATTAATCCGGCTGAGCAACCCATCCCTCCAAGGTTGTAGCTTTTGATGTCTTCTCTCATCTTGTAATGGTTCACGATCATGGCCGATAGAGACGGTGTCGGATTGAATAAGCTGCAGTTTACAATCAAGATTCCGACTTCTGCCGGTTTAATTCCGGTTTTCTCGAAGAGGGAATCTAAGACTCCGAACATAACGGCTTCAGCTTCGGCACGTGCCTCCGACATATTCAGCTTCGGCGGTTTTGAGGTAATGCCACGTGGCAGATAAGTCTCGTCTCCTAAACCGGCCCGGCTCGAGATTCTTTGCTGGAACTCAACCGTGTCTTCTGTGAACGATCCATTTTCCTCCGTCATCGTCAAGAACGAATCCACAGATATTTTCCGCTCCTCTTCCGGTTTGTAGCAGGAGAAGTCAACTAGATAAATCGGTTTAGACCGGTTAGCCACGTAGAGGGTCAAAACGAAACAGAGGAAAACCAAGCAGGCGAGTCTCGTCGCCCCGTCGAGTTGAACCGCCTGGTTAGACCAAAGCTCGGAGAGCGTATCCAACGTTAAACCGGTTAGCTGAACCAGCACGGTTCCGGCTAAGGGAAGAATGATAAGAAAGAAGAGAATGGTGGTGAGGTTGCAAGAGTTGTGAAGTCCAAGCTTCACGTATTTGAGCTTAACGGACGTTAACAAATCCGGCAAACGTCTACGGATTCTTATAACGGCCGATGATGAATCTCGAAACGCCATCTCCGCCGTTAATCTCTCTCGATCCATTTCTATACTATTTGTTCTCTCCATGATCAGTATACCTTTGGGTCGAAATATTTTTAAACTGGAACCAAAGATTGAAGGACAATGTTAATGATTAAACGATACACAAATTTGGAGAAAGAGAAAGAGAGAGAGAGAGAGAGAAAACGAGAATGGAAAGTCTAAAACAGGTGAATTAGGAGGATTTTGGTGAAATTAGGGCAAGTAGGAATGGAGAGATATATAGAGTTGCTATTAAGTGCAAGAAAGAGAAATAAGATTAAAAATAAAAAATAAAAAGATGGAATAATATTCGAATTTAATGGTGGGTGGTTCCGAGATACTACTATTAGCTCAACTACTTACATGGGACCTTGATATTAAATTAACTAGTCAGATTATTTTGTCATGTTTTGTTCACACGAACAATGCAAATTATAAATGGAGTAACATTTTAACAAAAAAAGTCTAGCAAATTCCAGCTGAATCTCATAAGTCATATGGTAGATCATAAGTTGGGGTTTCTTACATCAAATTTAGGCATCTTATAACTTTCTATTATTGTTTATAACCTAATTTGTTATACAGAGACAAGTCTACTACTATAATTTATCATTAACCCATAACTTTTTATTATTGTTTAACCTTCATTAGCATAGCAATTAGCAAGCGTATGTGTGTATACAAAATCGAGTGAGAGAAATTTCGGGGATGATCAATCGAATTAGTTAAATCTGATACAATATTTTTTGTAGTATATTGTAAATTAAAAGGAAGAAACGTGTTCGAGAAACGTTCCTTTCATTCAATGAGAAGCGTTTGCTGTCCAATTTGCAATTACAGTGGTAAACGAAAGCGTGTCCCCAAAAATCCAAGTTTGTTATTTTTTTTTATAAAAATGTATCCCCATGGCTCATGGATACAAACTCCTTATTATGGGCCATGGTAATTTCATATTGAGTTATATACTATTATTACCTATCAATATTAGCACATTTTGATTTATTTTATTTTTTTCATTATATACATACCATCCATATTAGCTGTTCCAATATTGTTGTCATTATCAATTTATGTATAATCTTGCTGTCTTCATTAAGACGTTGATGTAACAAATTATTTACCAGATTTCTTTACAAAATAAAATTATAAAGAAGTCATTAATGCTGGGTTTGTATATTTATTTTCGAGTATTCTGTTATATATACATAATAAGATTGATTGTGTCAAGATGTCCAAAAATGGACCTCAGAATCTCAGATGGGGGTAGTTGTAGCCTTGTAGCTTAATCTGTAGGTAAAAATGATCGGATTTTAGGTCCAAAGTGGACTCGTCTCTGTTTTGTTTTTCAATATGATAGAGTTATTGATAAAATGCAAATAGTTTTCTGTTAATATTTCTAGTATCATAACGTAGCCAATCATTTATAATTAATATCTTTGGATCTTTGCTTATATTGCATCTTCTTTCCATTTTGATAGAACTTTTTAATTTATACGAAAACAAACCAACAAAAAAAACATTCCGTATATTTCGTGCGCTGTAGTGTGAAAAAACATTTCAACCAGCAACTTATTATTAGCGTAAGAATACCAAATCTATTTTGTTATCTTACTATCTTGACATATTTAAAGAATAATTAAAACGAGTACAAAAAAGCATACTTTTCTCTAAAGAATGTTCCAAGCTAGCGATTATCACAAAGAAAAATAAGACAGTAACTCGATACATATTAGGAAATTACAGAGAAAAATACAACATCCAACGACATCGTTTCGATTAATCGTGATACACGAAACACATGTTTCGACAGTACGTACCAACTCTCCAACTTCAATATAAGAACGATCCAGGTCATTATCATATGCTAATAATACATATTTTTAGGTTTAGGTGTATGCATGTACAGTAAAATGACCATATGTAAACAGTGGAGAACTAATTAATAAACAGATGAAATCTAAGTATTAATTTGTAAAAAAAAAAAAATGGGGTAATGATGATATTGAATGGTGGACGGGTGCCCATGTGTGGACATAAACCAACAATTAATGTTGGTCGGCTTAATACCAACTAACTAGAAACCAGCCCGTCATCAATGTATGAATGTATGTACACATATTTTCACAACTATACAATAATATAAAAAGGACTAATAATTTTAATGGTTGCAACATAAATAAACGATTAGTCTACTTAAAACTATATCGATAAAAAGGTTTATTTTGGCCGTGTAATATCATATGCATAGTACTGTAGTACTAAGTACGCTGAATGATACCAGATGTGTAGGCTTAACTCCTATAAAAAATGAATTACTCCTTAAATTAAAAGTTTAAGTAAATATATTTATTTTTAACGATTAAAGTAGATGATACAGTGTTTGTTTGAAAACCATTTAAATGGATAATATTGAATCACAGTACTAATCTATTACAACACGACGATCGACAAAATGTTTACTGATTTTCTTTTTATATCGACTATTATAGATTTATATATTGTGCTAAATTGCTAATACGCAACCAATTTATCTGTTACACATGTTTCTGTTGCCAAATCATAGTCATCTGTTTTGAAAAATTTATGGATTTAGCAACAAAGTAGCGACAAATTTTAAGGTCTATTATCCGCCACAATTTATTTCCAAGTTTTATCATTGACATGGACAATTTATAGTCTTATCATTGGCTATATACAACATTTTTTGTTGTGTGTGTAATATATATCTATAAAACATAAAAATTATCTTTTGGAATTGCAGTTTCTTAACCAATCCATTATTCAAAAAACAATCTAGATTCACACTTTGTACGTTATTTTCCAGTTAATTTATTTTCTTGCCTGTCTTAATTATGTTATCATTGTATTCCATATCGGTATTGTGTCATTGTGAAGTGTGAATCGTTGCCACTTGACAAAACCGTAACCATAAAGTGACAATATTGTTTCAACTATACTCGATTAGCGCAAACGATCCCTTTCATTTATTGGACGTTTGACTAATTTAACTGTTTGACTTGGACGTTTGATGAGTCAAACATAAAAGTAAGCCAAAACCGAGTTTTGAGGAAGATCGCATATGGCTAAGGCTAACCTATGGATATAGTATATATAATATACCTCCATATAAGCCCACTTCTATTAAGTCTGGCTTTTTGTTAGCAATATATTCCAAATTTGCCAACTCCAGATTTTACTATTCATTATACAAGTTCAACTTTAATTTTTTAAAAAATCTGAATTGATAACTTGTTATTATATCTTATTGCTTATGTTCTTCAGAGGCTGCATCAGTATTCCAGACTACATCCTTTAATCCAGATGAGAAGTTTTTGTAGAACTGCAAAACATAATTTCAAACATAAACCAATTATTCGAGATGTTAACCGGATCTGAACCGGATAAAGATTGAACTGAAACATTATTATTACCTTGTGAAACTCGAGGGTATCGCCGCCGGTTTTCCTAAGCTCTACCACATGCAACGATGGTGCAACTTCAAACACCTAGTAAACCGATCGCCAAACCAAAACAATTAGATATATAACATTATTCACCAAAACCCAAAAACCGAACTAAACCGGAGTGTTGTTATCACCAAAACCTATCTTTTTTCTTACCTCTGTAGCTACGGAGAGCTGACCTTTACGACCACTTTTGTCTCCTTTCATTTTTATCTGCGATTTTATCAAACAATGTTTTATAACGTTGGAGCCACAAACGACATAAATTGACACAGACAAAATCAAGAAGACGAACAAAACCTTGTAGTTGTCTTTACGGACATTGAAGCCTAATGGCTTTGCTGTTTCTTCCATTTTCGACATTATCTCACTCGCAGATCGTTGGGACGTAAACCGTGTCTCTTTCTTCACAAGTTGCTGCAACAACAACAAAAAAAAGAACAGCTTTAGTTAGACTACCCCATATATTGCTTATAATATTAGACAATCGAAACATATAGTAAGTAGAAAAAGAGTTCGTACGGCTTGCTTATCAAACAAGTTTTCAAGACTAAACTCTCTTGAGCTAGAGATAAGTTCAAAAGCGTTCATGGATACCGGTTTCTCCTTCTTCTCTGTCACAAGACAATCCTATAGTAGCAGAACAACAGAGTAATCTAAGTTACTTTACTTTAAATGAACTACAGAGAATATTGGGAAAATGGCAGTTGTTTTTTCTTTTTAACCTTGGAGTTACTGAAAGCAGCGTCAACATCATCTATGGTTATGTCCTCATCATCTTGATCAAATGATGGCGGTTTGTATCCTTGTTTGAACCATTCATCTTCTAGTAACTCTGCAATACTTATTCTCTGCAATATATAAACAAAGAAAAAACAAAGTATTGTTAAGCTCTTGCACAATTAAGACCATTTGATCTTAAAGTTGACAGCATCTCAAGTCACAAATTCACAACTATCTATGCATTCATGTAAGAGGCGCTTACGGTTACAGGGCTGGGTTCGAGAATACGCTTAATGACTCTCTTGGCACCTGGAGAGAACCATGGTGGGCAGCTAAACTCAGCCTTGCATATCTGAAGTACACGGAAGATGAGATTAAAAAAGTAGTGAGGAAAAGTAAGTAAGAAGAAGCAGAGGAAGAGAAAATTTACACGTTTGTATAATGTCATGAGATTAGGCTCATCAAAAGGCAAGTAACCAGCCATGAGCACATATAGAATTACACCACAAGACCAGATATCTGCTGCTGCTCCATCATAGCCTTTGTCCGACAAAACCTGCCCACAAATCCAACAAAAATGCCCTAGAAATTAGAGTCTTATATCTGATCATACACTTATAACTTGATAGAAATAAAGCCTATATGTATATGATTCTATATTTGAGCATCTACAGAACAGTTTATATGCTTTGCTTTTTCTAGTTCTGAAAGTAAGTAATATACCTCAGGAGCAACGTAGTTAGGTGTTCCACAAGCTGTATGAAGCAAACCATCTTCCTGCATTCAAAAAGAATAATGATTAGAACACTTGATTCAAACTGATATCTAGGAGGTTATTTCCGTAGAAATTAATTGCCAAGTTTCAATGATGTCCACTTGAAAAAATCAAAGTACAGTACCCGAACTTGCCGTGAGAACGCGCTTAACCCAAAATCAGAGACTTTTAGAACCCCATTTGCATCAAGGATCAGATTCTCAGGCTGCAGCAAGCAACATATCACATAGCATATGAATCTTGAATAGGATGAATATCATAACGCAGGAAAGAAGAAGAAGGTACAGAAGAAACAAAAAAATAAAGACCTTGAGATCTCTGTGGTAGACCCCTCGACTGTGGCAGTAATCCACAGCATTGACAAGCTGCTGAAAGTATCTCCGAGCTTCATCCTCCTTAAGTCTTCCTTGTTGCGCCTATATATGATACAAATCCAAGAATAACATTAGTAGAGAAGAGATGAATAAACAGACAACATCTTGACCCTATATATTTGTGAAGATAACTAAAATAAAGTAGTCATTAGAACTGATCTTATATATACAGGGACATCTTACTAGAACTGTCAATTTTGTTACAAAAATATTCAAAGAACAGTGTTTGTTTGGTGTCTTACGATTTTATCAAATAGTTCACCTCCATTGACAAGCTCAAGAACGATATAGATCTTCGTTTTGCTAGCCATAACCTATATCCACACAGACAGAACATAGAGGTGTGTGTCGTCTTAAGATTCAAAACTAATATTAGCATTTAAGGAATAACTAAAAAAAGAAGTGAAAAGCTTCTTCAATACCTCAATGATTTCAACAACATTTGGATGTTTAATAAGTTTCATCGTCGATATTTCTCTTTTAAGCTGCACAACAACAACAACAACAACAACAAAAGGAAACTTCCATCACGCTCTAGTTAAATTCTTCAAGATCTTGCTCATAACAAAATCTAAATCTTCTTCAAATTCGAGCCAATTCCAAAACAAAATCTAGTCTACTTAAACAAAAAAAACAAAAAAAAAAAATCCATGTCCTAGCTAGATGTGATGTATGACATAGATTTCCAAAAATCTTCAAATCCGTGTATATATATATATACACAACAGTCATATAAATTTGAAATTCTTAAAGTATTATTATTTTTTTTAAAACTCTAGTCAATCATTAATCAACCTAATACTGTACTAATACACCTACCTAGGACATTTAGGTCCCTAATCACGAAACTAAACTGTTCTTTAATTATATTTATTTTTTTTTTTAAAACCGTACGTGAATTTCGTTACGTATTCAAGCAACACACTATAACACGAACGAACCTGTTCGACCATTTTGTGACGGAAGACCTTATCTCGGTCGAGGATTTTGATAGCAGCTAAATCGCCCGTGACGGTGTTCTTGGCGTATTTGACCTTAGCGAAGCTTCCTTCTCCAAGAGTTCGACCCATCTCATAGTTGCCAACTCGCGTCCTAGTAGCCGGCGCCTTCGCCTTCCTTCTGCTCCCGCTCATTATGTAATCACCGCCGAACAAAAACCACACAAAAAAAAAAAGAATCCGATGAAAGAATCAAAATTTCAGAAAAAAAAAATGTGATCTCTCTCTCTCTCTCTCAATCTCTTCTTCTAGTGGCTGAATGTAAGGCGAACGAGAGGAAGTGGACGAGCCAGAGATTTAATAGGAGCGTCTGTGATTCACGCGCTTCTTCTCGCCACGTGTACCCCCTTTTATATTATTTTCATGCTCCGCGTCCATCCCGTGTGTATGTTGAATCGTACTTATTATAAATGTACGTTCATTCTCCTATCCATTCATTTAAATTCCACATATTTTGTGTGTCTCTGTGTTGTGTGTGGTAACTGGTAAAAATATATATAGAAACCCCAATCTTGTGTTTTCTTTTAATTTTAGCAATGTGATTTTTGATGTCCTCGATCCTAATTACAGTATGTGTGTATATATATTTCGGTGTTTCATTCCGTTCTTCTCTACTCATGCTCAAAGTTTAATGTTTGAAGTTGGAAACTATCTATATGATTATCTCCCCTAATTGTTTGGTTTGTCAATATATAAATATGTAACGGTTCTAGACTTTGATTATAAAGAGACAAATAAAGATAATTGAAATAGTTGAACTTTCCATGTGAGTAAAGGTAATCTTGTGTGAACCCCACCACATCACATATCCTTCCTGATAAACTCAGATGACACAGTCAGAATGTGATAATGTTTTTATTTTTCTTCTTTCCTTTTTTTTTTTTTTTTTTTGTTTTGTTTATGTCTCTTATTTTCTTTCATATAGTATACTTTATAATGTCTTGATAAATTATAGAATACAGCCAAAACACGCAGAAAATAAAAATGTGGCAGACAGTATGAGTTATTGCATAACTACTAATAATTTTTTGAAATATTATTGTTACGAACAAAAGAAAAAGAAAAAGAAAAAAAAATGCAATAATGCAAACTGAACCACTCGATTCAATAATTGAGCCTGTTTTAAATATTTTTCTTTTAAGTTGGAGTACAATAATATCACGTCACCATCATATGATAGCAATTTCATTATGTTATCAACTTGAACTTCTTCATTCCAGATTTTGTTTGCTTTCTTTTTTTAGATTTTATTTTGTTTGATTTTCTAATTACTGTTCCGGTTTGGATCCGTTTCTAGCTCCACTAGACTGAGCGCATCCACCCGGGTCCTACATGTATCGATTCAGATAAGACAATAGTATTATTAATGTATAGCCCATTAAGGCTTAAATGGCCCATTAACATTGTTAACCTCTTTAGGGCCTAACAAAAATAACATTGTATTATTTTTGCAACTAAATTTGTCAAGACAAATATGATCGAATTTGATACTAAAAGCATTTGTATGAAATTTCTATATTCATATACATATGATGATAATTTCGATATTTTTCTTATCAAGACAATAATTCTTCTTTATGCTTCCACTTTCATTCGTTGAAAAATGTTAATCAAAGTTACAAAAATGGTCAAGGGACCTAATTGTTTCCTCACATAGTTTGCTTTCAGGGTTCATTATTTGCCGTATGAGTAACGAAGTTAGATATATTCATACGTATATAGTAGAGTCGGGTCAGATTGTGTTTCTTATTTATCTTTATATATGTCAATAATTTTGATACAAGCATATAATGTCTTTAAGATTCCTATCGTGAATTTGTACAGATACGTAACTCTGCTTCGCACCACACGGCACCGTTGTTGCCTTGCCTAATCCCTTCCCCACGTTTCTTTTCGCCTCGTAACAGAAATGATAATTTTAGAGTACTACTATAGAATACCTCTATACGAAACTTATTAGTCCTCTAAAAATTAGAAAATATTTCATATAAGTATACTTCGCTAGAAAACCGATACATACCAAATTAAACCGGGTCTAATCATGAAATTATATTTTCTAACCAACCTGCATGAATAGAAACCGGACTGCATATATATATAGAGTTACTCACACTCAAAAGATAATATTAAATCTACAATCTCTTTTCTTTCACTTCGCCTAATTTCCCAGCAAAGAAAGTAATAAAAAGCCTGAAATTGAATCATAACTACTACTTGTTTCGATTCTCTAGCAGTCTTGCTAATGAGCCACGAAAGCGACAGGAATACGAATATGAAGACGAAGATGAAGAAGGAGAGGAAGAGAACGTCTTCAATGGTGTTCTTATATTTGATGATTGTGAATATATGTGGAGGATTGTTTCTAAGCTATTGGCTTTACAAATACCATCCCACGAATTCTCATCTTTGGATGGTTCCTCTTGGACTCATCTTATTCATCACTCCCGCGTTTCTCTCTCTCGCCGTTTTGATCTCCGATCTCTGCGACGACGATGATGACCAAGTCAATCTCCACCTGACCCAAATCTCGGTCATAATATAAATATTTTGAGTTTTTTTTTTTTGTCAATTATTTGGTATTAATATGATCTAATATTAATTAACCGACTCCGTATAAAAAGGTAGACTATATTTGCGTGGTTTTATGGTTTAAGTTCATAAATTTTCCACCTTTATTTGCGAAAACATTTGGTACCACAAGTTATCTTACAAGTTATATTTATTAAGACTCTACAATGTAACAGATGTTATCTTTGTTGACTTTATTAGGAAGAATTTTAAGAAAGGCATTGTACTTAGTGATAATCATGTTAAATTTAGTCTTTTTGTTTTTTTTTGGACAAAAGTTAAATTTAGTCAATACATCAATCAGTTGTAATTTTGATACTGCCTTTGCTCTGTAGAACTACAAGTCTATAAAGAAAGAGAGTATTTGTTCAGTTTGAAGTTGTTATGTTGCCTGCTGAATTTGATTGCTACGAGTAGGGAAGAGATTCAAAAGATTCTAAGAAATGGTGACAGGGTTTGTAGAATGCCACAAGGATGAACTGAGGCAAAAACAACAACAGATTGCCACTCGTAAGCTCTCATATTTAAAATTCTGAAACCTGTTTGTAAATTCTTCATAGTCTGCCTCCCCTGTTTTGTTTGAAGAAGACACATTCTCCCACAAAAGCTGTAGAGAGACACAAACAGAGTGGGCCAGCTACTAACAGAAGACACATTCTCTTCTCTTAATATCAATATAAGGGGATATGAAACGACATTGTCGTCTATATCTCAATACAAGTTTTACTAGACTGCTAAAAGGCAGGACTATTGTTACCAAAAGATATACATGCATCAAAGTCTCCTAGTTTCTTTACGCTACTATGTTACCACTTCAAAAGGTTACTAGCATTGTCTTAACGTTTGCTATCAATGCCTCATTTAATACTTCTATAGCGAAAGGAGTTACTAATCACATACGTACCATGTTTCTCCACTTGTCCTTAAGATCGGATGAGCTACGATTCACGTGGAATACACCTTTTCCCATCTCCAGAATCTTCCTCCATGGCATGTTTTTCCTGATTTTTTCTGAATATATCTTCACTCCCACCTATCCAAAGTAAAACATATACTAAGAATTTAAAGCTAAAAGTAGATTGTAAGACAAGTGGAGGTAGAGTGGTGGTTTATTACCATCAACATGTTTTCTTCTTCAACTGTCCAAAGAACCCTTTTTGGCTGATCATTAACAACAACAGAAGCTTCTCCGCAAGCTTTCTCCATATCAACGAACTGATCATTAACAATAACAGAAGCTTCTCCGCAAGATTTCTCCATATCAATGAACTGATAAGCTGATTCCTCTAACTGGAGATTTAGAGCCTTAAGTTGCTCGACAACTTTGCGTATCTGATGGAGGTTCTCATGTAGTTGCATTGGTAGTGTTTTATCAGAACCATCCTCTAGCTGAACGTTTATATCTCCACTATTCAGCTCAGTATCGAACATGTGAGCTGAAGAGTGTTCATGTGCCTTTGCAGCTCCAACAGCCATGGAACTAGTCGCTTGATATGTCAACCAACAATAGGGACAGTATGAGGATGCAGCAGGATCATCCCAATCAAGCTCAGCACATTTCATGTGAACAGAGAGAGGGCAGTTCTTCCCAGAACAAGGCACTACATAATCGTCTGCAAGATCGCATATTATACACACAGACACAGTAGACAGCTCAGAGCTTCTGCAAGACTCATAATTCCAAAAGTTGCGCTTCTTGGGAGGCACATGAACATAAGGGAAGATGTTTAGAGCAGATTCGAAGTCATCATCACAGTAAACGTTACAATGTTCATTGAGGTTCTCGCTGACAGAGTCAATTTCTTCAACAGTTTCACCTACCTGAGAGTGAACAGACACAACGGAGTATGTATAAGACAACATTGAGGCAAAGTCACACAAAACAAAGTCACAGAAGTTAACAAAATAGACCAATCAGGCTCATGGAAGAGAAATTAAGACCGAATCGAGCTCGAATTCTACAGGAAACCAAAGCTAAGAGCAAAATTGACTAATATCTAGGGCTGGATTCGAAAATTTTTTTGAAGCTAGAATGAAAATTTTAGGGTTCTAAAGGAGGCGCTTACCGAATAAGGACTGTCGAGGAGAACGAGACTAACTCCGTCGAGCTGTGGATGATTCTTCTCGACTATGATGATCTCATCTTCGAGACTAGCTTCATCAAGTTGGGGATGATTCTTCTCGACTCTGAACTCATCTTCGATATCTCTCACCATTTTTTTTTTTTTTGCTTTCAGATCCGGATCGAAAAATTTGAGAAAACTCAAAGGTAAAAGTGAGAATTGAAATTACGAATGTTCTAGAGGGAGAAGTGAAAAAAGAATGATACTGTGTGTTTCCGTTAGAGAGGGACTCTGTAATGAAGATACTGGGTGTGTCAGTCTCAAGACTGTTGTAATATATTAGAATTAGCAAGGCCTAACTTCTTCGGTGGCTCATGGGCCTTATAATCTTACGGCCCAAATATGTGTTTGGTATATCAGTTTCCTTCTTCTGATAATAATAAATTTTGGAGGCATTTTTTTTGGGGTGATAAAATCGGAGAGTGAGAGAGAGAGGTGCGTCGACATCCAGGTGAATCCAAGTAATTAAATTTGCAGGATTTTATCTTCTTTAAATATTTTTTTTTGTTGAAATCTTCTTTTGCCCATTTGCCAATTTCTCCGTTTGGTTTGAAACTTCGAAAGGGTTCTTTTTTTCTTCGGGGGAAACACGGAATTAGGGTTTAGGTTATTTCGTTGGGGTAAAGAAGAAAGAAGGAAGGAAGGAAGATGCAGCAGTCTCCGCAAATGTTTCCGATGGTTCCTTCCATTCCTCCTACTAACAACATCACTACCGAACAGATCCAAAAGGTTCCTTCTTTCTTCACTTTCCTTTTTTTTNTTTTTTTTTTTTTTTTTTTTTTATTTTATTGTTTTCACACTCGGCTTTTTAGTGTGTTTGTTAGCAAGCTTTGTTCTTTTTTTTGTTAGAGACTCAAATGGGTTCTTGTGATTTGACTTCTCATAATAGTCATTTGGCAGTAATTTGTGTTTATCTTTGAATCTCTTGTTATTACTCAGTTAGTAATCTCTCAATTGTGTTTGTTTACTCCTTCTTTGTGTTGATGTTTCTGTTTATTGATTGATTAGAGACAGTTTTAGGACTAGGAGATTAGATGCTTGATGGGTTTTGTTAAAATTTGGATCAAGGCACTTATAATTCGAGTTTCAAGTTTGGAGATTGATTGGTGGGTTTTGCCTTTCTTGTATAGTTAAGTGGCTTGATGTCTTTATATTTTTGTGGTTAGATGATAAGCTGCATCATCATTGACTTGTCATTCTCTTTACTATATTTCATGTGCTTTAAACGCAGTACCTTGATGAGAACAAGAAGCTGATAATGGCGATCATGGAAAATCAGAATCTCGGAAAACTTGCAGAATGTGCCCAGTAAGTCTCCCCTTTTGTGTAAATTAGTTTATATCCATCTCCTATCTTTTTAAACAGTTATGGAATCTGAGAATTAATATTTGTAATGGTGAGATTCTATAGACATCATTTTTCTCCACTATATTTTCAGGTACCAAGCTCTTCTCCAGAAGAACTTGATGTATCTTGCTGCAATTGCTGATGCTCAACCCCCACCACCTACACCAGGAGCTGCACCAACAACAGCTATGGCTGCTCAGGTTTGTTTATGATAGATTAAATTCATTTGGGATCAATCAAATCAGTATATATATATATACATATATATCGAATTCCAAAATAGAACGTTTGGGGTTTACTTACTTTTGGGGTTTGATTGCTGTGTTAGATGACAACACCGCATCCTGGAATGCAACCACCTGGCTACTTCATGCAACATCCACAAGCTTCAGGAATGGGTCAACAAGCATCACCGGCAGGGATTTTCCCTCCAAGAGGTCCATTACAGTTTGGTAGCCCACACCAGCTTCAAGATCCGCAACAGCATCAGATACATCAACAAGCTATGCAGGGACACATGGGGATTAGACCAATGGGTATGAACAACAACGGGATGCAGCATGCGATGCAACAACCAGAGACCAGTCTTGGAGGAAGCGGTAACAAGTCTTTGCATTAAGTCAATACTTAGCTCATTAATTGCGACTTATATATCCTTGGATGATAAGTTGTGTTCATTTATTTTTTCTACTACAGTGGGGCTTAGAGGTGGCAAGCAAGATGGAGCAGATGGACAAGGAAAAGATGATGGCAAGTGAAAGGATCCAAAAGAAAGCTTTGTTTTGTTGATATTTAGGACTTCTGAATCTCCTCGTAAGGGTTTTGCAATAGCTTATTTGAGTTTTAACAGAAGATAGACTGTGGAATAGTTCCGCAAACCATGTTGTAATGTATTGTTAAACAATCTAATAGTACAACAAGCTTCGGATTGGTTTAGAAACATCTGTCATTCATCTTATTCTGAAAATGAAAGCATTGAACTTTTGTCTCTCATTCGGGACGCGACTTGACGATGAAATTCTGACGGCTGATGGGATTCATAACGACGGGAGGACCAGCGGTTCTAGGCCATGCTTGGAACTTCTCATCCGTGGCTGCCCACCATTCTTTGTTAGAGACAGTTCCTGGAGTAGTCCCTGAGGATTTCACCACCATTAAGATAAGATTGTCCCTAAGTTGAAACACACAAAAAGGAAAAAAATGAAATATTGAGCAAAACATACCTCCAAAGATCTTATTATCAGAGATAACTTTGTCAAAGATGTATGAGATTCCGAAAGAGCCGATAATAGCACCGATTACGTACTTGGCTTTACCTCCTGATGATGTTGCCATTTTTCTTCTAAACCTGAAAGTGATTATTGTCACAAGTCACAACCATTCTTCCAAACTCAACACTCCACATATATGTAACCCACACACAAGACAAAGATATGTAATGATTCAATTATAAAGACCAAAAACCACATATTCGCTTAATTAACAACAGGTCGCCAGAGAAAACTCAGCTATTTTAGGGAACCGAAGTTTTTTTTTACTCAGCTATATTCCAGAGCTTCTATTAAAAAAAAGAAAAGGGCAAAGGTTTGTGGTAGAATCATTCTAGTTGCATCAGAATTCAGAAATTACCTTTGCTGATTGAGAGACACTGAAGCTTAAACACTTGACTGGAGTTGGAGAAGAATTTGACGGTGGAAATTGATCCTTCAACTCTTTCGTCCTTATCTTTAAAAAGAAATTTCCATTAAATGGACAAAAGACAAACTTCTTGGTAATTACTAAAATAGGCACAGCTCGTTATCGCTTGCTCATGGAAAAGACCGAAACGGGCACATATGAGTCATATGACACATAAGATTAGACGATCTCGCCGTATGCCACATGCATACACACCAGTTTATTTATTTATTTATTTTTTTTTCTTCTTTTAAAAAAGTTTAAAAACACCAGTTTGATTTTCGAAATTTTCATTTTCTATAGTGCTGCAAATGACCTGTGCAACATGATTGTTACTTACATAATTGATTAATTTCAGTTGCAGGTCGTGGTTTCGATAATACCTTATGATTTCGTAAAAATACACTAAAAGAGTTAGAGATTTGTAATTTTGGGAAAAATGACTTAAACATGAGCAGTTTCATTTATTAAATAAGTCTAGGGGAGTGTGATAAGTTTGTTTACAGCTTTCTAAAACTCATAAAACCCCCTGAAATACAAAATTAACTAGGTCAAGAATAAAAAGCTAAACATATTGATTGTAATTGACTACATCACATGTGACTTTCTAGACACGTAAAGTCAAATACTAAAATTAATAAATTATACTCGATCACACGACCTAAGCAATCGCTTATCCGATTGTATTTAAACGTCTTAACAAACAGACCCGCCAAAATAATAATAATTAATTCCCAAATTTCGTATTCTATAAAGTTAATTACAAACACTATTATTAAATCATTCTTAATCCTTTTTTTTACTTCGTTCTTTCTCACCAAAACATGATCATGAAGGATGATCGTCGTCTTCTTCCTCACAAACGCGATGGTCTCCAGTTCTTGAAAACGAAGACTGCGTACGTTATCTTCATATTGCTATCATACGCTTTTGGTTATTTCTCCGCCTACTACAACCGTCAGCCGCCGCCGCAGCAGCCACCACCTTCTACGGCGGAAGTGAGAACCGTAAATACGACAAAACCTCAAGATTGTTCAATCGACAACTTCCGAGTAACTACTCGATGCGGCGATCCTGTTCCGCCGGAACTGATTCGCCGTACGGTGATAGACCGGATCTTTAACGGAACTTCACCGTACTCTGAATTCCCGCCACCGCACGCAGCTAAACTCCTCCGGCGAAAAAGAATCAAAGGCTGGGGATCGTACGGAGCCGTGTTCGAGAATCTGATCCGCCGAGTCAAACCTAGGACGATCGTCGAAATCGGGAGCTTCCTCGGCGCGTCGGCGATACACATGGCGAATCTCACGCGCCGCCTTGGGCTCGAGGAGACTCAGATACTCTGCGTCGACGACTTCCGTGGCTGGCCAGGGTTTCGCGACCGGTTCAAGGACGTGGCGTTGGTAAACGGTGACGTTTTGCTTATGTACCAGTTTATGCAAAACGTGGTTAGCTCGGAGTTTTCCGGTTCGATATTGCCGGTTCCTTTCTCGACCGGTTCTGCTTTGGAGAAGATGTGTGAGTGGGGAGTGACGGCGGATCTAGTGGAGATAGACGCAGGTCACGATTTCAATTCGGCTTGGGCAGATATAAACCGGGCGGTTCGGATACTACGACCCGGCGGAGTTATATTTGGTCACGATTATTTCACGGCGGCGGATAATAGAGGAGTTCGGAGAGCTGTGAATTTGTTCGCAGAGATTAACCGGTTAAAGGTCAAAACCGATGGTCAACATTGGGTTATTGACTCCGTGTCTCCGTCAAATTAACCTGACAATAACAATTAATGGATTTTGAACAAAAAAAAAAAAAAAAA
>NC_025687.1:455838-475621 GCF_000633955.1 Camelina sativa | reverse complement strand
ACTTCACCGTACTCTGAATTCCCGCCACCGCACGCAGCTAAACTCCTCCGGCGAAAAAGAATCAAAGGCTGGGGATCGTACGGAGCCGTGTTCGAGAATCTGATCCGCCGAGTCAAACCTAGGACGATCGTCGAAATCGGGAGCTTCCTCGGCGCGTCGGCGATACACATGGCGAATCTCACGCGCCGCCTTGGGCTCGAGGAGACTCAGATACTCTGCGTCGACGACTTCCGTGGCTGGCCAGGGTTTCGCGACCGGTTCAAGGACGTGGCGTTGGTAAACGGTGACGTTTTGCTTATGTACCAGTTTATGCAAAACGTGGTTAGCTCGGAGTTTTCCGGTTCGATATTGCCGGTTCCTTTCTCGACCGGTTCTGCTTTGGAGAAGATGTGTGAGTGGGGAGTGACGGCGGATCTAGTGGAGATAGACGCAGGTCACGATTTCAATTCCGCTTGGGCAGATATAAACCGGGCGGTTCGGATACTACGACCCGGCGGAGTTATATTTGGTCACGATTATTTCACGGCGGCGGATAATAGAGGAGTTCGGAGAGCTGTGAATTTGTTCGCAGAGATTAACCGGTTAAAGGTCAAAACCGATGGTCAACATTGGGTTATTGACTCCGTGTCTCCGTCAAATTAACCTGACAATAACAATTAATGGATTTTGAACAAAAAAAAAAAAAAAAATTAATGGATTTGAACTTTTGATTGTATAATAAGAAAATGTATGTGATTGGTTCGTTGAAAAAATCCATCCTTTTTTTTTCTTACTTCAAGTTGATGAAAGTGTCACAATTTGTATGATTTTGGTATAGAATCCGTAGTCTCCCACTCCACCTATATCTTTCGCAGACAAATTGTTTGTTAAAATCATCTATTCATGCCGATGTTTTCTTGTAGGGTCTAACACGATCGCAGCAGTCTCAAAGCTCAAAAAAAGATTTACAGTCCATCAAAAATTGATAAGCCCATGAAAAAAGTTGTCTCACAATGACCATTCTATATAAATTCCATCCTATTGGTCAGGTCGATTTCCATCCCACATTAATTTTTTTTTTTTTTCAAATCTTAAAAATAATACATTTGAAAAATTTATATATTATTAAGTAAGAATTTTTTGTTCTTTTTTTTTTCTAATATCAAATTTACAAAACTGTATGAAAGCTAGTTTATAAATCATGTCATTTGACTATATTTATTTATTTATTTTTTAAATTTTTTGTTTTCATGTCATTTGACTTTAATGGATAGAGATCTCACGAATTTGAATATATAGGTGATTATAACATCATCTTTTTCGGTTTCGATTGTTATACAAATTATAAATTTAAAAACAACTAACTGCTGGCCAAAAGAAAAACATCAAAACTTTTATAAAGCACAAACTGAATCCAAAAAAAATAATACGTCCCATCAATTATAATCCCTACTCCATAATCCTAGTCAAAAAGTAGATTTATCTTGGTGGTCTGTCTATCATTTCTGTTCAGAATGGCTGTAAATACCACAACATATATAATTAAAGAAATGTTCATCCTTCCTTTTCATTAAGTTAATTAAAAGGAGAAGATGAATGCATATTTATTTATATTCGAATTACAAACAAAAATTAAGAAACTGTGAGAAAAATCAATTGATACAGCCTATAAGATCTCTCGAAATTTCACTACATAATTTATTCGATCATGAATACAAAAAAAAAGGGATTTCATAAATCCTTCAAAAAAAATAATTGTGTAAAACCAGCGATCAATTTAGATCTTTGAGAGCGTATTCTTCAATCCCTCGAAATATTCATCTCAAATATCTTATAAGAAGGTTTCGTTACTTTCAAAATACAGATATACATCATCTATATATATATATATATATATATATATATCTACGAAACAAAAGGTTAAAAAACACATAAACGGATCGGCGAATGTGTAAATCTATTCTTACGAAACCATGCATAAATAAATCAAAGCATTTGCGAATTTAAAATTAAGATCATACAAATTAATTGATATTGAGATTACCGCAAGCAATCTAACGAAAAAGGTAACAATATGAATCATATGATCTGTCGATCACTGATCAGAGGCAATAACATGTTGGGGGGGATGAAGCCTGGTCCGAGGATACTCTCTATACATATATATATGATCACTTGTATCATTAACATACATGTATATATCATATACGTGTGTCTGTATATATAATATCCTCGATCCAGACAACATTCCCCTCAACCGAAAGAGCTTAATTCTCATGATGATATTAGCAGATTCACATTTTGTTGTTGAAAAGGAGGGAGGGGAGATAGAGAGAGAGAGAGAGAGGAGTGGGTGAATATGGTGATGATGGTGTTATGATGAGGGAATGATGAGTGGCGGAGAAGAAGATGGGCTTTTAATAAGACACAACAGAAACAGTTCGTCATTCCTAAACCCTAGCTATTTTAAAAAAAAAACAAAAACAAAAAAAGGAAAAAGATATACTAACAAATATCAATGCAGTTAATGCCTATATTTTTGAATGAAGTGACACGTCACACGGCTTAACTTGGTAAGAAAATAATTTGACTTTGATTCAGTAATCAGTATTGTGGTTTGTAACTAATCCACGTATGTATGTTTAAACTTGGCAAGAAATCGTTTGACTTTGATTCAGTACAACGATTACTACATGAGCCAATACAATATAAAATAAATTTTGCTTGTTCAACCGGCGTACCAACTGACTACTTAAAAAGTACTAGTATCGATGATGAGATGACGAGTTCAATGGAAATGAGATTGAAATCAACTTGATTAAGTATATTGTGGTCTAATAAGACTATCCAATCTTCACCCGTAACGTTTATTTTTGTGAGCCAAAAAAAAAAAACTCAATTTGTTTTTCTCTCTATATATATATACTAGTATATAATTATATTTGTATACGTGCATATATAGACGAGAGTGTATTATTGAATTGCGAAATAAAGAAGGCAAGCGAAGTTAGTCAGAAGAGTGGTTGGGTAAATTGAGGATGACCAGTTAGGAAACAAAATATTTTCAATTTAATTTTGCATTGCTTTTTAGGTATCCTACCAACTTCATTAATTATGAACTTCTTTAAATTTCTCCCAAATTATCAAATTTTGATGGTTCTACTATAAATTAATAATTATTAATTTATAGAGAGACTTTCCTAATTTGGTAAAAAAACATTAAAAATAAGATTTAATAGTTATAACTAATATTTTTATAAAATGAATTATAATGAAAATAACAATTATCATGTTTTGACGATAGCACTCAAAGATTTATATAAAGTAAAATATCAAAAATAAACTCTAATNAAACATTAAAAATAAGATTTAATAGTTATAACTAATATTTTTATAAAATGAATTATAATGAAAATAACAATTATCATGTTTTGACGATAGCACTCAAAGATTTATATAAAGTAAAATATCAAAAATAAACTCTAATAAAAATTAATGTGTCGATATATACATATATTTAGATAATTCTATATAATTATTAATTTATATTATTAATGGGACCATATATTTACAAAGGATTTTTTTAAAAAATATTATTTTATTATATTATCGAATAGTGTCCAAATTTACACTAGTCCCAACTTGAGACCGGAGAAATTTATTAATTTATAAAAGATATTAATTTATCGAGTATTAATTTATAGAGGTTCTACTGTAGAGCATATATGAAGCTACAATATAGATTAACTTCCAGTTTTTATTTTATGTCTACAGATTTGTGATTAGTTGATCCGTTTAGAAAATATCAAACAACATGATAATTTTAATACATTATGATTTTAATTTCTCGTTCAGACAAAGGATTTATATTTATGACCGTTACTTTATGCGAAGAAAAACTGTAAATAATTATGCAGTCGAATATAATAAGTATAGATAAATAGGATTAAGCTAGTTGGACGTTTTCGTGGAGTTGTTTACAACGTGAAGCCATGTCGTTGTTTCTTTATGGCGTGGGGAATTTTTTTCATTTAAAAGGTTATTGTATTCTCCAGTTTGATTAATGTAATAAGCATTAATTGTCTTATTTTATATATACTCACATTCATCGATCAAAGCATGAAACATATGAGTAATTTAATTATATATGACAATGAAGCATATAAAATATTGGTACAATGACAAACGGAGAAGACGATGCGCTCTGCTTGCTCTGGATTGGACTTTCTTCTTGCGTTACTCTCGTCTCGTTTGCGTCATTCATTGACATGCCAACATTGACAATATTTAGTAGACGATGTCGAAAATAAAAAAATAAAAAAATAACTGTTTAGTAAATTTATGGTTATTTAAGTAGTATATATGGATAATTTATTTCTATAGGAATACAGGTCTGGCAACTACACCAACGTAGCATTGTAATTAGGAACGTAATAAATATAAAGGACTGTCAAGATCTTAGGCATGTTTGTCTCGTAGCTCTTCGCCATTAATAACTACTCTAAGTCTATAATGGCATCCATTTTAATATTTTAAATATACTTGCAATATAATTTTCAAGATTATTAAGTGTATAATTTTAATAAAATTTAAAGATACGTATTGATTACATTTTTTTTGTTGTTGGAATGATTTTACAGTTTTTGCATATATTTTTTTCTACTAAAATCGGTCCTTCGCCAAAAGAATACTGGCCGTTGAATGTTTACAATATACAATTTAGTAAAAAACAAATCATTTTTACTTCTAATATCACATTACATTTTTCTGTTTTTTTTTAGTGTAAATATATAGGAGAATGAAATTAGATATAATGGATAAACAGTACATGAATATTATCAATAGCATATAGACTCACCATGACACCATGTATATTTCACATCACGGGAAATTGTATTTTGATTTGACTTTTCGATACTTCTTAATTTGACTGAACCAGTTTGACCAACAGATGTATGATGTAAATGTTTTTTTTGTTGGTTATAATTTGTACTGCCTCCTTCTTGATTATGTTTTATGTGAAAAGCAACTGATCAAGACCGCGAGAATTATCGTTTCTTGGGTCTTCAAAATTAACTTAGACTTCTCGCTTTTATTGCGATTTATATATTAACTTTCAAAGACATAGAAATCGATATAATTCAGCCATGTACTACACAGTGAAATTCCCCCTCAAACATGACATAAAGTAATGAGTACAAAGGAGACTATTGCAAATAGTTTTGCATGTTAATTTGTTTCATGTTATTAAGGTGTAACATCTTTCACTGTTATTTGTTTCATTGTCCATTGCACCACATTTGAATTGGACATTTAAAATTAAAATTGTTAAATATGATACTATATTTCAAATTTTGTCACCCTTAGC
The DNA here is from genome assembly GCF_000633955.1 of Camelina sativa. Lineage (NCBI taxonomy): Eukaryota > Viridiplantae > Streptophyta > Magnoliopsida > Brassicales > Brassicaceae > Camelina > Camelina sativa. The sequence goes on along the minus strand of NC_025687.1, from coordinate 470,274 downwards.
CTTTCTCGTTTGAAAGTTTCACTGTTATCTAGCTACTTCGTTGTCTTTTATGCCATATTTGCAAGTTTGTTATCATTATGTGTCGTCTTTGCTCGTTTGAATCTCGTATTTAGCTTTTATACTCGTGTTTAGTTGCCACCATTGAGTTAAAATCGTGAGCACATATTACCGACGATAAGCCAGAGGAAGGTGGGGATGCCGTCAGTGAAGTCAATTTTATGTAAGTTGGTCTGATCTATATTGCTGTCGTCTCTTCTGCTTAATGATTGGTTCTCATGTAAATAGGCCATTGACAATATAATAAATGGGCTTAACCCATATTGATACTCTAATATCATAACCGACCCAACTAATGTTGCGTAATGGAGAGTTTAATATCATAACTGATCCAACTAGGCCTTTCATATTTTGACACAGAACCAACATGGAGAGTTTAATCCTTTACATTAAAGTCATGGGACTCTGAATCACACAATCAACTTTCAATACACTGAAATTTTCAAAAGCATTGCATTCCCAATTTATCGAATATATGTAAGAACACTGATACATTGGTCAACAAGTAAATAAAAAATAAATTATTTTAACGTTTCATAAGTCCATCACACAAGGTAGTGACATCATGTTAATAAACAGTCAGAAACACTAACCGAGTCGAACACTCCACGACGATACAGATTAATATAATGCAAAAGCCTTAATCTAATACTTCATTATATGATATAAAATCGTTATGTCTCTTGACCGACTTCTTCATAAGAAATTTCGCAGCAAATTAAGGATGTCCAAACAATTTGGAGTAATATATAATTAGTTTTGCAGAATGTTATTCCGTTAATCGTTTCAACACGCGATATATATAGTAATTTATGTGGAATGATTCCTAAGATAATAGTTAATTGATTTTAAAGATAACTAGAGTTAAGTAATTTACATATTTCCAACATTTTTGGACTTTCTTATACCTATTTACATTTAAATATTTTGTTTATCTCTATTAAATATAGTGAGATAATTTATATAACTTGTATGACAAACATTTGAACAAAAATAAATAAATAATTGTTCCACCGAAACCATCCCTAATTTACCGCTGAGATCATCATATAGCATATCAATCAAGCACATCATGCGCATGTTTATAGTTTACCATGTTTTTTTTTTTAATAATTGATAATGTATATGTAACATATGATATATTTATTTTACATAAGACAGATACATTCATATTTTGATTTTTTAATCAATAAAAGGTAGGCGAATATACTTCGCTCTATAGGATACATATGTTTTTTTTTCCTTGAAGGTTTATTTAAATATACATCATTTTAGTTGCCAATATTGAAACATCCATGCACTAACCAAACCCAAGCTTACATCATCTTACGCCTCGGGTTTACGTTAACGGTAAGAGGACAAGCCATCTCGCACGAGAGCCTCAAAACCTCCGAGAAGTCTAGCGGGTTAGCCTCGACGCTAGGAAGCCACTCAAACTCATGCAAGAGCGTTGCAACCCAAAACGACACTGTCGCAAGTCCCAAATTCTTTCCAGGGCAAACCCTCTTGCCCGACCCGAACGGTGCCAGCCTCAGATCCGACCCCAAAACAGAGAATTCAGCTTCACCCTCTTTAGCCACGAACCTCTCAGGTTTAAACTCTAAAGGATTCTCCCACACGTGCGGGTCACGTGCTATAGCCCACATGTTAACCATGGCGGTGGTCCCAGCTGGCACGTGATATCCGTCTACGGTGGTGTCTGTTATAGAGAGGCGTGCCCACGAAAGAAGTGGCCCCGGTGGGTGCAGCCTCAACACTTCTTTGATCACAGCCGTTAGATACGTTAGAGATGGAAGGTCGGACTCGTCAACGGTTCTGGATCTGCCAACGACTCGGTCCAGCTCATCATGGACCGTTGATTGAACGTTGGGATGCATCACAATCCTCGCTAGCACCCACTCGATCAAAACTGCCACAGTGTCTGTTCCCCTAAATATCATTTCCTAACGGACCAACAAAAAAAATTTATAGACAAATTTCATATTTCCTTTAAAATCCTTCAAATTTTGTGCTACTAAAAAAACACTTACAATACATTTAAATAAATACTTGTAGGGACTGACTAGTTAATGATTTATAGAAGAAGATAAAATACTCACCCAAAGAACCGCAACCATGTCGGATTCTGATAATTTTTCGGAACCTTGAAGAGAATGTAACACGTCAAGAAAGTTGCCCGTGGCAGCACGGTGTTCATGAATGATTCGGCTCAATAACAGGCTTACTTTCGGTACGAGCTTGGAGCACCTAAACCGGATTTGTTGGAAATCTAAACCAGCTAACCAAGGAAGATGGTCGGTCCAATTTAGCGTACCGAGAAGATCGTATCCTTCTTCCACCAAAGCCTTTAAGCATTCCGATTCGACGTTATCATGAGACTCCAACTCATACTCTCTTCCAAAAACAGTCCCCATCATGTTACACAGCGACGCTGTTTTGAGCAAATCCCGCACTACAAACGCGGATTTAGCGTTACGTGCAAACGCATTCACCATCTGAGTCACGATCACTCGTCTCTGCTCCTCCGAGCGTTTGATTTGCTTTGGGTTGAAAAGATGGTTCGAGCCTAACCGACGCAGAGTACGCCAGTAAGTACCATTGGGAGCAAATCCCATGGCTCGGTTAAACATCAAACCGTAAGCGGTTTCGTCAACTGGCCGGTCTGCAAAAACCGAACTGTTAAGTATTTCCTTTGCCACATCAGGATGACACGTCACCACCACTTTAGTATCACCGAGACTAAACGCCATGAGCCGCTTGGCGTTACTTATCTCAGCAACTGACGCTATGCGCTGATGAGCCACGTGGCTTGACCTTAGGCTCATGCTTCCCACAAGTGGATATCCTCTAGGACCGGGAATGAGATTCTTGGATTTTCGATTATAGCCGAGAGAGATAAACCGGCGAGTGAAGATGTATTTTCCCCAAGCCGGTCCACCCGGGATAGACCAAAATACGATGGTTAACGTAAACCAAGTGATAGCTGCGGCGACAAGGAGGGAAGCGAAATGTTCTTGCATGAAAATATTGAATTTTGATGCAAGAGCAAATACCCACAAATTTTCAATTTCGGTTCTCATATTCAGAGAAAACATTATGGATAGGATAAAATGTTATTTTGTTTTTGTGTGTGACTTTTTTTCCGTTTAAAGGTTGTGATATAAGTTTGGGTCTTTGTGAGGCTTTAAATAGACGTACAAGATATGAAGATCTTAGCCAATTGCAAAACAGAGAATACTTGACATTTTAAATATTTATTTCAAAGTTATTTGTTGGTGCTCATGGGCATATGCTAACAGCCCAATATTCGCTCGTGGTCATCTATATGTATATGTCATGACATGTTTGGTACACTCAAATTACTATATGCCTTTATATAGAACTTTGATTTAAATAAACACGAAGTATTGANAGCGACGCTGTTTTGAGCAAATCCCGCACTACAAACGCGGATTTAGCGTTACGTGCAAACGCATTCACCATCTGAGTCACGATCACTCGTCTCTGCTCCTCCGAGCGTTTGATTTGCTTTGGGTTGAAAAGATGGTTCGAGCCTAACCGACGCAGAGTACGCCAGTAAGTACCATTGGGAGCAAATCCCATGGCTCGGTTAAACATCAAACCGTAAGCGGTTTCGTCAACTGGCCGGTCTGCAAAAACCGAACTGTTAAGTATTTCCTTTGCCACATCAGGATGACACGTCACCACCACCTTAGTATCACCGAGACTAAACGCCATGAGCCGCTTGGCGTTACTTATCTCAGCAACTGACGCTATGCGCTGATGAGCCACGTGGCTTGACCTTAGGCTCATGCTTCCCACAAGTGGATATCCTCTAGGACCGGGAATGAGATTCTTGGATTTTCGATTATAGCCGAGAGAGATAAACCGGCGAGTGAAGAAGTATTTTCCCCAAGCCGGTCCACCCGGGATAGACCAAAATAGGATGGTTAACGTAAACCAAGTGATAGCTACGGAGACAAGGAGGGAAGCGAAATGTTCTTGCATGAAAATATTGAATTTTGATGCAAGAGCAAATACCCACAAATTTTCAATTTCGGTTCTCATATTCAGAGAAAACATTATGGATAGGATAAAATGTTATTTTGTTTTTGTGTGTGACTTTTTTTCCGTTTAAAGGTTGTGATATAAGTTTGGGTCTTTGTGAGGCTTTAAATAGACGTACAAGATATGAAGATCTTAGCCAATTGCAAAACAGAGAATACTTGACATTTTAAATATTTATTTCAAAGTTATTTGTTGGTGCTCATGGGCATATGCTAACAGCCCAATATTCGCTCGTGGTCATCTATATGTATATGTCATGACATGTTTGGTACACTCAAATTACTATATGCCTTTATATAGAACTTTGATTTAAATAAACACGAAGTATTGAAGATTCTAATTACATCTGTTTCAATTCTCATTAAAATAGTCTATGAACATTACTATCGTCTTATGTTATGGTCCTCTTTTTATTATTATTATGTAGTTTTCTATTTCTTATACCTTTCTAAGCAAACGCATACGCAAGCAATTTCCATGTATAATAGTATGGTTTATATATGATGATTTTTATATCGTAATGAGTATATATGCATATCTTAGTAAAGTAATTTTCATATCTAAACGTAGTGCTTAATTAACAAAACAATATAAAATACTATGTATACGGAATTACTATTATTTTCAAAGATGCCATTTTCTGATGAGTCTCCTAGCAAGTTGTGAATGTGCGACTTTTTCTTCTGCAAATTGCTCCCCATTTGACTTTTCCTTTTGCTAGTCAACGACCTTTTCCTTTCACTTATCTACTTTTATGTATAGTTTCCAACTTTAGATATGTTTTTTCCACCCAACAATATAATTTTAGATTAAATAGAAGAAAATTTAACATGTAATTTTCGTCGTAAATAACACATAGCTACTACTACTACTACTACTACTATGAAGGCTAACTCTGTTTTTTTTAATGGCCTCGAGCTCCCAGATAAATATGTATAAAAAAGATCGTCCAAATCTTTCTATTTAAGAAAATAACTTAATAACACGACCACCAAATTTCAATATAAACAATATTTTAATCCAGAATCCAAACCTCTTCTACTCAAAACTGGTCTTAGTTACTGTTCTCATTTATGTATGACGACTATAAACAGCTAAGATGATTAGTCTTAACTTTGATGATATGTATCGTTTTTTTAAATATATAAACATCCAAAGAAGTGATTAATTTACATTGTTGTTGCAAGAATCTTTCTTTTGGTAATAGACATTAAACTAATCAGTAACTTTACACGTAATGCAGAGCAGCAGAGGTATCAGCATAGAAAACTAAGTCTAAGTGGTCACAAAACACTTAGTGGCTGATTAATCATATATATGTGCTTAATTAGATACAGTGTAAATATTGATGTGCTATGTGTTATAAATTTGATTATATAATAAAGACCCATTTTTTAGGTCATGAGAGAAAAAGCGAGTTTCTGATTGGAGCACTTCAAATTATTCGGTTGCATGCAAAAAAATAAATAGAATCATATCTTCCGTTGGATTTGGATTATATTCCAGATTCTAACGTGACACTCACAGTTGATGTCACGAAAATTATTATGAAAATATCTGCTTATATTGTGAACGTAAAGTAATTCTGATACAAATCATAACACTTGTTATCTTAGACAAATCATAACACATTGTTATTGTGATCCCATATTTACCACTAGTTAGAACAAGTAAAAAGAACATTACATCGGAACACAGTTTTGTTTCATTGATCCCTAAAACGGTCATTAACATATTTTTTGACAAGTATATCATTTATTCATTTTTTACTGCTACGTCTTTTCGTCGCCAACCATAACCATAAGGTTGGACGGGAATGGTTCCAAATTTTCGATTGAATAGATCTACTTAGGATTTGACAGTACAAAAGAATCTGAATTTGTATACATGAGAATGTCAAAGACGACAGAGAGATTACGAATGAGCTAGACACATGAGTAGTGAGCTTTTGACAGTGATAAGCACCAACCACCTGGAATAAGGAAAAAGGCCAAATAACCATATATGGGCTTAAAATAAAGCCCAATAATTGGCTCAATAATGTTGTTGATTTTATGGCCCATCAATCAAAACTCAACACGAGCACGACAAAGCTTGTTCCTTGTTGATCTTGCTAACCTCAAGATCCGAACCAGAGATCACATCAATCCTCGAACCGTCAAGCTTCACGGTGGCTGCACCGTCAGATTCTAGTACTTTTCTTGACACAGCAACGCGACTGAAAATCTCCTCGAGTAAACGGAAAAAAGCGTCGTCTACGTTTCCGCCGCTTAGTGCCGAGACTTCCGAGAAAAATAGCCGTTGGGTCTCGGCGAGTTCGACGGCGTCCTCCGTTGGAACGGCACGTTTATCATCGGCGAGATCGGCTTTGTTTCCGACGAGCATGATGACGGCGGAATCGTCGGCGTGAGCACGTAATTCCTCAACCCAACGTGCAACGTGGTCGAATGAGACGCGTTTGGTAATGTCGTAAACCACCATCGCACCTAACGCGCCTCTGTAATACGCGCTCGTCACTGCTCTGTATCTGATCGCCGGAAAACGCCATAAATAATTTAAAAAACTAATATTTTTTCAGTTGAATAAAAATTATACCTAAACAAAATCTTGCATTGCAGACCAAATCAATTAAACAAACGATTATTTTAATCCATAAATTATAAATATCTTGATTCGTGATCCTTAGATTACAAAACGAAGTTCAACTTTAGGTTTATTATATAACATTTAATTTGGACCCGAAAATACAATATTTGACTTATGCAGCAAAGTTTTCGGTGAGTTATTGTATTTCGCAAAACTAGACAAAAACAAAAATATAGAAAAGAAATATGACATTGTATTAACCAAATCAAGAACACCGACCATTGGTTATTCAAATCCATATGCCATTCTTATTTTATTTTTTCTAAACATATAGTATTAAACAATTTTGTATAGTTAAGATAAAAAATCAAATCAGCCATATCTAAAATTATCGTGATCCAAGAATACGAAACTCTACATCAAGTTGAATCCAAAAGTGAGATTCAGCTTCGATCAAATATATAAAGAATGGTCAATGTGTGTAATAGAGTAAAGATACTATTAATACCTTTCTTGACCGGCGGTGTCCCAGATCTGAGCTTTAACGAGTTTGCCCTGAAGAGTGATGGTCCTTGTCTGAAACTCGACACCAATGGTTGATTTTGAATCATAACAGAACTCGTTCTGCGTAAAACGTGAGAGGAGCTGCGTTTTCCCGACGGCAGAATCTCCAATGACCACCAACTTGAACACGTAATCGATCTTTTCCGGCAGCGTCGGTTTCTTTACGTGTTTGTTACTCTCCGGCGACTCTCCGCTCATCTCTTCGTTCATTATTGCGTTGATGAATGAATGAACCACACAACAACAAACAAACAAAAAAACTATAAAGTCTCTTTCGAGTAAAGTGGGAGTGAGTGAAACAGAGAGTAAGGGGGAGAGAAATGGTTTTTGAGTTATTTTTGTTTTTATGGTTGAGTACGAATAAACCGAACCGAATTTAAAATATATTGAACCAAAATCCGATTGGGTAAGACTGGATAGAGATTCAACATGTTATAAGAACAACCCCAAATCCTTCGTATTTTTGGTTTGGTTTTTAGTCGTCAACATGACCCAAACCGAGATGAATTTTAAATGTCCTAAAGTGTTATAAACGAAGACAGCAACAATGCTCTGTGCATTATTTTAATTCGCTTTTATATGATTTCTAAATGAATATATATATATATATATATATATATATATATAGAGTCATAGAATACTAATAAAGCTGTGAGCATGGACCGACACAATTTAAAACGTAATTATTTTGCTAAATCAATTTATGGATTCAACATGAAACCTACAATTTGTCTGGAGACCACCTTAAAAAGCTTTTATATGCTCCATGAATTGTTGTTGGTTGTTGTCTACTCCGACTTCATGTATGAATTTATTGTTTTTCTTCTTTCTTTCTTTTCCTATTGTTGCTGGAAATTAGAAATTAAATATATTGGTTGTAGTATATATGAGAATATGATAAATCAATTGATTATTACATATTTGTTGTTTTCAATCAAGACAACTTTCCTAACGAATTAATAAACTACGTACACATATGGAAATGGTGTAAAAAAGATTTCTGTAAACGGTAAAACTTGTTTCTAATTACATTTGTTGCTATAAAGATTTGTGTACTTTTTTTTAATTACATTTGTAAATTTTTAACAATAGTTAAATAAAAAGTTCATTTATAGGTTGATTTTATCCATGATGTGTTTGTTCAAATTTTTAGTTGTCATTGTCAAAACTATTTTTGATTAGGTTTATTCAATTTTTTTTTTCTCACCAAGAAAAAGAACTTCAATTGGAAATATATATTGGTTGATATTAATTACCGTGGGTCGTCCATGTATATTTGCATCATCGCCAAGTATTATTAAGTTGTAGCTTAATCATTACACTCAAAATATACATCATGTACTACAGTAAAACCTCTATAAATTAATACTCTATAAATTAATAATCACTATAAATTAATAAATTTTGCTGGTCCCAAATCGGACCAGTGTAAAAATTAACAATATTCGATAAGATAATAAGATAATATTTTTTTTGAAATCTCAATATAAAATATGGTCCCAATAATATCATAAATTAATAATCATGTATATATATATATATATATATACTGATATAATAGTGTATGTTTCTCCTAAAACTCATTTCTATAGAACATTTGTAATGTTGTATTTTCAAACTATAATGATATCTCTAAAATATTTTATAACATGTCATACAAATAATTAAATTTTAAAGTTTTAATTTTTAGATATGCATCATTTACAATTTGATAATTAGACAGATTATTAAAATATGAGAATTGATATTATTATTATTCATAAATTTGAATTTATGTATGTCATGTGTATAAGTCAATTTGTTTATAGTATTTGTAATTTATTGTCAATAATGCTTTATAAATATTACAAGTTCAATTCCTAAACCATAAAATTTATAACATCCGAAAGTTTAATCTTATGTTGCTATAATTGTTCCAATTCATAATTTAAAAAAATAAACAATTAAAAATATATCTATAAATTAATAATTATTAATTTACACTATAAAATAATAATTATTAATTTATAGATAAATTAATATCACTATAAATTAATAAAACGTCTTGGTCCCAACATTATTAATTTATAGAGGTTTTACTGTACTTTGAACCACTTGATTAGCATATCCAATATAATTATTTATTTCTCAAATGTGCCACGAATTTGACTCTTATTTGCAAATTATTATCTTAGCCGCATTTCTAGTCAAACAAAAATAAATTTATTTGTGGATTAGACTTTTTACGAATTTATACATTTTCACAATGTATTATTGATCTTTCAGATATAAATTTGCCGATTACGTAGTAGAAATACAAAATGTATCATTATATAAACCATAGTTTGACCTACTTTAAAGGATATGAAAAGTAATATTCATAATCGATTATTGATTGATTGGACATTTTATGTACAAGGGATATGCAATTCTTTTTGAGCAAAAAAATAAAAGATATGCAACTCTAAATATAATTTGTCTATTCTTTGTATAAAATTAAATTGTCGTTTATAACCTCTAACTCACCATTGATCGTTACAATAATCATATTAGAGTTTTAGGTGTTATAGTTTTTTCAGCAAAAAACATTATATATATGATAATATTTTTTAAGGTGATGTAAAAATATAAATAACAAATCATAAATAAAACTTAAAAATAAATATTTATTTAATTTATATCAACAACATATAAATCACAATATACTTAGTTAAAACTAGAAAAGGGCAAAGTTCTGATCGTTACCACCCAGAACGTCCCAACCAAGAGAGTTTCCACCAAAAGCAAGATAACGACAGTAATCATCCATCATCGTTGCATAGTCTATCCTTGCGTTAAAGGGCAAAATTCGTAGGAGCACATGAGTAGATGTACCACTGACCAGAATGATTCTCGATAGAACCGCAAAACGATTTTTTTATGAGAAAATAGACAATGCTTGCAAAGAAGAATATGACATCGTAGTTTTAAATCTGTATAAGTATAATAGACGACTTTATTTATTATAATAATTGATGTGTAATGTGACCATTTTAATATACAGTAAAACCTCTATAAATTAATAATGTTGGGACCAAAACATTTTATTGATTTATAGTGATATTAATTTATCTATAAATTAATAATTATTATTTATAATGTAAATTAATAATTATTAATTTATAGGTATATTTTTAATTGTTTAATTTTTTAAAAATTATGAATTGAGACAATTTTTGCAAAATAAGATTAGAATTTTGGATGTTGTAAATTTTATGGTATTGTAATTGAACTTGAAATAATTAAAAAAAATTATTGACAATGAATTACAAATATTATATACAAATTCACTTATACACATGATATAAATATTCAAATTTATGAATAAGAATATCAATTATCGTATTTTAATAGTCTATCAAACTGTCAAAATGTAAATGATGCATATTTAGAAATTGAAAAATTTAAAAAATTTTAGCTGTTTTATGAAATGTTATATAATATTTTATATCATTATAGTTTGAAGATACAACATACTTAATTATTAATTTCTAATATTATTGGGACCATAGAGATTTCAAAAAAAAATATTATCATATTATCATATCGAATTTTGTTATTTTTTACATTATACCAAAAAATCCGACATCAGTATTGTTGCCTAGTTTTAAATCTGTATAAGTATAATAGATGATTTTATTTATTATAATAATTGATGTGTAATGTGAACATTTTAATATAATATTTCTTTAGCGAGACGAGATCAACTTATTAAATAAGCCCCATAAGATAGAACAGTGGAAAAAAAGAAGGGTTCAGGATGTTGAATAATCAGTAAGATTGGGGGTTTAAATAGAAATAAGAGAAACTTCGTCCCCTTATTCTGTGTGTAACGGCGACAGTCTTGAGAGCAAAAGCGGCGGCGGCTCGGCGACGGTGGGTTTTTTTCTTTTCTTACCGGAGGTAATTTAATTCAGTAGAGCAATGTATTCCGAAAACACCCTTTATATCTTAATCTGTGAATCTATCAGTGTTGTAGTTTTGTGAATTGATTTTTAGGAGATTTTTTACAAGAGAATTGATCGGTGAGGAAGATGGAGTTTTGCCCGACATGTGGGAACTTGCTGCGTTACGAGGGTGGTGGCAACTCCAGATTCTTCTGTTCCACGTGTCCATACGTCGCCTACATCGAAAGACAGGTCTTTATCTGTCTCTTTCTCTTCTTCTACCCTTTTTCCCCCAAGAAAAAAAAAAACCCTTTTTTTTTAGATATCTCTGTTCTTGTCTTTGAAATTTTTGACAGGTGGAAATAAAGAAGAAGCAACTTCTGGTTAAGAAAGCCATTGAACCTGTTGTGTCTAAAGAAGATATACCAACAGCAGCCGAAACCGAAGGTATTCACTATTCCGAGTCTCTTGTCTCCTCCTTATTCTATATTATAGGATTGGGATTAGTTTAGTCCACGATCTGATACACTTAGTTAATTAGAACATGGTAATAAGAAGATTTAGGGTTTATGAATGGTAACATCATCGGTTGTGACTTGACTTCTGCACACTTGTTATTGCTTAGCTAGACTAGAGCATCTTTGTTTCCGTATGTTTCTCATTGCGGATTTCTTTTGTTGATCAGCTCCATGCCCGAGGTGCGGCCACGACAAGGCATACTTCAAATCAATGCAGATTCGTTCAGCTGATGAGCCAGAATCAAGATTTTATAGATGCTTGAAGTGCGAGTTCACTTGGCGTGAAGAATGATAATGATGATCTTTATTCACCTCTGACTTTGCTTATTGAAAACTTTTTTTTTTTTTTTTTTTCTACTTATGCTATCTTCTTTGAGTCTGTTTTATTTACCTCATTGGCAATGTTGAAGATCCTCTGCTTTCAACCTCTGCTTTCAACGAGTTTCTCTAAATTAAAAGCAATCGGATATTACATAAATTCCGACTGTGGAAAAGTTTTGATCTTTTTTGGAAGTACAAGTTTTGAGAGAATATTCATTCATTTGGTTTGTTTCCAGATCCACACGACAACGTATTGGTTGCATTTAGTCTTTGACTTTGACCCGATCCGTCTTCTGGTCTGTTTAAAAAAAAAACTTCGTCTTCTTCCTCTGTCCACTAAACCCTCCAGATTTCATTTTTTTTTTCTCCCATTTCTCCGGCTACGAGAAACCATAATGTCTTCTGGATTCTCGAAAACCAAGCAGAGGAAAAAAGCTGACTTGGCCACGCTTTTGCGCAAGTCATGGTACCATTTAAGGCTTTCGGTGCGCCATCCCACTAGGGTCCCGACTTGGGACGCGATCGTTCTCACTGCGGCTAGTCCTGAACAGGCTGAGCTGTACGAGTGGCAGCTCCGGCGAGCGAAGCGCATGGGACGAATAGCTAGCTCCACTGTTACTTTGGCTGTTCCTGATCCAGATGGCAAAAGGATCGGGTCTGGTGCTGCCACTCTTAACGCCATTCATGCTCTCTCTCGCCATTATGAGCAATTAGGTTTAAATCCTGGTCCCGAGGTAAATTCTGCTTTCTCAATGATTAGTAGTTGTGGAAGGTTTAGCATTGTGCCATAAACTCTCTTTGTTTCACTAGATCTGTTTGTTTGATCTCGTCTTTTTGATGATTTGTCGGTTATGTTGATGATGATCAGGTGGAAGTTGCAAATGGTACTTGTCCTACGGAGTCTTCTCCAAAGTCTTGGGTTAGATTCCTCTCTCAAAAGCATGTGCTGATGCTTCATGCTGGAGGCGACTCCAAAAGGGTTCCATGGGCAAATCCTATGGGGAAAGTGTTCCTCCCACTTCCTTATCTTGCAGCTGATGACCCTGATGGTCCTGTTCCTCTCCTTTTTGATCATATACTGGCAATAGCTTCATGTGCAAGGCAGGCTTTCAGAGATGAAGGTAAATTTCCGTACTTTTAAGTGACATATTCAAATGTTCTCGTTGTCTATTGTGCAGCTTGGTGTTTAAGCTACATCAAACAGAGAAAAGTGTGGTTTTGTCGTGTGATATTTATGACTAGTTTTAAGGGTTGTCTGGAGGCTGTCTTAACTTTTTTAACTTGTGCAGGTGGTTTATTCATTATGACTGGAGATGTCCTCCCTTGTTTTGATGCATTTAAAATGACTCTCCCTGAAGACGCAGCTTCCATTGTTACTGTGCCTATCACTCTTGATATTGCTTCCAATCATGGTGTCATTGTCACATCCAAATCTGAGTCCCATGCTGAAGGCTGTATTGTCAGTTTAGTAAATGATCTTCTGCAGAAGCCTACAGTAGAGGAGCTTGTCAAGAAAGATGCAATTTTACATGATGGACGGACGCTTCTTGACACTGGGATTATATCTGCAAGGGGGAGAGCATGGTTGGACCTGGTCGCTCTTGGATGCTCATGCCAGCCCATGATCTCAGAGCTTCTAGGCAGTAAAAAGGAGGTAACTTTCTCATATTTATGCAGCTTGTGCATAAAAAAACCTTGTCCTTGGAAATGTATTGGCTTCTTACAGATATTTGGTAATGGTTTCTGGCAGATGAGTTTGTATGAAGATTTGGTGGCTGCATGGGTTCCTTCAAGACATGATTGGCTGCGAACCAGGCCTTTGGGTGAACTTCTTATTAACAGTCTGGGGAGGCAAAAGATATACAGCTACTGCACTTGTATGTTTGTACTGATCACCAGACTATCTAAACTGAGAAATTTTTTGATTGCATTTGGTTACTTTTCTAATTCCTTTGTATCATCTTGTGTCAGATGATTTGCAGTTTTTGCATTTTGGAACATCAAGTGAAGTACTGGATCACTTAAGCGGAGATGCTTCAGGAATTGTAGGTCGAAGACACCTATGTTCCATCCCTGCAACTACGGTTTCAGATATTGCAGCGTCTTCTGTTATATTGTCTAGTGAAATTGCACCTGGTGTCTCCATTGGTGAAGATTCACTTATCTATGATTCAACAGTTTCTGGTGCCGTACAGATTGGCTCACAGTCCATAGTTGTTGGTATTCACATCCCAAGCGAAGATCTTGGAACTCCAGAGAGTTTCAGGTTCATGCTTCCGGATAGGCATTGTCTTTGGGAGGTCCCGCTGGTGGGACATAAGGAGAGAGTAATTGTGTATTGTGGTCTCCATGATAATCCAAAGAACTCAATATATAAAGATGGAACCTTTTGTGGTAAACCTTTGGAGAAAGTACTG
>NC_025687.1:452194-454983 GCF_000633955.1 Camelina sativa | reverse complement strand
ATATTGTCTAGTGAAATTGCACCTGGTGTCTCCATTGGTGAAGATTCACTTATCTATGATTCAACAGTTTCTGGTGCCGTACAGATTGGCTCACAGTCCATAGTTGTTGGTATTCACATCCCAAGCGAAGATCTTGGAACTCCAGAGAGTTTCAGGTTCATGCTTCCGGATAGGCATTGTCTTTGGGAGGTCCCGCTGGTGGGACATAAGGAGAGAGTAATTGTGTATTGTGGTCTCCATGATAATCCAAAGAACTCAATATATAAAGATGGAACCTTTTGTGGTAAACCTTTGGAGAAAGTACTGATTGATCTTGGCATTGAGGAAAAAAATCTCTGGAACTCGTATGCTGGACAAGACAGATGTTTGTGGAATGCAAAATTGTTCCCGATTCTCACTTATAGTGAAATGCTGAAGTTGGCGTCGTGGTTGATGGGTTTAGATGATAGTGGAAACAAGGAGAAGATTACCTTGTGGAGAAGCTCACAACGTGTAAGCTTAGAAGAGTTGCACGGATCAATAAACTTTCCTGAGATGTGCAATGGTTCCAGCAATCATCAAGCTGATCTTGCGGCTGGAATCGCTAAGGCGTGTATGAACTATGGTATGCTTGGGCGAAATTTTTCTCAGCTGTGCCATGAGATTTTACAGAAAGAGTCATTAGGATTGGAAATATGCAAGAATTTTCTGGATCAATGTCCCAAATTTCAGGAGCAAAACTCCAAAATTCTTCCAAAGAGTAGGGCATATCAGGTAGAAGTTGATCTTCTTCGAGCATGTGGGGATGAGGCAAAAGCTATAGACTTGGAGCATAAAGTCTGGGGAGCAGTTGCAGAAGAGACTGCTTCAGCTGTGAGATATGGTTTTAGAGGTAAAACCTTGCTACCTGCGTTTGCTAATACTTTCTTTGACAGATAAACCTGGATTAACTCTTTTATTTGTTCTCCAGAGCATCTGTTGGAATCAAGCGGCAAGCCCCATACCGAGAATCATGTTTCTCATCTGGATCGAGTTTTTCAACCAAGAAGGACAAAAGTTGAACTACCAGTGCGAGTAGATTTTGTAGGAGGTTGGAGTGATACACCTCCATGGAGTTTAGAGCGTGCAGGTTGTGTCCTGAACATGGCTATAACCTTGGAAGGTTCACTTCCAATTGGCACAATCATCGAAACAACAAGTCAGGCTGGAATCTCAATCCAAGACGATGCTGGAAACGAGCTACACATCGAAGATCCGATAAGCATCAAGACACCATTTGAAATCAATGATCCATTCAGGCTTGTTAAATCTGCTCTACTGGTAACCGGCATTCTCGAAGAAAACTTTTTCAAGTCCACAGGATTAGCAATAAAGACATGGGCCAATGTACCTCGTGGCAGTGGACTAGGAACCTCTAGCATTCTAGCTGCTGCTGTTGTGAAAGGACTTCTTCAAATATCGAATGGAGATGAGAGCAATGAAAACGTTGCAAGGCTCGTCCTGGTTCTGGAGCAACTCATGGGTACTGGAGGTGGCTGGCAAGATCAGATCGGTGGGTTATACCCAGGAATCAAATTCACTTCAAGTTTTCCAGGAATTCCTCTGCGTCTTCATGTCGTTCCTTTACTCGCCTCACCAAAGCTAATCACAGAGTTGGAGCAACGTCTCCTCATTGTTTTCACCGGTCAAGTAAGTGACAACAACAACTGAAAGGAAAAAGAGTATTATTATATTAGCAATATATATTTAAAAAAAAACATGCAGTTACAGTCTCATTCATTCATGACTTTATTGAAACAGGTCAGGCTTGCTCACCAGGTCCTACACAAAGTTGTAACAAGGTATCTGCAAAGAGATAATCTCTTGATTTCAAGCATCAAGCGGTTGGCCGAACTGGCAAAATCAGGGAGAGAAGCGTTAATGAACTGTGAAGTGGATGAGCTAGGGGAGATAATGTCAGAAGCATGGAGATTGCATCAAGAGCTCGATCCGTATTGCAGCAATGAGTTTGTGGATAAGCTTTTCGCGTTTTCACAACCTTATAGCTCAGGTTTTAAGCTTGTAGGTGCAGGTGGTGGAGGATTCTCTCTTATATTGGCTAAGGACACAGAAAAAGCAAAGGAGTTGAGAAAGAGATTGGAACAACATCCAGAGTTTGATGTCAAAGTTTATAACTGGACTATCTGTACTTAATTAATATCATCAACGTCATTTGTAACGCCTTGTTATTGATTCTTTTGTTGTTGTTGAACCTTTCAAAAGAAGAAATAAAGAAAATTATACGTTAAAGATGTTTTTATTAGATAAAGTTGGATGCTTTCAGAAACGAAATCGAATTTGACAGACAAATAAAGCAGAAGAATCCGAGGTAGGCATAAACGACGTCGTCGCTGATACAATATCCTTTGCTTGACCTGCTTGACCAAAGTCGTTCTCTTTCTTGCTTGCTTCGGGGTTGGTTACTTCATAGTTCAACCACCAAGTTATGGAATGACGACATTACCCTCGCCTGGAATCAAGGTCAAAAGGCCCCGGATAATTAGGGATTCGTCATCGATACTTTTTGGTCACCTCGTTGGTCTCGCATTTGGATTTTGAGATAACTAACGCCGTTAAAAGACTTCCGTAACGGATTAGTTCAACAGCTCCAGTTCCTTCATACAATCAAATGACAGATGCTCACTCCAAGAAAACGTTACTTTTACCTATAATCTCGCTGACGTCAGATCCCACCGTTAGAGCTCACACTTGTAAGCTGTAGCACCGTTTCCTGCATTTTCCACAACTAAGGAGGAGAATAGCTTTGTGTA
>NC_025687.1:428704-445770 GCF_000633955.1 Camelina sativa | reverse complement strand
GTTGCAAGGCTCGTCTTGGTTCTGGAGCAACTCATGGGTACTGGAGGTGGCTGGCAAGATCAGATCGGTGGGTTATACCCAGGAGTAAAATTCACTTCAAGTTTTCCAGGAATTCCTCTGCGTCTTCAAGTCGTTCCTTTACTCGCCTCACCAAAGCTAATCACAGAGTTGGAGCAACGTCTCCTCATTGTTTTCACCGGTCAAGTAAGTGACAACAACAACTGAAAGGAAAAAGAGTATTATTATATTAGCAATATATATTTAAAAAAAAACATGCAGTTACAGTCTCATTCATTCATGCCTTCNCAGAAACGAAATCGAATTTGACAGACAAATAAAGCAGAAGAATCCGAGGTAGGCATAAACGACGTCGTCGCTGATACAATATCCTTTGCTTGACCTGCTTGACCAAAGTCGTTCTCTTTCTTGCTTGCTTCGGGGTTGGTTACTTCATAGTTCAACCACCAAGTTATGGAATGACGACATTACCCTCGCCTGGAATCAAGGTCAAAAGGCCCCGGATAATTAGGGATTCGTCATCGATACTTTTTGGTCACCTCGTTGGTCTCGCATTTGGATTTTGAGATAACTAACGCCGTTAAAAGACTTCCGTAACGGATTAGTTCAACAGCTCCAGTTCCTTCATACAATCAAATGACAGATGCTCACTCCAAGAAAACGTTACTTTTACCTATAATCTCGCTGACGTCAGATCCCACCGTTAGAGCTCACACTTGTAAGCTGTAGCACCGTTTCCTGCATTTTCCACAACTAAGGAGGAGAATAGCTTTGTGTAGAGAGAGAGAGGAAGAAGAAGAAAGAAAGAAAGAAAGAATGGGTTTGCTTACAAACAAGATGGAGAGAGAAGAGTTAAAACCAGGAGATCATATCTACACTTACAGAGCAGTCTTCGCTTATTCTCACCATGGTATAACTTTAGATTCACTCTTCCCAAGTTTCTTCCTTTCTTTCTAGAGATAACTCCATTGTTTTTAGTAAAGATCCGATTTTGTTAATGCAGCTCTTGTCTTTTGGTTTCTAGCTACTCACTTTTCGATTTAATGACTTTAACTAGACAGATCTTTATGTTTTAGGAACTGTAAATTCTCAAAGTTAATGACTTTATCTAGACAGATCTTAAAGACAAAGGGTCTTTACTTTGGTTTAATTGTATTCAAAGTTCCAATCTTTGCATGACCTAATTTCACACTGGCCCAG
Source organism: Camelina sativa (assembly GCF_000633955.1). Classification (NCBI taxonomy): domain Eukaryota; kingdom Viridiplantae; phylum Streptophyta; class Magnoliopsida; order Brassicales; family Brassicaceae; genus Camelina; species Camelina sativa. Next base: position 444,552 of record NC_025687.1, on the reverse strand, counting down.
TATTTTGTTTGTTATTCATCTTCTGCTGTGATCTGGTGGACTTTATGGATTCTTTGATATTTATTCACATTTTCAATATATTTGATCCTTATTACCTATATGTTCATGAATTGATATTTGTTCTATAATGGGCTTTGATTTTATTCTTGGCTACCAATATTTTTGCAGGGATCTTTGTCGGTGGGTCCAAAGTTGTTCATTTCAGACCAGAACACAACCCCATGGAGTCATCATCATCAATATCAATATCATCTTCCTCTGATGATATCTGTTCGATATTTCCTGATTGCGGTTTCAGACAACCAGAGAGTGGAGTAGTCCTTTCTTGCTTAGACTGTTTCCTCAAGAACGGCTCACTCTACTGCTTCGAATATGGAGTCAGCCCACCCGTTTTTCTCACCAAAGTCCGCGGGGGAACTTGCACAACCGCGCAATCTGATCCAACTGATTCAGTCATCCACAGGGCAATGTACCTCCTACAAAACGGATTTGGCAACTACGACATTTTCAAGAACAACTGCGAGGATTTCGCGCTCTACTGCAAGACGGGATTGCTTATAATGGATAAGCTCGGTGTAGGGAGAAGTGGTCAAGCTTCTTCAATTGTTGGTGCTCCTTTGGCTGCTATTCTCTCTTCTCCTTTCAAGTTGCTGATTCCAAATCCAATTGGTGTAGCAACAGTTACTGCTGGAATGTATTGTATGAGTCGGTATGCTACTGATATTGGCGTTAGAAGCGACGTCATTAAGGTTTCAGTTGAGGATTTGGCTCTCAACCTTGACTTGAAGACCATTGAGCAAAACGACGAAGGAGAAGAAGAAGAAGAAGATTCTGATACCGACTATGTTAGGTGACAAATATCACAGTTCTGTTAAAATCGTCAGCTTGTTGTGCTTTCTTTTTCAAATGTTTGTAATGAAAGATGATTAATCAAGTGCAAATTCTATAAAAACGTTTGTCAAGTGAGAATACCAAAAACGCAACCGTTTTAGTAAGCGTATGTAAATTAATAAATATCTCAAATCCAATAATTAATTAATTCCACTGTAGATGCTAAAAAGGAGTCGTCTTTCACGGGCACACATAATTAAAACCAAAACAATCAAAATCCTTCTTCTCGGGCGAAAGAGAGAAGTTTGTGATCTGGGTTTCCAATTCAGGTGTTAATATAAGATTTTGATCGATACCCATCTCTAAAGAAGTCGAGACTCGATCCGATCGATTAGGTTTGTAGGGGGCGGAAAAAAAATGGCGAATCTGTATGTGAAAGCTGTGCCACCGCCGGATATGAACAGGAATACGGAATGGTTCATGTATCCAGGAGTTTGGACTACTTACATGCTTATTCTCTTCTTCGGTTGGCTCGTTGTTCTCTCTATCTCTGGTTGTTCCCCTGGAATGGCTTGGACTGTTGTTAATCTCGCTCACTTCGTTGTAAGTCTTCTTCTTCTCCTACCTTTTTCATGGTTCGATGATTGTTTTACGGCCTTCACTTTCAATTGTGACTTTGATTTTAGATGATCGATTGATTTGTTGATTTTGTTTCCTTTTTTTTCTTTTTTTTTTCTCGATTTCCTGAGATCTGGGTTTGAATCTAGTTATGAGTTTGTTAATTTGTTAAACAGAAACCTTTGAATTGATCTCTTGGGCTATCAGCAATTCCCTAGTGCATTAGGGTTCATAATCAGATTTGTGACTGTGTATTGATCAGTATCATTATCATTAGGTTTTGAGTTTTGGATCAGGCTTCGAAATAAGATACAGTTACCTCGGTATCAGCAATTTTTAGTTGATCAGTTTGATTAGGCTTTTTGGGGTGACTTGTATTGGCATTGCTTGATCAAAACACCAAACTTAGTCGAATCTTGAGTTACTCTTTGGAAAGTTTGAAATTTTGAGTAGCATTTGTGGATATTTGTTGTTGTCAGGTAACGTATCACTGCTTTCACTGGATGAAGGGAACTCCTTTTGCAGATGACCAAGGAATCTACAATGGTTTAACTTGGTGGGAACAAATGGACAACGGTCAACAACTTACCCGCAACCGCAAATTTCTCACTGTAGTTCCTGTTGTCCTGTAAGTCTCAAATGCTTGTTCCTTCATATCTCAACATTCTTGTCTGTTTCCAATCTACAATTTCTTAGCACTTGTTTCTCTTTTGTTGCATATATACTTGTATCTCATATGTTGTAAAACTCCAAATTCGCACTATCTAAAACGGACTTATTCTAGAGGACTCGGGATACCCGATAATGTATCTAAACAAGAGCTGCATTTATCTCNGAACTCCTTTTGCAGATGACCAAGGAATCTACAATGGTTTAACTTGGTGGGAACAAATGGACAACGGTCAACAACTTACCCGCAACCGCAAATTTCTCACTGTAGTTCCTGTTGTCCTGTAAGTCTCAACTGCTTGTTCCTTCATATCTCAACATTCTTGTCTGTTTCCAATCTACAATTTCTTAGCACTTGTTTCTCTTTTGTTGCATATATTCTTGTATCTCATATGTTGTAAAATTCCAAATTCGCACTATCTAAAACGGACTTATTCTAGAGGACTCGGGATACCCGATAATGTATCTAAACAAGAGCTGCATATCTCGTTGAACTTGAGCTCTTTATCTGTGTGTCTTTATTTTTTTTGACTTTATATTAAAAAATTTGTTGGCATATGGTTTTTTGTTTGGGTTTCTTAATTGATAGTTTGAATATGAAATCAGGTACTTGATAGCATCGCATACAACAGATTACAGACACCCATGGCTGTTCCTCAACACACTAGCTGTGATGATCCTGGTTGTTGCCAAGTTCCCCAACATGCACAAGGTACGCATCTTTGGCATCAATGGTGAGAATAAGTAAGTTTCCTTTTGCGGTAAAGAGAACACCAGGAAGAAGAAAAAAACCAAACATATATATGTATAAAAATGTTCATATGAGTTGGTTTTAAATCGAGGGTTCATGCTTTTTGTTGGATATTTTGTAAGTAACTAATTTTGAAGCTTTGATCTTGTTCCTTTTAATATAAACACGAAATTCATAAATCTCTCTCCTTCTATCTCCCCACTTTCACTTCCAGGTTCCAACAACGTTACATATCATGTAATGTAATCTCGGTTAGGTAATAAACAAGTTANCACTTCCAGGTTCCAACAACGTTACATATCATGTAATGTAATCTCGGTTCGGTAATAATAAACAAGTTTAGGCTTTCATGTTAGTAGTACCTGAGCCTAATAATAATATCAATATGGGGGCATGTTGTGTGACTCATGAGTTTATCATCATAACGAGAGCGAGGATGTGTTTTGAACTTTTGATAGAGCTAAACAATGATACAAGATCTCAAATAGCTAGTTAATGACACGTGCCATAGTGGAAGTCCACCTGTATGGATAGTATATGTCATGGTGTAGTACGTATACAACATATAGTTTAAAGTTTAAACCCCTCGTTTAATTTGTATAAAGCACTGGAAGAAAAAGTGATTTTTGTTTTGAAAGATTTTCGTGTTGATACCGTAGTCTAGTAGTTCAAGTCTGCACTCCTAGATTCTTGCACCCTTGTTCGACCTTCGACAAACTTTTTCTTTACAATTTCGCTTTAATGAAATACAAATATAATCTCGTTTTCTTCCTCATGTCTGCACTCCTTGATTGTGCCGCCTCTCAAATTTCGTTCATCTTTTTGAATTGCTGTTCTTGTGGTTTCAGAACTAATATGATAAATTTACAAAATAAAATCATTTTTCTAACTTAAAAATTATATAATTTGATGTTCCAAATTTTAGCCGTCAAACGTCTATCCGCCGGTTAAATGGCCGCTGAGGCCGAGTTTCAGAACACCGACAAAAAGATATTGTAAAATTATGTATTACTAAAGGTGGTGACATGTTTGAAATTCTGAGTAACTATTATCAAAAAAAAAAAAAAAAAAAAAAAANAAAAAAAAAAAAAAAAAAAAAAAAAAAAAAAAAGAGAGAGAGTAAAGCGCAATAGGGTATTATCTCTTGTTATTACGACGACAAGTGTAGAGCGTAAAGGATACAAACCATAACAAAGGAGGTATACCGAAAATGAGAGCAATGGTGTGAGAAATAGAATAGAGGAAGAGAATGAGAAGAATTACGCCAGCTAAATGACCACCATTCATGACGCCACCTTCAAAGGGACGTTCGGGGATGTTATTCTTGAATATGTGGATCCATATAGCCACACCAATAATGGTAGTTACGCAGTAGCAGGCCACGAAATACTCGACCATATGGTCTTTATGTGAAACTAATGGAATCTTGTAATGTCTAATATACAAGAAGGTTGCAACATTGAAGCCTATCAAAAGCACGTGCATGACCATGTCGTATATTACGTATCCGTTTTGCCTGCATACCCATACACCGATCAGAGTATTATTTAATGTCTAGTAATTTTTTTGATAAAATTTAATTTCTAATAATAATAAAAGGCAGAGTAAAGAAAGCTCGTTGTTGAGACTCACCACCATGGACGCCGTCGGATCGGAGATTCATCGATGGTAGCAGGATTCATGGCTTCGTTTCTTGGTGTTCTCACCTTAGTAAACATATATATATATATATATATATATTGATGTTGACCATATTCATGGCGGTATCTAAGGGTTAGATAATGTCATATATTAACGAAATCTTTTATATTCTTATCTAATTAATTATATCCCCTATATTATTTAACGTTTTTGTTTATTTTCCTATATATAAAATTTAGATTCTTCAATTTATTGACTTATTGTGATCGACTATTGATTCTATTAACTGATTAGATTATGTAGATCCTTCAAACAACAAAAAGTTTGATTAAATTACGATTTATTCTGTGAATAAGTGACTCAAATACAGAGAGTATGAGAAAGACTCTAAAGGAAGTAGAAGTTTCTAGACTAGCTCTCACTCCATTGGCACGTGTGGAGCACGTGTGTGGGTTTAGTCACCAACTTAAGGGGTAGAAGAGAGAGAGATCGATTGGGTTGGTGAGTGTTTTAACACGGTCGGTCGATGGAGGTTTCAACCACTGTACGGATATGATGGCCCTAAATTATATATTAAGCTTGAGTTCCGAGACGGGCCTGCTCATAGTTCTTTCACGGAATCGATCGACGAGTTCTAATATAGATTAGGTTTCAACATATTTGAAATAAGATTTTAATCCTTGACTATGGTTTTCTTGTTTCTAAAGAATATCAGTAAAAAACACATCAGCTGAAACTCATAGATTCAAACGGAAGGTTCTCAGCTGAACCAGAGAAAGGTTTCTTTTTGTCTCATCTTCCTCGGACCACACACGAAATCGAACCCTTTGAAGTTTAAAACTACTAGGTGCTCTGCTTTCACACAATGAACAGAGTCAGAACTTAGGAAACTAAAGCATATATAATATGGCCATGAATTGTATGCAAGAGATGTTCAACGTCAGGTGCAGTAAGAGGTGTTAAATTCTTGGAGGCAACGACGGGAAAGTTGAATCTTTCAATAAGACCAAGTCCATGCAGTAATGATCAAGCTAGCCACTGGTTGCTGCTATTTTGCTTGAGACTGAAGTTAGGACTTTCTGGTTTTCACGATTACCTTTCCTTTTTAATGGATTGTTGGAGAAAAAGGTTTAGTCGAATGTGAGCTGGACAATGATATTAATGAACTGACGTACATGTTGTTTAATATTTCTGCTGTCATAAACTACGAATGATTACTTAATTAGTAAACTTATAGTGTCACTCGCCTCTCCCTTATGCTCACAGCCATTCCTGCCGCTGCTCTTACCGGAGACCATGATGCGGCTTGAATGAGACAAAGAAATGTATTTTTTTCATGCTTACCATTGTATATAAGCAGAGGGTCTCTGTTTTTGCTACTTTTGATTGGTTTCATTATCTCACGGGCCCTAAAATCTGAAATGAAGAGAAACCCTAGCCTCCATTGGTCACACATGTGGAATCAAATTGCTTTGTTTTTGTATATAGAAAAACAGAAGACAGAGTATCTCTGGTTTTCTCTGTCCTGAAAAGAAAAGAAATGACCTGAGTTGTGATTATTATGTAACATAAATATTATAGAATCAAGTACATTTCATCTACAGAAACACACATATATCTCTGTTTTCCAATCTACATCATTGGCTCATACAGTATGCTAAATTCTCAAATTCATTCACACAACCTAAAAAAACCGGACTTGTTCCAGAGAACTCGGGATACCCGATAATGTGTCTAAACAAGAGCTGCATTTATCTAGTTGAAAAGCAGAGTGTCTCTGTTTTGCTACTTTTGATTGGTTTCAGTATCTCACGGACCCTAATAATATCATCATGAGTTACGTATCATCATAAGGCGAGCGAGGATGTGTTTTGATTGAGCGCAATAATAATGATCCAGTGTACAACGAAGAGCTAAAATTACTCTAACCTTCCAATTAAGTCTACATTATTTTCTAAAAAAACTTTTTTTTAAAAAAAATTCTTTAAATTTTCATATTATATAAGATAATATTTTTAAAAATTTACTGATACAAAAATATAATATAATGACGGTAACTTAAAAGGTGGTGGCAAGACTCCTTTTGAGTTGGCTAATTACGTTCAGAAGGTGATCGGTGGAGTTTTGGGATTCGAATGCACTGAACTTACAAGGAAGGATAAGTATCTGTTGCTTGGAGGCAACGGCGAGAAGGTTGAGTCTATCAATAAGACCAAGTCCATGGAGTAGAATAGTTACCTGGTAATAATATATATGCTTGGGAATGATGTTAGGTCTTTCTGGTTTTAGAAAGATAACTTTGTTTAAATGGATTGTTTGATGGGAAAATTCTAGCTAGTTGGATATGCACTGGATACTGAATTCCACTTGAATCAACGCACACGTACGTGTAGTTTACTATCATTACCCATAGAGTATACTTATATGGATGTTTTAAGTATAGTAATCTTACGTACTTGATGATAATAGAGAGTTTGTGCTCATCGGATTAAAGCATTTAACTTCTTAAGTTTTTACCAAGCATTTATAGATACACAAACTCTTTTTGCTTTGTATAATGTATGTCCAATGTATTTATAAACTCAGACCTTAATTTTGGTCCTTAATTAATAAAGTCATTGGAAGGAAAAAAAAAATATACACAAACTCTTTTTTTTTTTTTTAATACAAATAAATGTGGATAGTAAAGCTAGTTTGATTTATGTTTTGTGCTGACTGATAGATTATTGTAAAAACTTCATAGTAAAAGAAATTACAAACATAGAAGAAAAAGCATGCGGTTTGTGGTGTGGGTAAAGCAAATGGAACATAAAACATAAGAGTATAAAACAAGATAAATAAAAGCTTCCCCTCATGTCATTAATATCCGAGACCATTACAATGGAAAAATTGATCAAAAACCATAAACTAAGTGAATAGAAACCAAATGCATGAAAGAAAATAACATTAAACATAAAATAGCAACATATATTGAACATAAAACAATTAAAGAGGAAAGAGAAAACTAAGGGACATGAGGAAACTACCATTAAGTTCATGCATCAGGGACTGAGGGGGCTAGCTTGGCTTGCTTTGTAGCGGTCTTCCACGATTTTCAGAACAGCAAGGGTATTTTGATCCTCCGGATTGATGACCACCAGAAGCAAAGCAAGGTAGTTGAGGTTTCGTTGGGCTTCATCGTCTCCGGCGGGTGCGTCCTTGAGATTATTGAGCATGGCCGCCAAACTTTCGTGAGGTTTTGGTGCAGGGAAATCCCCAAGGCGCCACTTTACGAAGGCATCGACCGCCATAACAACAAACACCATGCCAGACCCCACCATGAAATAAATGCTTATACGTTCAAACATGGAATAGAAGAGTGCCCATAAGGCTACATACAAGCATACAATAGCAAGTTCGTCAAATATTCGCACATCTTTCCACCTGGACCTGAACCCAGCATCAAGGCAGGACAGTGTTGCGAAAATGATGCCTGCCCACCCAGCAGCACGACGGGCCTCGGTGAACTTATCAGCGGCGATGTACGTATCTGGCTTCACAGATTTCCCAGCAGCGTCGATGTACGTACCTGGCTTCATATTGAAGTAGAGCAAGATCACCGTAAGTAGACGAAAGCCAAGTTCCTTTGACAGAGTGGACATCATCGTGTATTCCGAATGCGTATAAACACGAAGCCATGATGTAAAGCCCAACTTCATCTTCTTTCTTCTTTGAAGTATCAGAAAACAAAGAAAAAAAAAGAAAAAAAACCAAGCTAGCTCGAAACTGAAACAATGGAAAGTGACTGTATTTTGTTGATATTTTCTTTTCCGCACTCATTTGCTCGAGACGATGGGTCTTTTTATAACGACCGTCGAACCATCTGGAAGGTTTTCTATTTTCATTTTTCATTTTTTTATAAAAGATAAATATAGCATCTTTAAAATAAATGTAACATTAATACAATTTTATTCAGATTTGGCGCCACTCGATGCTTTTGCTTTTGGCCAGCTGGGTTTACTGCCTCACAGTGACACCAACGGCATTGTTACGTTGTACATTTTCAGTCGTTTACAGGGAAAGGAAATGGTCTGTGTTCAAGGTCCTTTTGTCTTATTTGCTCTTTTAGCCTGTTGAGACAAAGCTATATTTTAATTAAAACTATTTGTTGCTTCAAATCTGAGCACTCTTCATCTTGCTGCTTCCCACTGTTTTCACTATTTGATGAAAATAGAAAATCGGTCAAAGCAATGTTTGTTTTTTAATTCCTTCGAATTCTGAAAGTAACATTTGTTGTTTAGGATATATATAGTATATGCGAAATTCATTTTTCTTGCTTTATTCAACTGTTTTTTCAACCAAAAAGAAAAAAAAAAACCAAATTAACTTTGAAATTGTGCCATACAATATTACTTGTGATGATACCCTTTGATGCATATATTTATAGAAACAAATTCAGAACACCTTTATCTTTTGCAGTCACATTGTTATATATTTAGCATCTTCAAAATAATTATAATATCTTCAATTCAAATTGTTTATAGGTTTGGCACCCTATGTTTTGGAAACCAAACATTTTGCTTAGTCAGATTCCAACGTAACTGTAGTTTCAAATTCAATCTCTCGTAGTCGTAGAGTATCCAAATTACAATTACTTATTATCACTTAACTTGTGTCTTTTTTTTTTGCGTTTAAGATATATATCGATCACATGTAAGCTAGATACCAACAACTAGCATTGTTCTGGTATTGTTTAATGCCTCTCAAAGATATACATTCTATCAACTAACTTATATATGCATGATCAGTCTAGGTATTACGGATAATTACGTCTACTTAGCGATAGCTTGTGGACTTTTGTAGGTAGGGCTTTTAGTATATTGTTTACGTCAATAACGGTTTATGTAAACCCTAGATAAACATGTATATATAGGGTCGTTACCCAAATCAATAAACATAAGTCAGTTTGATATCTAATTCTATACGGTATGAAAGCCCAAGGTTAAAATTCTGGTGGACCTAGAAAAGTGGATATTGATATGCCTCATGTTAACCCGAGTAATCGAGGTCCAAGAAGAGGTTTATTATCGGTCCAAATGGGATCGGTTCGAGATGGAGTTATCATCTCGAGGAGGCGTGTTAAAATCTCATATGTGGTCCTTGGTTTGAAGGGGAGATTGTTGGGATACAAACCAAATCCCACATCTGAAGTATGATAAAACTATCATTAATATATAAAGGGTTAGGGTCAATCCACTAATTGCCAATTGGTTTTTAGTTGGAAGTCCAAGATAAACCCAAATTTAACATGATATCAGAGCAACCATGCAAATTTAACAATTTGGCAAGACCGTCAAAATAGTTCGTAGTGATAATGGGACATAGTTTATGTGTCTTTCCTCCTACTTTCGGCAACAAGGCATTGTTCACCAAACCTCTAGTGTTGGTACTCCGCAGCAGAATGGACGCGTCGAAAGGAAACATAGACACATCCTTATGTTGCCCGTGCATTGTTATTCCAAGCAAGTCTCCCAATAAAATTTTGGGGAGAGGTTGTCTTAACCGCTGCGTACTTAATAAATCGCACTCCGACGACTCTTCATAACAATCGTTCCCCATATGAAGTTCTTCATGGCGTTAAACCCGCTTATGATCAGCTGCGTGTTTTTGGTTCGGCTTGCTATACACATCGGTTGTCTCGTGACAAAGATAAATTTGGGGCTCGAAGTCGTCTTTGCGTATTTGTTGGTTATCCTTTTGCCCAAAAAGGTTGGAAAGTATTTGATATGGAGCAAAACAAGTTTCTCATTTCCCGTGATGTTATTTTTCGCGAGGATGTTTTTCCTTTTGCGGCAGAGGTGTCCTCTTCCCCAGAATCGTGTGTTCCTCTTACGACAGATTCCGATTGGTGTATTCCTATGACTGTTCCTGACAGGGGGAGTCCTCTGCCTAAGGTACCAGATCCAGTTGCACATACTGATCCCGCTGTCTCCTCTGTTTTGCCTAGTGAGCCGGTTGCTCCTTCGCCACACAATCTAGATGTACTACCTGTTGTGCCTCCTTTGACACCAGCCACTTCGGTTCTGTCTCCTACGGTTCCGGAGTCGTCTCCTCCGGGCTCTTCCATTGGTCATCCGTCGTTGGTTCTGGTTACTGCACAGTTGTTTGTTGACGTTCAACAACCTCCTCGACCCGACAAGCGTCAAGTTCGACAGTCTGTTCGACTCAAGGATTATGTGTTGTATAATACCACCACTGATCTCGAGACCCATCACGCTCTCTCATCCTCTGTCTCTCCGTCCTCTTCTTCGGTCCAAGGTAATCCTTTGTATCTCTTAACGGAAAACATCTCCGATGCTTCCTTTTCTGCAGGACACCGTGCCTATCTGGCTGCGATAATCAATAGTACTGAACCCAAAAACTTCAAAGAGGCGGTACGTATTAAGGTCTGGAATGATGCAATGACTACCGAGGTGGATGCTCTTGAGTTTAAGGAAACGTGGGACGTTACAGACCTCCCACCTGGTAAGGTTGCGATAGATTCTCAATGGGTGTACAAGACTAAGTATCGGGCTGATGGTTCTCTCGAACGTTACAAAGCCCGTCTCGTTGTATGCGGTAATAAACAAGATGAAGGAGAAGACTATCATGAAACCTTTGCTCCCGTTGTCAAGATGACCACTGTGCGAATCCTACTCCGGCTTGTTGATGCAAATAATTGGGAAGTGTTTCAGATGGATGTTAATAACGCCTTTCTTCATGGTGATCTTGAAGAGGAGGTTTATATGAAACTGCCACCGGGTTTTCGACATTCTCATCCTGGCAAGGTTTGTCGTCTAAAGAAGTCTTTGTATGGACTGAAACAAGCTCCTCGGTGTTGGTTCAAAAAGCTTTCCGATGCATTGTTTCGTTTTGGTTTCACGCAAGCATACGATGATTACTCTCTCTTCTCCTATACTCGTGCGAATATTGACTTACGAGTGTTGATATATGTTGATGATCTTGTGATTTGTGGCAATGATAGCTATATGGTGCAAAAGTTTAAAGACTACTTAGGGAAATGTTTCTCTATGAAAGATTTGGGCAAGTTGAAATATTTTCTTGGTATAGAGGTGTCTCGCGGATCAGAAGGGATTTTCTTGTCCCAACGCAAGTATGTGTTAGATCTTGTTTCTGATACAGGCGATCTTGCTTCCCGTCCTGCTGTAACTCCGCTCGAACAGAATCATCATTTGGCCGATGATGATGGTCCGTTATTGACTAACCCAACCCCGTATCGTCGTTTGGTTGGTCGTCTGCTGTATCTACTCCATACCCGTCCTGAGTTAAGTTACTCCATTCATGTGTTGTCTCAGTTCCTGCAACATCCACGTGAGGCTCATTGGACTGGTGCTTTACGTCTCGTACAATTCTTAAAGGGTTCACCGGATCAAGGGATCCTGCTTAAGGCCGACTCTGATCTCTCTCTCACAGTTTATTGCGACTCGGATTGGTCTTCTTGTCCCATTACTCGGCGTTCTATTAGTTCGTTTGTTGTGCTTCTTGGTGGTTCTCCCATTGCATGGAAAACCAAGAAACAGAAGACAGTTTCTCACTCTTCCGTTGAAGCTGAATATCGCGCAATGTCTGTTGCTCTTCGCGAAATAAAGTGGCTTCGTAAGTTGTTAACAGAGTTAGGTATCAAACAGTCTCAGCCTGCTTGATTGTTTTGTGACAATAAGGCTGCTCTTCATATCGCTTCTAATCCTGTATTTCATGAACGCACCAAGCATATTGAGAATGATTGTCATGCGGTTCGAGATGCGGTGCGTGATGGTATTATTGTCATGCAACATGTGGTGTCTAGTGAGCAGCTTGCTGACATTTTAACGAAGGCTCTTGGTCGTCCACAGTTTCTCTATATCATGTCCAGGTTGGGCGTTCCAGTACCTCCCGCTCCAATCTGAGGGGGAGTATTACGGATAATTACGTTTACTTAGCGATAGCTTGTGGGATTTTAGTATATTGTTTACGTCAATGACGGTTTATGTAAACCCTAGATAAACATGTATATATAGGGTTGTTACCCAAATCAATAAACATAAGTCAATTTGATATCTAACTCTACACTAGATCCTCCTGGAGTATATACTCCAATGTCAAACTATTTTGTAATGTTTACAATCATTTCTGTTTTCTGCTTTTCTTTTCTATTAATTTCCTATAAAAAAAAAATTGTATTTTGACATGACCAAAGGACTATGTGTTGGTGTTGGGTTTAGTGCTATGTGTGTCCGAATTACAAGCCTATGTAATCATCATGAATCATTTTTGAATTCATTACTATGGTATTTTTTTTTGTTTTCTATTAAACGATACGTTTACACCCCTATACACATTATTGTGACTTGATAAAATGTAACGTGCTAGTTTTTTTTTCTAATCTCGCTTTGAATATTATACAACAAATTTCCCCAAAATGAATTTATATCATTAGTTAGTTTTAGAAACGCATGAAAAATCACTATTTTTTTTTGTTAAAAAGGCATTCAATTAAAGCATAAGGAAAGAACAAATAAAGTTATACAGGGCCACAAGCCTAGTGAAATTGAAAAATACAGAAGCCCAACTAGAAAGAATAAAAGTAGATCAAATGCCAAACCACAACTTGAACCAGTAGTTGTAATTGAATCAAGAAAACAGTTGAGATAGCCAACCACCCCAAACCAACTTCAATTATTGCCACCCCATATCTGATCGGTGGAAAGTTTGATTTTCTCAGATCGCAGCAGAATTAGGTTTTTGGCGATTAAGGTCTCATCCTCGCCGAGCCAGAGAACCAGAGATGAAGAAGGTCAAGATAGAGCGTTGGGTTCGTATCACGAAAGCTTGAGGCTCTGTTCCGGACGATGTTGTCAATCTGGTGAAGTAGGAGATCAGAGGATTTGTAGTTGTTTCGATGAAGCCGATGATTTCTCTCCGTCCATAGCGTGTAGATTGTAGCTTGCCAGGCAAGAAGGAGGAGTTTTTTTAAGAGCCGAGGCCCCCTGAATGATGAGAGACCCTGAAGCGTCACAGACCACGATCTAGAAGGGGTGAATAAACATCGTCCTGCGACATTGCTCCACACCGACCAACTAAACGAACAGTCAAAGAAAAGATGGTCACAAATCTCCGGTTCGGCAGCACATAGTATGCAACACGAATCAACCTGCAAGCCTCAGTTTAACATTATATCACGTGTTGGGCATCTATTCAACACAACAACCAAGTCAGGAACTTATGCTTTGGGATTCCTCCAGAGATCCACACAATACTATGCCAAGGTACAATCGGTAACTTCTCCTTAAGAGCAGAACAAATATTTCCAGTAGTGTGAGAATCTTTGAGATGATCATATATCCACCAGCAGTAAGAGTCTTGTAGTAGGGTATTAGTTGAGAGCTCAATATGCACATTAACCAGTGTATCTGATCTTGCAAGTGGAATCCTCCAGGCCCCACGTCTCCATAAGTCAGCTAGTCGAGCTCCACGAGGGATGCATATTTGATAAAGTCTGACGCCTAAATGATAAGTCTCCATTCTTCCCAGGTTACTCCAATGGTCTGTCCAGAACTGACAACTAGTTCCATCTCCCACTTTCACCTTTATCCATAGATAAACTGAATCTCTGATCTTTAGATGCTTGTTTGTTAACCAAGAATATCTGTTGTTAGGTTTTAGAGTCCAGAATTTGCTGAGGTTATCCGATAGGACAGCTGCTCTAAACCAAGCGACCCAAACCGATTCTGACCTAAAGAAAAGAAGCCAGATGAGTTTTGTCATACAGGCTTTGTTCCAGGTAAGCAAGTCGCAAATTCCCAACCCTCTTTCACTTTTCTCTGCTGTGATTGTTGTCCATGCGACTCTTGCTGAATGGTGACCCTCTGTAGTGTCTTTCCAAAGGAAAGCACTGGATAGTGAGTTTAAAATCCTAATGCACTTTTTTGGCAGGACAAACCAGAGCACTAGAAATTAGAAATACCAGCAATGACCGAATTTAGCATTTGGAGCTGACCAGTAAAAGAGAGAGTCTTTATGGACCAAGCATTAAGACGACTCTTTACCTTTTGTAGCAATGGAGCACAATCCAATAATGTGAGTTTTTTAGTGCATAGAAGTAATCCTAAATATCTGACTAGTAGTTACCCGTGACTAATGCCAGAGATTGTATGGATATGATCTATCTCAGATTGGGAGAGATCTCAGGTAAAAAAACTAGTTTTTGGCAAACTGATAGCTAGACCAAAGACTGCTTCAAATTCTCTCAAGACCTGAATAATACTTTGCACTGAAGAGACGGATCCATCAGTAAACATCAACAATCGGTATTTCCATCATGCATAATGATATCATTACCAAAATCGGTATATTTTCATTTTTTTGTTTTAGACTGTCCTTTTTAATATTATTTTCATCTATAAAAAAATATCATTTTAACCATTAATACACACTTCTTGACACTATTGTAAAAATAATTTTATGAATTCTTTTTTTATCAGAAGTATTTTTATCATGTCTTTCTCTTTCATATTTAATTTTATTTTTCTAAATAATTAGTTGTTTCTTTAATGTTACAAAAGGCTCGAGCTAAATATTTGGAAAACTCCCAAAGCTTTCACTAAATATATCATATGATTTTTTGTAAGGAGAAAAAGTATCATTTTCATTATTCATTTTTTTTTCTTTTGTTTTACTGATATAATTTCAGAAAAATTAAATAATGTACTAAAAAAAATTAGGATTCTATTTCTCCAGTTCAAAGAGTTAGTCTTACTTTTTATCGTTAAATATTTGATATCTGTTTTTAAACCACTATTCTCTATATAGTGTACCACCTTCATGGCTGGTAGACCTTACACCATTTAATAAAAGTCTTAGTTGTAAAAAAAGAAAAAACCACTATTTACTTTAACAACAATTAATTTTAATTATTTGAGATGAAAAAACAATTGTTTTGTTAGCTAATGGATCTATAAAGAACACGTGGCTGAGACAAGATCTAAAATAACTAGTTAATGACACGTGTCAAATTAAAGCCAACCTGGATGGATATTATATGTCATGGTGTACCTAGAATACAATATAGTTTAAACCCGTCGTTTAGTTGTATAAAGCACTTAAGCACTGGAATAAAAGTGATTCTCTATTCTCTAACAAAAAATAAACAAGTAACCCCTTGGCAAGTAACGCGATTAACTGATTATAAATTTGTTGATTTAACCCAAAAACATGGTGTTCCTCGCAAAATTAAAGCCGACAAAAGGAAAGAATGACAAATTAAAGATGGAATAATGATTTTTATTTATTTTTCGATGAGAAAAAAAAATATGAAAACACA
>NC_025687.1:387395-428681 GCF_000633955.1 Camelina sativa | reverse complement strand
GGGGGGGGGGGGTCCATGTCATAACGACCGTCGATTGTCTCTAAAGTTAACACGTGTTGCCAATCGAGGTGTTTCAGATGATGCTTACCAAGCCAAACAAGTTAATGAAACTGTGTCGTTTAGTGTCCCTAACTCGGAAGCTTTTTTACGGAAGAAACTGTAAAATTCGTTCCATGGGGCCACAGTGCGAACCAAGAAAGAAAGAAAAGCAGAAAAGCCAAAAAGCTTCGGTTGCAAGATCGCTTCGTTTTATTATAGAGAGATTCATGGAATCTTTAAGCTACTAAAAAAATGGTATCTTTAGTTTTATTACTCCGTTTTCTTCTGATCTATAATCTTACTGGTCTCTGCTCTGTTTTCGTGGTCTGATTTTACATAAAAGTCTCTGTTTCTTCTAGTCCTGTCCGATCTCGTCGATCAGCGATGATAATTTATGGTTTTGTTTTATGGGTCAACTTCTGATTTTGGTATTTCTGATAAAGTTGGTAAATTTACTCGATTCCACTGCCAAATCGTACGCATCATTTTTTTTTTTTTTTGGTTCTGCAGTACGTTTTAATTGCTCTGAAACTTTAGTTATGTTTCTTTTTTTTTTAATTTGGTTATGAAATTTACCAACTTCATGTCTTGATCTGTAGAAAGTTTCCGAAAATTTTATTTTTAATGTTGAATGGGTTTTGGTTTTTGAGCTAATGACTGATTCTTTTGTAAAGAAGATGCTTTGATCCCAAGACTTGCGTGTACTTGTTTAAATAAATTCCTTTAAGTCACTCGCTTTTATATGAGTCAATCATTTGCTTAGAAGCAATCTCGGGAGTAGCAAACAAAGAAAATTAGCTCTCTTTCCCATTTGTTTTATGTTTCAATTGCGGGATCGAGGGTAGAACAAGGAAGGAACACCGTTTAGTTTTGATTCAGGACCAAAAAAAAAAACTGTCTTTTGATTTTTTGTGTGTGTGTGTTTGTGTTTTCCCCTTTTCTCTTAACCTTTTTAGGCTTCTTGTGTCTTAACATTGATGTAGTAATGGGAGCAGCTGAAGCAAGAGCATTGTGGCAAAGAACAGCGAGTCGTTGCTTTGCTGTTCATGAAGATGCTAAAATGGCTCCGAGGTTAGCTTGTTGCCAACACCACCACCACCATTCTTCGTCCGAAAAAAGCAGCTTTTCCTCAGCAAGTTTTGGAGATTCCTCTGATTTCTCTTCTGATACCAAATGGTGGCTCAAGGGATCAACTGAATTTGATGAGGAGATTACAAACTCCTTTTTTGAAGATACCACCAAATGCAAGAAATTGCAACAATTTGTCGACTCGATCGGGATACGAGAAGAAGAAAAGGAAGACTACAGCTTAACTGGCAAGAAAGCTAACGCTACAACTCCTTGGTGGAGAAGCACGACTGATAAAGATGAATTAGCTCTCTTGGTGGCGTCTAAATCGATTGATCATAATATCCAGAATTGTGATCTTCCTCCACCTCAGAAACTCCACAAGAGTATTCACTGCACGAGTGGCGATAAAGGGTTTAAAACAGCTGTTAGATCCCCATGGAAACAAGGAGTTTGGAGCGATCGGTTTGAGAGATCTTTGAGTTACAATAGTAGCACAGAGAGCAAGAACACGAGTCCAATGTCTTCTCTTAGAAGCGATGATCTAAGCAAAGCTCAGCTTTTAGAAGCGTTAAGGCACTCTCAGACCAGAGCAAGAGAAGCAGAGAAGGCGGCCAGAGAAGCTTGTGCTGAGAAAAACCGTGTGATAACAATCTTGTTGAGACAAGCGAGTCAGATGTTGGCTTATAAACAATGGTTAAAGCTTCTTGAAATGGAAGCTCTTTATCTGCAGATGAAGAAGGAGGATGAGGTAGAAGAACAGATCAAAGGAATGAATCTGAAGAAGAGGAAGCAGAGAAGGGAAAAGAAGAAAAAGGGTGAGCTTGGGAGATATATGATGGCTTTTGCATTAGGTTTTAGTCTCATTGGTGCTGGTTTGCTCCTAGGTTGGACTGCTGGATGGTTTTTTACCTTGTAGAATCTTGAAAATGTCTTTTGTTTGATCACTCACTGATCTTTGCAAGAGTGTTTTTTTTTTTTTTAGGGTTTATAACTTCTTCACTTGGGCTCTAAATTTGTGTGTATGTTGTCTTAGTGTACTGTATGTATTGTGTGATATTTCTGTTATAGTTCATCTCTATAAAAGCTATTTTGGTTAGGATCTATCTGCTTTGAGAGTGTTTGTAATCAAAAGAACTACTAAGGATTGGATCTCCACGTCAAAATATCTAAGATTCGGATCCACATATACGTGCAGGAGAAAATGTCAAATAATATTACATGTATATTTTATAAACTAATCCAAGTTTGATTAGGGATGTCAAATCGGGTTTGGGTTCGGTGTTAAAATAACAGTTTGAATTATTTTATCTATTTTTGAACAGAAAATCCGTCTAATCTCATCCTGTATCTGTCAGAAAAATTTATGGAAGTATATAAACCAATGTTTTTAGACACGGCCCGATTTAACCGTGACCCGGTAGGTATTACGGTCCGGATAACCTCTAAAACCCGAACAAATAAAAACCCCTAAAGAATCGGAAAAACCCGCTAAAAATCCATGAACTGGTGGTTGAACTGGCGATCAGACCAGCGGGTTGGTCTCAAATTAAACACTTACTACTACTTAGACATAGAATTTGTTTTTGTCTTAAACTAACGAAACCCAATATTAATTGGGCCTTCACTTTGCTGCCTCTTTCTTTCTTCGATGACACAAAACCACACTTTGTTCTTCTCTTCGTCTTCCTCCTCTCTTCTTCTTTCAATGATTTCTTCTGCAATTATTCTTACTAACTCTCTTCTTCTCATGCTTGATTCTCTTGCACATGATTGATCAAAGATGAGATTCCAACAGTTCCTACTCCGAGCCTTTTCCGGCACCTCTTATGAGGACTGGATCTGGTGCTTCTCAAGATAAGTCGCAGCTCCAACCATTGTCGCCACCATTTTCGTACTCAAAGGTACTGCTTGTAATCCGAGCATACACAACCCTTGTTATTGATCCATCAATTTCATCTCTATTTTTCATTACTTCTTCAATTCAAAGATTCAAGTTTTAGCCTTTTCGTTTTCTACAGATTTGGATATTTCTATTTTTTTGTTTTAATTCATAATTCATGGGTTTATTGTGGTTTCTCTGAATAAGATTCGTGGGTTTTGTTTGTTTCAGTGGAATTGTTTTAATTCATGTATCTTTCTCATCACTCTCAACTTAAAGTTTTATCATTGAGTTGTTTATCTTCAAAGTTAAGAGTAAAAAACTTAAAACCAAATTCCTCTTCATATTTCTCCAAGTCTATTGGTTGAACATACAACTTCTTAGAGGTGGATGATTGTTCGGTTGCCTCACCATTAGAAGGGTAGACACATTAGTCTCTTGTAAAATAAGTCAAGGAGAGTGAAACCTAATATTAGGCAAAATTCAATTATACGTAAACCACAATAGCTTATAGACAAAGAACAGATCACCAGAGAATATAAGATAGTATTAGAACTTGATCACCATGGTAGTTGGATTCACCATTTCAGTTGAATCATCAATGACTAACTATGCTAGAAAGCCATCCTTTTATAGTACCTTAGAAACCTTGTAGGAGACCTTATCATGGCATCCCACAAAATTTCTCTTTCCACATACACCAAGAAAATATAGGTCTTACCAATCATATTATTGATTGGTTATGGTAAAATTTCATGGTCGGTAACCTGTTAAGAATATAAGATGTGATTAGGAACTTATTTCGATTATATGAGAAGATAAAGCTTTAAATATAATAGGACCTCATCAAGTGATTCGGCCTTGGTCTTTGTGATCAAGGCATCATTTTTTATTCATCGCTCTCATCCTGATTGATTTTATCATTGATTTGCTTATTCTCCACTTTCCAGGAACAATAACTCTCTGAAACATGCTGAGTTGTTGTTTTTTAACAGTGGCATGATTCATGGTTCCTGCAAAGGGCATAGAAACATACATATATAAACTAATAAACTAATGAAAAACGAATTTCATAAATAAAACAAACTATTTATATAAGTTTACCGAAACATCTGACAAAATCATTTCTATGGTTTCTCTGGAATAAGTGGTGTATTGCTTCCAAGTATGAATGATTTTAACTTGAATTTGAATTGCAGGAAGCGCAGCCATTTCCGTTAAGCCGTAAACAAAGTGAAGAAAGTATGAAGGTATTATTATCCCGCTTTCATGAATAACATGTATTTATAGCATTTCAAGATTAAGTAGGTAATTAAATCTTTACCTTATATATTTTTTGATTTGAATCAGTTAAGGATAAAATTTTATTAGATTTCCTAATTGTTTGCAATGAATTGAGGAAAAAAACGTTTTGGTATGATATTAAGAATATTTTCAAATGACTGATATCTTTGTCTTTTGCGAAATCAGTTATTGATATATTCGGTATGATAATTTTTGGTAACTGTTTGTGCAGGTTTTAATAATGATCGGTTTAGTTTTTGTTGTTAAGGTTTTAGACTTGTTATAGTTAATATTTCATAGATATCAATTTGTTTTTTCGATTATCGTTTTTAATATAATTATGATTGTATTTCAAGACTGGTTAGTTGCTATAAAAGGTATGTTTCGAATATTATGATTTTGGGGGTTTTAATGTCAAAGAGTGTTGATATGGTTGGTTTCTAATTCTCTAGAAGCCAATATTTACAGTATTATGATAAATTAGCATAATTATCTCCCTAATTGTTTATTGTGTCCTATATGACAGATATAATTATTATCATATTTCAAGATTGGGTTGTTGCCATAAACGGCATTTTGCGGATATTCAGATTTGTGGAGGTATAATGCGAAAGAGTGTTGTTATGGTTGGTTCCTAATGTTCCGTAACATAATATTTTGTTTGTGATAAATTGACATATTTATCTCCCTAATAATTTAACACAATTTGTTCACAGGTCTGTTTGGAAACAATTGTATTCTAAACAGGATCCGAATAAGATAATACTTACTACTAAGGATCCGCGTCCCATTACTTCTGTTAGATTACCATTTTGTCCTCATGTGTTTTTTTCCTTCTTATTTTTTGTAAATCGTAGGGGCATTATATGTCATACATACTTAATTGTTTTTTTTATCCTTGAGTGTGCTTAGTATAGATACAGTCAAATATTATTTTTTATATGTGGACCATATTTGACCCAATTTGCTAATCTAAGGCCCAAATGTCCTGGAAACAATTTTGAGACCCAAACATTCTGTTTAGTATATTGATTGCTAGGGGATGTTCAGGATTTGTTGTTTTAACTTTTAAGCATGTTGCGCGGTGCATAGAAGAGGAGTTAACGGTTATTATCAGCTTTGGTTCAAGTTTATTCTTTCTTAGCTTAACCAAAACAAATATTTTTATTTTTTTGCAACATTGGTTATGCAGTTATGTATACGGGTTTAAATTTGACATATCCTCATCATCTAATGTAGTAGATTTCATATCTCTGTTTGTTCATTGTTGTTATCTTTTAACAAACAAACAAAAAAAAAAGAATATTTATTTGTTCGTGATCATGTAGAATATAGATGGTCATTATTATTTTTCCAATTTTATTTTTAGGGTCAAATTTGATATTATTTCTCCGTATTGATTCTGAATGATAGTTGTAAGATGCTTTATTGAATTCGCAGGAGAAACATATATTGTCGATGATCATTGCGTACTACAAACATAAAAAGTTCAAAGTACATAGCAAAAAAATTCCCGAATTATAATAAACCAATATTCGATTTCCTTGGATGCTATGATCGAGTTCCAACTTCCAAACCACCAAATACAGCTCTAAATTATAGTCGAATTTAAAGTCCAACAAATTCTTGTCTGATATAATAAATTCGAGTATTCTTTTAGCCGTTATTTTTTTATAAAAACGTGTTGTACATTAAATATCTTAATATGTGGTGCAAAATTGTATTATGAATATATGATGATACAAAGGACAAAACATTAATAATTTCAAAATTCCCACCCAGACAAGTCTTGGTTCTATGCGAGTACCATCTCCGCGTCCTCGTCTTGTCGTGTGTCCTACAAGAACATAATATTATTACAGACACAGTACTACAGCTTAATATATGCACATGACAAAAATATTGAAGGACTAATTTGTCAAATATAAATATATCCCAAAATGTAATGCAAAAATTGATGAATTAACATGTTCGCTAAAAGACTTGGATCAGTAATTACCTTATGTAGTAGTATTGATTTTTCGAAAATACTTTTGAATGAAACGTATACATGTATAGATCTCGAGTTTAGGATTTTATCATGTTTGCCTGTTAGGTCTCGTACTGATTATACGTATACAAGAGGCGTGGGTGGTGCATATACGGATGATTCTTTTTTTTTGGAACAAACATATTTATGGACCAGTTCTTAACACACGTATATTTATTATACCCATCTTACATTTCGGAAAATGAATTGAATTAGTTTACAATTTCCACGTGGTGTAATTGGGATCTATTTAACGGTAGTATAAGTTTTGGGTCGAATACAAACAGATGCGTTAGGAAAAAATCCTAAACATCGTTCTCTATGGTTATTATTTTTGTGGACGTATTTCGATGAGTCAAAAACTTTCAAACCCTTGCTTGTTTGTTTGAATTGTGTCTTTTGAGATTCACGAAACGAAGTGCTGGATTGATTATATAGGAAATAGCACGTACTGTCGTTTTTGTGTTTGATAAACGGCATGACATATCATCTATGGCCCGCCCGTTTTCCTCTTGTTACAACAGGCCAAGTCCAGCGAAGCAACGAGGCTTCAAGAGGGCACAACCGTCCTTTCACATCTGGTATTTATATACATCTTATTAATAGTTTGGTTTGCTACCTAGATCCAGTACCGTCTGACTACTGACTACTACTGAGTTTCTTCCTAGCGACATTTTTAAGTATCAATGAAGCTTGAGTACAGAGTACTGATGATATTATTAAACATCTTGGAACGAAGTAGCTCTCTATCAGTGTAATCGAAAGCGAACAACTTATGATTTAAAAAGTTCAAAAATTGGTGTATATATACTAATTCTAGTATACTAATATACAGTATATTCCAAACACATCAAGAGAACATTAATCGGGAACCCCATGATACTCATTTCAGGAGTCTTGTTTTTTGTTTTCTATGAAAAAAAACATAACAAATACAGTAGTAATTATGATAAATATCAATAGTCATTTTAAAATGATTATTTGATACTTATTAAATATATATGGATATGGGTCCCGATAGCTATTGCATGAACAACGATGGAAATTGGACCGAATTAGGAATTATGCTAGGTTGTGAATTATACTTTCCTACAAAATAAAATAAAAATAACAAGTTCTTACAAATATTTCAGAAGTTTGAATCAAGCTTCAATGATTTAAAACCAATGATTTACTATAATAAGCAGCTACATAAAAAAAAAAAATCAATTAAACAAAAAATCCCATTAAAGCTTAGCTAGAGGTAGTATTTAGTAAAGTTGCACCCATACATATAATTAATTACTTATCAAGATCGTACAAACCTGATAACTAATTTAAGAAACAGGTATCTCTAATTATTAATCACGTAAAACGATAAACTAGAAACAAGAAAAAAATAAAAATATACATATGCATTAACTTAACGTAGCCAACACAATAACGATACAACGTACACGTATAACGAATACGACACAATCGATAGCAACACTCACAGACACGCCATGAACTGACACTGATACAAGTCTCCGTCTACAAGCCACGTGGCATCATCTCCGGCAACAAAAGGCTCCGGCGACCAGCCACCCCCGGTCATCATGAGCTCCGGCAGCTCAATACCTTCCCAGAAATCATCTGCGTCTGCCACGTCGTCGACATCTACCATTTCGATGATCTTGACGGCGTTGGCTGCTTTGGCCGCCGCGACTTGGATATCTCTGGCCGTACACGTGGACGGTCGAGGTAGATCGTCGATTTCGTCGGGGAAGTTAAGCTGAGCTTTCCGACCTTTGAGACAAAACGCCGCCACGTCGTAGGCTTTAGCCGCCATCTCCGGCACCGGGAAAGATCCGAGCCAAATCCGAGATTTTTTGCGGGGCTCTCTGATCTCAGAAACCCATTTTCCCCATCGACGTTTGCGAACTCCGTGGTACACTGGATGCCTTGTCGTCGAGCTGGTTGCTCTACCGCCTCCTCCGCTACAAGATTTAACGGCGGACGCGGTGGGGGATTGTTCGTTGTTGGCAAGTGGTGGTGGTGATAGCTTCATTCTCTGTTGTGACATTAAAAGAGTTTGTTATGTGTTTAAGTCACACCGTTATCTCTACATTTATAATCTCATCCAATCTCATTTTCTAACCAAAAAGCGTTACTGCTCCATATTCGAATTTACCTATATGCCCCCAACATACATATTGATTTTTTACTTTATCAAAATCTATAAAATAGTATCACTTAATAAAAATTTCAATAAAGAACAAAAAAAAAAAGGAAAAATGTTGAATAGTAAATCAGCGAGGATTGTTACGATAAGCAACTGGGTCAAAAAATAAACCAGTGATAATACTATTAATGTAAATAACAAAGATATATTTGTTACTAAAATAAAACACTGCGCAAATCTTGCATAAGAACAAAAATCTAAGATCATGGGGTTAATTGATGTCCCCGATGATAAAAGTTTTAATGTCAAACTAAACTAAGAAAGTTTATATGTCAAATCTTTGTCTCCCAGCAATCGGGAGTGGTGGGGAAATGTTTTCAATAGCTCTCATGTACTGCTGACGTCCTGTCCTATATAGTTTGAGCACTTTTTCAACAAATTGTTAAAAGTGTGTCCATGGCAAGAAAAAGATAGTAATTACCCTGTTATAATGTCTTATGACTAAATTTAGTTGTCGATGGCAAGCAAAAGAGTAATTAACCAGGTATAATCTTATATCCGAAAAGATTACGAACTTAACGTCTATTAAGAGTTTTTTTTTTTTGAAAGTATATATAGTTTGCAATGTATTAATACCTTAATTAATTAGTAGTTTAGTACCTCCTGATCATATCTTAACATTTCACAGTCAACATTCCGAAGTGAACATGCGTATTCACTATACACGTTGCATATAAAGAAAAGCCCTGAACATTTAACTCCAAATCATATTAACTTTGGCCAAAAGATGACAACTGGAAAATTATAGTATATGTGATTATATTAATTTATTATTTTAATGAAATCACTTTATTAGGTTTAATTTTATGTGTATGCATGCCATGATCGTGAAAATGTATCTACAAAGATCCCTTTTTTCTTTCCTAATTATTAACTTATTAATTTGTGTTATTTCATATACTTGGGCAACGCAGGTCCACAGAGGTTACCTTTTTTAAAATAGCATTGATTATTTCTTGATCGGGACCATAGTCTGTCTAAACTCTAGTCTATACCACTCAGAAATCTACACTACTCAAAAAGTTATCTTTTAAGATTTTGCTACTAAAATCACCGTTACAAAGAATAAAAACTCTCCATGACAGTAAAGATTATTACAAGAGAAAAAGACAACTAGCTGAAGTTATTCTTAAGAAAGGAAACAAAAAAAAAAAAAAATTAAGATATCACAAGAAAATCACGTCTTCGTAACGGTGATTTATGATTTAACATCAAAAGGGGGACTTGATAAAAATCACCTGAAGTCTATGGTTTCCACATTGTGTAACCCATCACGTCACTATACAAATTAACAAGGACATATCGAAAATTTACTCCAAGTAATAGTGCGATCAAAATATTATTTAAAAATTAATACTATTTTAATAAGGGGAATAGCTAGCAAGAGGAGTTACAAAAAACTCTCTTTCATCTTACATCAGATCATTTACGACTTTAATTACTAGAGATATCAGTTTTGTCTTCGGTTGCGTTGTCGTAACAATGTAAACACTTGTTCGTTTTTCAAACAGTAAGTAACTGAAATTATAACAGTGTATGTGTGTGTGTGTGTGTGTGTGTGTGTGTGACGTCTTTTGTTTTTGGATTAAGCTTCAAGTTTTTGTTCTGCCATACGATGAGCATTAAGTTTTTGGTCGGTGCTTTTTGCCCTTTTCGTGAGTGTTTTTTTTGTTATATGTAAAGTAGTCCCTTAATTTTGGTTGAAAACAAAAAAGGTGACGATTTTTGTAGACGTTACAAACACGTAGTTCATTTTTAAAATGAATATATCAACATCTATATATAGACGCCAAAATACATGGGATAAAGCTTTTGATACAACTCTCAAACTAGAGTCTACAATCACATATAAAAGACATAACCAATTTGGATCATTTTTGAAATATTGATATGATATTAACCAGAAAATAAAATATATGATTTGAGACTTGAGACTCAATACAAGTGAATGTACTGTTTGTGAAAGCTTCTGCAGCTCCATCAAACCTTCCTTGTATCCTCCTCTTTAATTAACACTACAATTTAGCTGTCAGTTTCTCAGGGTATTATCGAAACTGAAAGATGGGGAAGTAGCGAAAAAGGCTAATAATAATAACGATGATCGCAGCCCATCTACGGCCCAATAAATAATATTAGTTTTTTCATGGAAACCCGAATCGACATGTAAACAGCGGCCCATTTAGAAATTGGGAGGGAGGAGCCCACGTCTCTCGATTAAAGGGATAGTTTAAACACGTGAATCACGCGGTCCCCACACTTTAGCTGCGTGTTTCTCACACCGCCATATATTTTTATACCCACTCGTGACTCCATCCATTTTTNCATCCATTTTTCCCAAAAACATTATTATTATTATTTTTTTTTGCATATACTAGAATTTCATGAGCCGTATTTTCAATAATTTGATGATAATGTTTGTTTCTTTTTGAAAGTGATGATAATCGTAAAAGTGAAAACGATATAAATCAATTTTGTTGTGCAGTGGCAGTGGGAAGGAACCAAAAATTAATAATAAATCATACGTTCTCTATCAAAATTAATACGTTACAGAGAAGAAAGAAAAAGAAAGTGGCAGGCGCATTTCTGAAATATAAATAAATAAATAAAAAAAAAAAAGAAGAAGAAGAAATCCAATAAAAATTAAATGCATCTCACGTTCTTCTCATTCTTCTGGTCATCTCTCCTCGATCCACGTGAATATCACGTGCTTTTCACGCTCTCCTCCTCCTCTCTCTATCCAGTTGGCTGGCGTGTGTTGTATAATTGTGTTCAAAAAAAACAAAACAAATACTAGCATCAAATTACTACTCTATTTTAGTATAACACAAATTATTTCCGTTTTTTTTATATGTCTACAAAAAATATATATGGTAAAAAAAAAAAAAACATGGAAAACTATGTAAACATATAGTATAAGCCAACATTTTAAAAGCTTTTAAGTAACAACTAGTATTATTAGTACACAACAAAATCAGTTTATTTAATCCTCTCCTCTACTAACGTGAACGTGAATGGTTGATTTGGTCAAAGTTTCTGGTGCTTGACCATCAGATTGGCATACTTTTGATATTTTTATTTCTGAAACCATCCAAATTTTATTAAATCCGAAAGCAGATTACTAATTTTGGGTTAGGTTATCCCTTTTGTTTATTTTCCATATACTATAATTAATCCTTAGTATATACATATGTGCTGTACATATATAAGAATCTAATCAACCCCATTAGATCTACACCAGCTGAGATAGATCTGATACACACAACTTTATAATTAATCAAAACCATATATGTAGTATGAATATATGTATCGTCAATTATTGACCAAAAAAGAAGAAGAAGAAAACATAAACATATTTTAAGGTTTAGAACATCGTCGTGTATCAAAGACAAAAGACAAAACTATTAGCCGGACCAACTTGACCAGACCCGGTTGAAGTTAACACAACTCTCTCTAAACTGTAGTTAAATAAATTGAAAGTCTTGTGTTTTTTTTGTTTTTTTGGGGGGTTTTTTTAAAATAAAAAAAAATAAAAAAGAGCACGAAGAACATGCGTCGGTCTTTCTCTCTCTTCCTTGAATTCATTCAATTGGCCACGGCGACAAAAGAGGGAGCCCCGATTGAGAGAAGAGAGCAAACAAAACTGAATCCAAAACACAATTTGTACTTTTTTTTTCTTTTTTTTTCTGCACTCTCTTCGATTCTTAGGGTTCTTTTTCGGGTAATTTAGGTGATTTGTTTGTTCATTTTGGGGTTGGAGAGATATATACAAATTTGTTTTTTTTTTGGTCGGATTGTTTTGTGAGACAAAAGAAAAATCTGAATTTGAGGAGATTATCTCGGTGGAGGAAGATTTGTATCTTTTTACTGGTAAAAATACTAACTTAATTTTCATTGAAGATTAAAAAAAAAAAAAAAAAATCAAAATTTGATTACTTTTTTGGTGTGTGTTTGGATTTGTTGTTATGTTTTTAAAATAGGGCAAGATCTGAGATCTCTGGTGGGTGTTCCATGCAAAGCTGTTGCTGCTATAGTCGGCCGTAATTTCGCATCTGGGGTTACTTCTAAACCCTAGAAGACCCTAGAATTTGACCCAAGCATAAAGATCTAAGGGTTTCTTCAAAAAAAACCTCTCCTTTTCTTGTTTTCTTTTGGATCCAAAGAAGAAGCAGAGATGAATCATATTGGTGGCGTAGTGTGGAACGAAGATGATAAAGCGATAATTGCTTCGTTGCTTGGGAAACGAGCTCTCGATTACTTGCTTTCCAATTCTGTTCCAAATGCTAATCTCTTGATGACTGTTGGCAGCGACGATAACCTTCAGAACAAGCTCTCCGATCTCGTTGAGAGACCCAACTCTTGCAACTTCTCTTGGAACTACGCCATTTTCTGGCAGATTTCCAGGTCAAAGTCCGGCGACTTGGTTCTCTGTTGGGGCGATGGATCTTGTAGAGAGCCTAAACAAGGTGAGAAGTCAGACATCGTTAGGATTCTTAGTATGGGTAGAGAAGAGGAAACCTACCAGACCATGAGGAAGAGGGTTTTGCAAAAGCTTCATGCTATGTTTGGTGAATCTGAGGAAGATAACTGTGCTTTAGGATTAGATAGAGTTACTGACACTGAGATGTTTCTTCTTTCTTCCATGTACTTCTCTTTCCCTCGAGGTGAAGGTGGTCCTGGCAAGTGTTTCGCCTCTGGTAAACCGCTTTGGTTATCTGATGTCGTCAACTCGGGTTCTGATTATTGTGTTAGATCCTTTCTTGCTAAATCTGCTGGCATTCAGACCATTGTTTTGGTTCCTACTGATATTGGTGTTGTTGAGTTAGGCTCCACTTCATGTTTGCCTGAGAGCGAAGAGTCTATGTTGTCTATAAGATCATTGTTTTCTAGTACTTTGCCTCCGGTTAGAACTCTGCCGGCTGTTGCTTTACCCGTTGTTGTAGCTGAAAAGATTGATGATAACAGAACAGTTACTGGTTCGAAGATCTTCGGGAAGGATCTGCACAGTTCGGGGTTTCTTCATCAGCATCACCAACAACAGCCACATCAACAACAACAACAACAGCAACAACATAGACAGTTCAGAGAGAAACTCACGGTTAGAAAAATGGATGATAGAGCTCCCAAGAGATTAGATGCATATCCCAATAATAATGGGAATAGGTTTATGTTTGCAAACCCAGGCAGCAACAACACTCTTATTAGTCCTACATGGGTGCAACCGGAGAACTACATTAGGACGAACAGTGTGAAGGAAGTTCCAAGCAAAGATGATTTCAAGTTTCTACCTTTGCAGCAAGCATCGCAGAGGCTGCTTCCTCCTGCTCAAATGCAGATTGATTTCTCTGCTGCGAGTTCAAGGGCTTCGGAGAATAATTCAGATGGAGAAGGAGGCCCAGAATGGGCTGACACGGTGGGGGCTGATGAATCTGGTAACAACAGACCAAGAAAACGCGGAAGGAGACCTGCAAATGGAAGAGCTGAAGCTTTGAACCATGTAGAAGCAGAGAGGCAGCGGCGTGAGAAGCTAAACCAGAGGTTTTACGCTCTGAGATCCGTCGTTCCCAACATTTCCAAGATGGACAAAGCGTCGTTGTTGGGGGACGCTGTTTCTTACATAAACGAGCTTCACGCCAAGCTTAAAGTCATGGAAGCAGAAAAAGAGAGGTTAGGGTATAGCTCAAATCCACCAATCAGCTTGGATTCGGATATCAATGTTCAAACCTCAGGTGAAGATGTCACAGTGAGAATAAACTGTCCGTTGGAGTCTCATCCGGCTTCTAGAATCTTCCATGCATTTGAAGAGAGTAAAGTAGAAGTGATTAACTCGAACCTGGAAGTTTCTCAGGACACAGTGTTGCATACGTTTGTGGTAAAATCTCAAGAGTTAACGAAAGAAAAGCTGATCTCGGCATTGTCTAGAGAACAATCAAGTTCTGTTCAGTCAAGAACATCATCAGGTAGATAGCCTTTTCAGAGACAGAAGAAGGTGGAAGTGAGTTTGTAATCAAGAACCGGTTTTGAATGGTTCTTTTTTTCTTTTTTCTTCTAGGTTTGCTTCTTTTTTTGGTTATATACCTGTAAGAATCCTTCAAACTAGGATTTTAGAAGTTTTATTGACACAAGTAGACAAGGTTGGAAGAAAAAGATAATGTTTAGAGTTATATCAGTTTTCTATGTGTTGGATTTAGCTAAGTGTTGATTGGCAAGTCAGTAAAGCATGTGAAATCGCGATGGAGAAGTCGAGCCAGTGGAAATTGTGATGTCGTGAACACCGTTCTTCGTGTTGGATGAAAATTCGGAATTCGTTTCACATACTAACAGTTACCGTCTACGCCTGGATACAAAAAGACAAAAGTGTTAAAAAGAGAAACAGGGGAAAAACACAAAATACAAAAAGGTTCCACCGAGACTTGAACTCGGGTTACTAGATTCAGAGTCTAGTGTCCTAACCGCTAGACCATGGAACCGCTTGCTACTACGACTTCAGTAACACTATTTATCCGTATGGTGACTTTTTTTCCAATTAGTATTGTTTTGATATGGTGACCCAGTCGCCACCGATTATACTTCTTTGCGTGTCAAAATAATATTATTTGTGTTCAACTTTATTCATTATTTATCAAACTAAGATGTCCACATTTTGCATCTATGCTGAGTTGCTATCCATTATTTATTTAAATGTTTTTACTCAAAGGGTAATGTAATGTTCTTTCCAGATTTCCTAAGCTAACTCTTTCCTACTAAACCGATTAGAAGAACATGAATAAAGCATGCAACTCGTAAGAGTGCCACACAAAGATAGAGAGATACATGGTTAGATTGTATAATTTATTTATTTTCTTGTGAATGATATAATTAATAGTTCTAACCAAAACCTAGCTACTAGTCTTCCATTATTTGTTATATATTGACACAACAAAGACAATATGGGAATAATGGAAAGATCTGTTGAACATATAATATAAGATTAGATGATTTTGGTGTTGGCCTCCCTCTTCGCTGTTCTCATTCTTAATCTTCTTCTATGGAAATGGCTCAAGGCTTCAGCATGTAAATCCCAAAGGCTTCCTCCAGGCCCACCAAGGTGGCCGATATTGGGTAACCTTCTCCAATTGGGCCCTTTACCTCACCGGGACTTGGCTGCTCTTTGTGATAAGTACGGTCCATTAGTCTACCTCCGGCTCGGGAATATAGATGCCATCACAACGAACGATCCCGATACCATCCGAGAGATTCTCTTACGACAGGACGATGTTTTTGCATCTAGGCCAAAAACACTCGCCGCAGTCCACCTAGCTTATGGATGTGGGGACGTCGCATTAGCGCCAATGGGTCCCCATTGGAAAAGAATGAGGAGGATATGCATGGAACACCTACTTACTACCAAAAGGCTTGAATCTTTTACTTCCCAACGGGCCGAGGAAGCTCGGTATCTTATACGAGATGTCTTCGAACGAGCGAAATTCGGAAAGCCAATAAACCTAAGGGAAGTATTGGGTGCTTTCTCTATGAACAATGTGACTCGGATGCTACTAGGGAAACAATTTTTTGGACCTGGATCTCTAGTAAGTCCAAAAGAAGCACAGGAGTTTATGCACATAACTCATAAATTGTTTTGGCTGTTGGGTGTTATTTACTTAGGAGACTACTTGCCGTTTTGGAGGTGGGTTGATCCGTCCGGATGCGAGAAAGAGATGAGGGACGTGGAGAAGCGTGTAGACAAGTTTCATACCAAGATCATCGACGAGCACAGAAGGGCAAAACGAGAAAATGATGACAACAACGGAGAAATGGATTTTGTTGACGTTTTGTTGTCTCTACCTGGGGAGAACGGCAAAGAACACATGGACGACGTTGAAATTAAAGCTCTTATTCAGGTATCATTTAATTCCGTTATGTTGATAAATTGTACTGAAACGTCAAAAATATGAAAGATGTATTATGTTATGTTTTTAAAACTATGTATTTTTGTAAATTGTATAGGACATGATAACGGCTGCGACAGACACGTCAGCAGTCACAAACGAATGGGCAATGGCCGAAGTCATCAAGCAACCACGAGTAATGCGTAAAATTCAAGAAGAGCTAGATACTATTGTAGGATCAAACCGAATGGTCAAAGAATCCGATCTAATCCATTTAAACTATCTACGTTGCGTCGTACGCGAGACGTTCCGAATGCATCCGGCCGGACCGTTTTTAATCCCTCACGAGTCCGTCAGACCAACAACGATCAACGGCTATTACATCCCAGCAAAGACACGTGTCTTCATCAATACACATGGATTGGGCCGAAACACTAAGTTATGGGACGACGTGGAAGACTTTAGGCCCGAACGACATTGGCCCNATAGGACATGATAGCGGCTGCGACGGACACGTCAGCAGTCACAAACGAATGGGCAATGGCCGAAGTCATCAAGCAACCACGAGTAATGCGTAAGATTCAAGAAGAGCTTGACACTATCGTAGGATCAAACCGAATGGTCGACGAATCAGATCTAGTCCATTTAAACTACCTACGCTGTGTGGTACGAGAGACGTTCCGAATGCATCCGGCCGGACCGTTTTTAATCCCTCACGAGTCCGTCAGACCAACAACGATCAACGGCTATTACATCCCAGCAAAGACACGTGTCTTCATCAATACACATGGATTGGGCCGAAACACAAAGTTATGGGACGACGTGGAGGACTTTAGGCCCGAACGACATTGGCCTGTTGACGGTAGCGGACGAGTTGAGATAAGCCACGGACCGGATTTTAAGATATTGCCGTTTAGTGCTGGTAAGAGGAAGTGCCCCGGAGCTCCGTTAGGTGTGACAATGGTGCTAATGGCATTGGCTCGGCTCTTTCATTGCTTTGACTGGTCTTCACCGGAATGTATTGATACGGTGGAAGTTTACGGCATGACTATGCCTAAGGCTAAACCATTATGGGCCATTGCTAAACCACGATTGGCACCTCATTTGTACACATAGTAGTACAATATTTGATTTAAACCGAATAGTACTAGTAAGAATTAATAAATTTCGGTTATTGAATTATAAACCAAACCAGTTTTAAGAGAACGGTTTGTTGGGTTTATTTTCCCCGGTTTAGCAGAACCCTACTTTTAAACTACACTTTGCTTCTTCAATCTCTTGAGGTGGTGGTGAATTTAAAAAAAAAAAAAAAAACATGTTTTCGACACTCCGTCGCGCCGTGTTACTCCGTCGATATCCGGCCGTGATTTCTCCGGTGAAAAAGGCATTCAGCAGTAAAATTTACGATGAAATCGATCCGCAAATCATGAATATAGATGAGCTGAATCAGGTTTTTCTCACTCTCTGTTGTCTGTTATTTTGGCCTCTGTGTGCATCTGTAACAACTAGCTACACCAATCAACCTTTTGAATCGTGTTGAGGAACTAAGCAAATTGAGTTTTGATTAATGGTTTAGAGTTGGTGTTTCCGATGATAGAATTGTGAGAGAAATTGATGCTAACTGTCAACTCAGTGATCTTGATTTACGATTCTACCAAACAAATACTTAAAAAAGCTCAATGATTTATATATCCTCGCTGAGGGTTTTAGTCGATCGTTTTGGTGTTTCAGGAAATGAAGTCAATCTTTGGAGAAGAACCATCTCCCGATGGGTTTTCTGGTCCTGCCACAATGGATTTCTCTGAGTTGAAATCGAAAGCTGAATCTCTGAAGTCGACAAACCCGGAGAGTTCTGATCTTTTATCCCGTATTGAGTATCAGAAATCGAGCAAAGAACAACCTGCACTAGTGGCTGGTGATATGTCTAAGCTAACCCATGTTGGGATCTCAGGGGAAGCTCAGATGGTTGATGTATCTTCCAAGGACAATACTAAGAGAACTGCATTGGCTTCCTGTAAAGTTTTTCTTGGGAAAGGAGTATTCGATTTGGTCTTAGCGAATCAAATGGGGAAAGGAGATGTTCTTGGAGTGGCGAAGATCGCTGGCATTAGTGGAGCAAAACAAACTAGTAGCTTAATCCCATTGTGTCATAACATTTCTCTTACGCATGTTCGTGTAGACCTAAGACTAAACCCTGAAGATTTTAGTGTTGACATTGAAGGAGAAGCTTCTTGCACTGGAAAGACTGGAGTTGAGATGGAAGCTATGACTGCTGTCTCAGTTGCTGGTTTAACAGTTTACGACATGTGTAAGGCTGCGTCGAAAGATATCAGTATTACAGATGTGAGACTCGAGCGTAAAACTGGTGGAAAGAGTGGATATTGGTCCAGAGGGGAGTGAACACAATGAACATTTGTCTCCGTAGCTATGAGAGGTTAGCTTTCTTTTATCTTGGAAGTATTTGTTGTTCTCAAATTTATTTGGTTGCTTGGTGTGATCAATCATATATAGAAAGATGGAAACTTCTGAATCTTGAATAGTCAATTAGGCATAATTCACATAGGTACTGTGAGAGAAACTGTAGTTAAGTTCTTTTGACTTGCTCAAAGTATGTTGCTGGTGATGTTTAAAGTTGAATTGTATCAATGTGTTTTGTGATCCGATTTGATTTGGTTGCTTGGGTGATAAATCGTATGTAGAAAGATGGAAACTTTTGAATCTTGAGGGTGATTCACACTGGCACTGTGAAAGACACTATCGTTTGAGTTTGGCTTTTCTGAATCTACGGGGTTTTCTATAGTTTTCTTTTCAAAGTTGTTCTTGTAATGGGTTCTAGTAAGAACACACATAGCATCTCTCATGAAACTTAATTAAGATTATTACAACACAATTAAAAGGCTCAGACAACATATTGTATATATGTATAGAGTATTAGAGTAAAGGTATATAGGTTATCATGTCGCATATTGAATCTTTTTGTATGCACATGGTTCATGTTACGAGCCTTGCAATGATGAGTGAGCACTTAAAATAAAGCAGAGAAAGCTAGAAAGTGTGCTGTCTCTGCTGGCCAAAGTCTCTTTTTTTTCCTCTTTCTTGTAGTGACTTTAGCTTTCTTGTCTCCTTTAATCAAATATGTTTCTCTTCTCCATTTCCAGATCTCTCCTCTGAGTTCTTCTTACTAATGCTAATCTTCACTTAGACTGGAACAGTGGAACTACGTGTAACACTATGGCTTGTCCGGGCAAGTAAAGCCGGCTGCGAAAAGATCAGGTCAAGTTTGGTACTTTGGTAATAGAGCAATTTGATGTGGAATATGAGAATTTCACCTAAATCCTATGTGAAACAATTTATGAAGACTTTTTTAAGTCAATGCTTGCAACTGTACAGTCTTATTCATATTTGTGTCCACATTCTTTAGACAGTTGCGATAGATTGGTTCACAGCATTTAATTGGTGGTCACACATACCAATATCACAAGATTTAGTACTCTTCCCCTTTTTTTATAAATTTTCTTTTGTACTCGTTTAAAGAAGAGGATTATATTCGTGGTTATGATGTAGTAATATATAGTAGTATGATGTAAACATATCGAAGCATTGAATATGAAAATTCCGAATCTTGGATGTCATTATTTCCAATTATTGTGGGCGAGTAAAAGAAAAGAGGGTTTGATGATATAGACAATCTAACAAGATTGTGAGATCTATAAAGGTCGTGACGATATAGTAGTACTAAGATAATAATGTATTGGCAAATTACACCATCATGCAAAGTTTGTATACATGAAATAAATTAGTTTTTACTATCATTTGACAGTCGTACTAGATTTATCTTTGGTGAGTACATTTGCATGTATTTGTTAACCCATGTGGAATGTTTCAGATTGTGCAAAACTCAAGAGCGAAAATGTGCCACCAATCGTGGGGAAATTATTGGGCATCATTAGTTAAAACTATACACATATAATATCACCTGAGCTTTTCACTTTTTTACAAATAAGCTAAATTATTACTTAAATAAGCGTTGATTAATTTTCATTCATGACGACAAAAGAAAAGAAGCTACCACTAATTAAAGATATTTTTCTTTAGTGTGTCTTTGTTTTGTTATCCACCGAATCTAAAATGTCGCTTTTGCATTTTCTCACAATCTTATGATAAAAATATCTACTCATATTTTTTATTTATTATTCCAAATAAAAGTAGAATTAAAACATTTAATTCTTCTTCTCTTTTAATTTTTGTGTTCTTCAAGAAGACTAGAGTGCAACTGTACAATTATATAAACAGATACGACCACTCTCACTTCCCATTTTCTCGAGAAAACGCGAGAAAAGAAAAAAAAAATGGTAGGAAGAAGAAAAGCATTACTCTTCACTCTCTGTTTCTTGTTCGTCTCTCTACCTTCATTGTCTTCTTCTTCCCTTCCAGCATTTCAAACTCTAGCCCCCAATTCTCATTCTCTCCCTTCTGCTTCTCCCGTCTCATTCCAACCCGACTCAGAACCCGACTCAGAGTCTCTGCTTGGATCCGAATTTGAATCCGGATCCGACGACTCCGAGTCTTCCATCACTCTAAACCTCGACCACATCGACGCTCTCTCCTCAAACAAAACACCACAAGAGCTCTTCAGCTCCCGTCTCCAACGCGACTCCCGGCGCGTGAATTCAATCGCCACACTCGCCGCTCGAGTCCCCAGAAGAAACGTGACTCACGCCCCGAGATCCGGCGGATTCAGCAGCTCTGTGGTCTCTGGTCTGTCTCAAGGAAGCGGCGAATACTTCACGCGCCTCGGTGTCGGAACCCCGGCGAGATATGTCTACATGGTGCTTGACACCGGAAGTGACATCGTCTGGCTCCAATGCGCTCCTTGCCGGAGATGCTACTCTCAGTCCGACCCGATATTCGACCCGAGAAAGTCCCGGACCTATTCAACCATCCCCTGTTCTTCACCTCACTGCCGGCGTTTAGACTCCGCCGGATGCAACACCCGTCGTAAGACTTGCCTCTACCAAGTCTCGTACGGCGATGGTTCTTTCACTGTCGGCGATTTCTCAACCGAAACCTTGACTTTCCGACGAAATCGCGTCAAAGGCGTTGCTCTCGGATGTGGCCATGACAACGAAGGTCTCTTCGTCGGAGCAGCCGGTTTGTTAGGACTCGGCAAAGGAAAGTTATCGTTCCCCGGTCAGACCGGTCACCGGTTTAATCAGAAATTTTCGTACTGTTTAGTCGACAGATCCGCTTCTTCGAAACCATCCTCAGTCGTCTTCGGAAACGCCGCCGTTTCAAGAACCGCGAGGTTCACGCCGCTTTTGTCAAACCCAAAGCTCGACACTTTCTACTACGTCGAGCTTTTGGGAATCAGCGTCGGAGGGACACGTGTCCCCGGCGTAGCGGCTTCGCTTTTCAAACTTGACCAGATCGGTAACGGTGGGGTTATCATCGATTCGGGTACGTCTGTGACCCGGTTGATCCGACCCGCTTATATCGCAATGAGAGACGCGTTCCGGGTCGGAGCTAGGACCTTGAAAAGAGCTCCGGATTTCTCGCTCTTCGACACGTGTTTCGATCTATCCAATATGAACGAGGTTAAAGTCCCTACGGTGGTTTTACATTTCCGTGAAGCTGACGTGTCACTTCCGGCGACGAATTATCTGATTCCGGTTGATACTAACGGCAAGTTCTGTTTTGCGTTTGCGGGTACGATGGGTGGACTATCCATCATTGGGAATATCCAGCAACAGGGCTTCCGGGTCGTTTACGACTTAGCGACTTCCCGGGTCGGGTTTGCTCCACGAGGATGCGCTTAAGTAATCATGACCCGACCGGAGCCCGGTACGGATAATGTACTTTTGTTTTCGCTATTTAATGCTTTTAGTAGACTTACTTGTGTTTTTATTTTATTTTTCATCAAATCGGACAAGTGAATTTTAGGCGGTGGAGTTGAATACGTGTTTATAGAAGCTTCACGTGTTGTCGGCTGTATTATTAGTATCGTCTTTCTATAATTTTCATCTGGCATCAAAAAGGAAGCGTGTATGATTCTTTTGAATTATATATCTAAGTAAAAACTCTTAAATTTACTTTTTCTAGTTAACCCAACAAATGACAAGTGTGGAAGTTAGTTTAGAATCAAGATTATTTTATAAGCAATTTCTCAAGTCGATGCTATAGTACTACTACGACTCGTAGTCTACGAGAGATCTTTATCTGTGGAAGTTTGAGTACGTCCAAAATAGAAATTAATATTTTCGAATTAAATGTTGGTAAAGTACTATGAGCGTATACACACCATATTTGATTATACTATTATAGTATAGATTGTACAGGAGAAAAATGTGTTGTGCTTAATCAGACAAAAAGGAAGATTTAGCGTGAAGTTAGAGATAGTGGTTCGATATTTGTACTGTGTTAATTACTTGTTTATTTTCTACTACTTTATTGGGGTTGTAATGCATGTTAAGCTCCTTTCCTTTTTGAGTTTAAAACCCTCTAAACTCAACCAGTATGTTTTGCATAGTTAGTTGGCTAAAATACATGTATTAGCAGAAAACTGAAAACAACATCGACTTCAATTAACACAGGAGGTTATGAAAAGATGTTGCAAACGTATTAAAACTACATCATCGTAACGTAACCACTGTATGTTCCATTCCCTTATAAATAACTCCCCAAATAGAATAGTCTTTAAAAGGAGGAGAATGTGTGAGATCGATTATGTCTGTGAGTACAAATAGTAGATTCAGTGAATGGTGTATAGCTAAAAATGATCCAAGAGCTCCCCATGTATAAGAAGATTGAGTATATACCATATGAAGATTAATTCGTTCAAAAAAAAGAAAAAAAAAAAAAAAAGAAATCTTCTTCTTTCTTCCACGAAGCCAATCATTTTGTACCTCCATTGATGCTATTACACAGAGATTGGATTTAAAGAATGTTATTATTAATAATTAAATCTCAACATCAAATAATTGAACTAATTAAGCTATTGTGGCCACATCAAAGTCGATGGAGGATGATCGACGAAGACGACTAACATATCGAAATGAAAAGCAACGGTTGCCGCCGTTGGGATTAACAGCGAGGCGTTCTGACATATTCCGAAGGAGGAACTTATGGCGGTCGGAGACGGCAATTCTTACCATGTGACTGGAGGCGCCCGGCGATCGGCGACGGTTCCGTCGGAGAAGTAGATTTTAGACTTTTAGTAGACCTGTAAAAACCTCTAAAACTAACTAACTGTTTGTTGTCTAACCTCTAATCTATTTGGACTGTATTTGGTTAATTTTGGTTCATAGTAAACAAGATTAAATGATTTCAGACAAAGGGGATGGAATTGAAGAAGACAATCCCTAGGAAAAGTGAAAAACCAATACTGTATGTACGAGTGGGAATAATGCGACAACCAAAGAAAAAAAAGTCTACATGGTTGCACAAGGCGGATTCATATAAATTATAGGCCCATTATAACGAAGCCCAGTTTCAATCTTACCTAGCCTCCTCCCTTTATATATACACGGACCATATTTAAATTGTTCTTCACTCGGAGCCCTAGCCGTCGTAGTCGAATTCGAGATCCAACCAAGCCTCCCTTAATCTCTCAAGTAAATTATCTCGCTCCTGAAAATTACTGCCGTGTTCCTCTCTCGGTCGTTTAACCGTGTCAATCTATCTATCTGTCTCTCTGAATTGTGCTTTCGGTTCTAGATTAAAAGACCTTACTGCGATTTGCTTTCCCAACCAAATTTTAATTTTCTTCGTTAGGGTATTTTACAAAGAGTCGTCTTGAATAAATATGATGAAGAAGGCTACGCCGGAGGAGGCTGGGACTTTAACAAAGGTCTTCTGGGACATCAAGATGTGTCCGGTTCCCGATGGGTATTATTCTCTTCTGGTCCGTCCGTGTATTAAGCGGTTTTTGGAGAATAATGGCTACTATGGTCCTCTCACCGTCACTGCCTATGGCAAACTAGGCGACGTCCCTATTGACATGCTCAGAGGAGTCTTTGCCAGTGGAATCGATCTTAAGCTTCAACCTACTGAGGCCTTTTCCAATTAAATCTCTTGAGTTATTTTCTTGGTCAGGTGTGTGTTTTGTCCTCTCCCGTGTTGTTTAATGAAATAACCAGCAAATCTACTCTTCAACTGGCTACTTTTTTTTTTTTTTTTTTTTNTTTTTTTCCCACAGACTCGGTGGAACTTGAGGATTTTAAGTGCAGTGATTCTCCCCGTTCGTTTTGCTCAGTATGCAACCAGGAATTTCGTCGCCAGAATATTTTCATCAAACATTTGTCTAAACCATTCCATCAACAGAAGGTAATCAGGGACTTGTTCATTTTTTCGTTGTCTTATCTTATTAGTTCCCCCTTCTCACTTCTTTTAGCTTTCTTTGCGTAAGTTTGACCCCATGTTGTTTTTTTCTAGTTGTCGAAGCTGTTGCCTTTAAGTCATGAACTTCGAAGCTTCAGTGCACCACTATGTGATCTTGTTAAGCAAAACCCGGAGGATGTAACATCGGTCTTTTGGGACATAAAGACGTATCCGGTTCCACGTGACTGTGATCCTCGTCGGGTCGGTCCATGTATCAAACAGTTCTTGAAGGAAAAAAGGCTACTCTGGCCCTCTCACCATCACTGCCATTGGCGTACTAACAGACGTCCCTAATGACATTCTGGAAGGAGTCTATTCCAGTGGAGTCTCTCTTAATAACATTTGCAGCTGTTAGGAAATTCTCATCGTTGCGCCTTTCTCATGAATGGATGTTTTAATTGTTGTTGAATAGATACTTTAGTTTCTGAAACAGGGTTTGCTGGCACTTTGGATCGTCTGATTTGTGAGTTTACCGTTAGTAATTCACCTCCAGCTAATATCATGGTCATATCCGACGCAAAATCCTTTTCTTCTGATTATGCTTTCCGGCTAGAATCGAGGGGATACAACATTCTTCAGCCGCTTTCATGGAATTTTCTTGAAAGGTTTTTTTCTGGATGATGAGACGAGTGACTCTGCCTTCTGGACTTGCTCACTATGCGACTATCGTCTTCGTGGCCAAGGGTTTGAAAATTTTACCACTCATGTTACTAGTAGGCGACATGAACGGAAGGTAATCAAGCTTCCTAGTAAAACCTCTAGTAAAACCTCTATAAATTAATAAGGTTGACCAAAACATTTTATTAATTTATAGTGATATTAATTTATTAATTTATAGGTATATTTTTAATTGTTTATTTTTTTAAAAAATATGAATTTTATAATAACAATTCGTTTAATTTATAGGTATAAATTCATAATTTTTTTAAATAAGATTAGAATTTTGGATGTTGTAAATTTTATGGTATTGGAATTGAATTTGAAATAATTAAAAAATATTATTGACAATGAATTACAAATATTATAGACAAATTTATTTAAACACATGATTTCAAATTTATGAATAAGAATATCAATTATCGTATTTTAATAGTCTATCAAACTATCAAAATGTAAATGATGCATATTTTGAAATTGAAAACTTTAAAAAGTTTTAGCTGTTTTATGAAATGTTATAGAATATTTTATATCATTATAATTTGAAGATAAAACATAACAATTGTTTTATAGATATGAGGGTTAAGAGAAACATATTTTACTATATCAGCATATATATATATATATATATATTTACATGATTATTAATTTATGATATTATTGGGAACATATTTTACATAGGGATTTCAAAAAAATTATTATGTTATTATTTTATCGAATATTATTATTTTTTACACTGTCCTGACTTATAGTATATTAATTTATAGTGTTTATTAATTTATAAAGATTTTACTGTATACTGTCATTAGTAAGTTTTGTTTAAACCGACAAATAAAAATAGCAAATCAAAAATGACCTATTAAAGTGAAATCTTATGTAACATTACAATTACTATAATACTAGGTAACAACATGTACATGTACTATGTGCAGTATAAAATAATTATTAAATGTTTTTACAGTAATTTTTATTTACAAAATCTATTTTATTTATCGGTAATTGGAATCAAAATTCGATTGTTTAGTATATATATATTTAAAATATATATATTTTTATAATAATTAAAATTTAACCCGTAAGAATTATTATAATATCAATCTTATATTATCATATCATATGAACAAAGAGTTCTTAAAATTCATTTTAAAGATTTTATGAAAATGTAATTAAAAGATATAATTAAGTTAGAAAGAGAATATAAGAATTTAATTTTGGGTGTTAATTATATTTTTGAAAAAATACAATGGTATGTAAATGTAAATATTCTATTATTAAAAACTGATGACAAATAAAAAAAATAGTGTCTGGAGCTCTGTGAGTGCGACACGTCAGCATTTTGTGTGAGAATGCTTATCTTTTAATATATAAGGGATAACATCAGTCCATACAAAGCCCACTCAAACATAATATTTACAAATCATTTCTTTTAAGAAAACAACATGCAATTTCAGTTTTCACCTGTTCGAAAAATCCCACCAAAATAGAGTTCTTCAATCATAACAAATACTTGAACAGAAGAATCACAATTTCAGTTTTCCCTTGTTTGAAAAATCTTATCAAAAGAGAATTTTTCAACCATAACACATATCTGAACAGAAGAATCACAATACAATTAGAAAATAAGTTATAAGCTCAAAAAGACTTAGGGGGGTGTATTCAAACTATGATTTTGGAGAATTTGATGGGATTTAGGAAATTTAGAATTTTGATAGATTTTAGGGAAGTTTATATGATTTTCTGTAAAATTCTTTCAAATCCCACCTAAAACCATGAGATTTGGATCTCTGTATTTTTAACTAAACAAGTCCTCTAGAATCCTCCAGAATCCTAAAAATTATTAAAATCCTAATCCACAAAACTGTTTTGAATAACAGTGGATTTTAAAGTAGATTTTTAAATCATCAGTTCAATAGCAGTAGATTTAAATGGATTTTAAAGTAGATATTTAAATCATCAGTTCAATAACAGTGAATTTTAATATACTTTTTAAAACCCATGATTGAATAACATAAAATTTGTAAATTTCACATAAATCACTTAAAATGTCAAGTTGAATACACCCCCTTAGATTCTCATTTCAAAATTACGATGATAAGAAATTTTCAATCCCCCAATTACACAACTAACATATCTCACTTATGGTATATAACAGTTTAAGAACTTTCTCTCAAACAAGGGATCATACATTGATCATATAGTTCCTAACAAGGGATCATACATTGATCATATAGTTCCTGGAATACATCGTAAAAGACTTTCTTAGTCGAATGATCCTTTTTTGATGATAAGAGCAAACTTTTATCTCTGCAAGTTAAACCTAACATATTCGCTATTTCATTATCTATATAAACAGCCCATTAGCAACTTTCTATAAACCATCCACACAAATACGCAAACTATCCTATTATTATAAGCAAACAAGATACTTAAGATGAATGATCTTATGGCAATGACTTACCTCGCTGATGTCAAGCCGTACAAAATCACTTGGTGGGTTTAGGTTAAGGTCTACATGCGTGGAAGCAGTACACTTTCCAATCTGGAGAAACATTGGAGATGGTGTTACCTGACTAGAGGGTTAGTTGTCATTTTTGTGTATTTTTACGCTACTGTATTCAATAAAAAGTGAACAGCTTACAATCAATGCTTACATTGTTAATACTTTTTTAAAATCACTATCATAACCCGGGTCCTAAGAATCATGCTTCCATCAAAAAAAGACTTGTGAGTAAGTTCGAGAGGTGGACAAAATGTGAGTGGAGGGTCATTGAAAATTTTGGACCATCCCTTTAAGATGGGTTTCGTGAACAACACTCATGTAACCATGTGTGTTGCCATTTCTAATGATGTGTATCTCATATTGTTTGACTTTCAAAATATCATTGTTGGGAATCTTAATCCCTTTTACTGAAAGAATTTGTTGTTATCACAGTGAGCAGACGAAGAGATCGTGTTTAGGTTTTCTGATTTTACGATTGAAGAGAAAAAATTAATCGTTAAAAGTTTCGACAGTGGGCTCTGTACTGAGCAGTTTACATTGGACCTTTTAGACAATATTAATTGTAGTGTATTCTCTAACTTGGTAATTTTCTTAATAGATCATGCGTGGGCCAATCAAAATTCTACAAACACAATGAAAACATATAATTATTCACTTTTAAATTACATTCCTAATTTAAGTAATAAAGGTGTTATACTTTGGGTTAAAAATTTGGTTATGATGACAATAATACTAGTTAAACCCTTACACTTAATTACATTACATGCTAATTTTAAGTTATATATAGTCCAACATATGTAGTTTATCTCTATATTTTTAATATAAACCAATTAGTATTATAATATGATCCATATTACACTATACAACACTATATTATATAAGATCCCAAATAATTATAATTATATAATTCAAAAGAATATATATATATATATATATATATATGTATATTTCTCCGCGCTGTCATCACGGATCACTATCGAGTATATATATAAAAGCACAACTATCCTGTTGTTCAAAACATATACTTATGATACTAATGATCTACGTTATTCAAGATATATACAGAGATTTGTGTGATCTCAAAAGTACACGCAATTACCGTACACCTTTAACTTTAAGCGTTGCCTAAATGTGGTGTTGCTAAACATTTTTTTCTAAAAAAAATTAGAACCTCAGTTCCG
This sequence comes from Camelina sativa, assembly GCF_000633955.1. NCBI lineage: Eukaryota > Viridiplantae > Streptophyta > Magnoliopsida > Brassicales > Brassicaceae > Camelina > Camelina sativa. The sequence goes on along the minus strand of NC_025687.1, from coordinate 399,597 downwards.
ATAATCAATATTCACCGTGCGTTGACTTTCCATTGTTGACTCATACTCCAAAGATATTTTTACAGACAACGTTCATAAATAGAAACGATTAACTACCTATTAATTCGTTTCCTATCACAAATTTGCATTCTAGAGTTTAATTACTTTTTTCACCTACAATATTTTTGTGTGTGTAAATGGAGCTCCGTAAACGGAAATTACGAGCTCCGTTACACAACATATTCGCCGTAACGTTATTCCTCCTTCAGCTATGGGCCGCCACGGCCAACATTAATCACAGCGAGTCTTCCACGCAATCTTCTGTTAACTCTCCGTCAACGACGGGCACTGGGGTTCTGTCTTCATCACGGTTGTTCACCGGGGGACCATTGACGTTCAGGTCTAGGTGGATGAGAAGAAGACGACATCGTAACAAAGTCAACAGAGCTAGCAGAGAGTTTCTATTAGCACATAACCTCGTGCGAGCGAGCGTGGGGGAACCGCCGCTTGAATGGGACGGGAGATTAGCGGCTTACGCGCGCTCGTGGGCGAACCAACGCGTGGGAGATTGTAGGCTTGTTCACTCTAACGGTCCGTATGGAGAAAACATATTCTGGGCCGCACAGGATAACTGGAGGCCCGCAGAAGTCGTTAAAGTGTGGGCCGATGAGGATCAATTCTATAACGTGAACGCTAACACGTGTGAGCCGCATCACATGTGTGGGCATTACACGCAGATCGTTTGGAAAGATAGTACCAAGGTTGGGTGCGCAACTGTGGATTGCTCAAACGGCGGCGTTTACGCCATTTGTGTGTATAACCCACCGGGAAATTACGAAGGTGAAAATCCGTTTGGAAGCTATAAAAGTCCGATTGGTCTTCTCCGGGAAGAACCACCGGCGGTGATCGGAGGGATGGCTTGAGAGCGGAGGACATGGTGGTTGAATAATTCCATGTTTTAGTTATATTTAATTCTTTCATTTTCCACAACATTTTTGTTGGAATAAACAAGTTTATAGTTTCTGTGGAACGATCATCTAATAATATTAAACAAGTTTATAGTTTCGACATTTCAGATAGTAAAGTAAACCGTTACGAAACTGATGTAATAATCAATGACAAAATACGTGAGTAAAACAAGTGAAACTAGCGTAACGTTCAAACATGGAGAACCAAAAAAAAATTATGTCCAAAATTTCCTACGTTTTTAACTTTTATTGGCTGAATTAAAAATGAAAAACCCCAGAAAAAAAAAATGATACATCACCTCACTTCTTGGTAAACAAAAGAATAGCTTGGCCTTTTCTCTCTCCTGCACAATCTTTCCGCGGTTAAAATCCATTTCCAGGCTATCACAAGCGTCAGCTTCCCATGCCTGATAACAAAATTACCTGCGAATTTTTAGACATCAACAAGCTACCTTTATACTGTCCCAAAGATACAGCAAAGATCAGAGAGATCTGTGAGGCATTTCATCGAATTGGCTCTCTGGAGAGAGTTTCAGGCTACAGACCTTGGAGCCTCGCTGTCTCTGATAACTCTGCTATAACCAAGCTTGAACGGTTGAGAATCATAAGGTTTAAGCAAACTTATTGGCATTCTCAGTGTCTGTTTCCTGCTTCTCCTCCCTCTTAACAAAATGCTAAAAGTTTTCTCACCATCCTCGGCTTTTCGGTTTCCATTCTCCATTTCACTGCGAGCCACTGCATTGTTCACATGGTTAACAGAATCCATAACTTCGTCCGCGATAGCCACATCTCGCTTGCCTTCTTCTTCTTCTTCTTCCTTTTTTATGCCTTCTTCTACTCCTGAAGTGTCAATATCAGTTGGCAGAATCACAGTTGGCTCTAACACAGTTGCAGCTATTGGCTCGGTGATCATCTGGGGAGGGGGGAACTCAACTGGATGGCATCCAGGCCAAACCGTTCTTGGTACAAAATCCGACACATTGAGCTGCCACGGGAACTGATTGGGATGAAAAGGGCCACTTGTTACAGGGTAAGTACTTGTGGGGACTGACTGAGTGTAAGGAGGAGGATAAACAAAGGACATTGGCTGCATCAAGTTTGGAGTTGACGGAGGTGAAGGGTAAGGAGGAGGAGGTCCGTGATGAAGAGTCATGTTCACAGGCCAAGACGGTCCAATGTTCATTCCTATTGGAGTAGGACGTATTATACTTGGAGGTGATGATGGGTTGAATGGAGCAGCTGAAGCAGATAGCTTCTTGTTAGGTAACAATATTCGTGAGGGGTCGCTTGAGTCTGTAGCAGATATTAATAGTTTTTCCTTCAGATCTTCGGTATCAGCAGCTAACTGATCTGCCATTTCTTGCTCTGTGGTTGAATGAATTATATCTGTAACACCTTCGTTTATCAATTCACCTTCAACTTGTTCTTCCACATGAATGCCACCACCAGATTCTTCATTTTCAATTAAAATGTTTCCTTCAACTATCACTTCAGATGGTTGTAACTCTACTTTGATATCTTCTTCGCCTTGAGTTTTGGTAGATTCCATGTTTGCAGAGAATTCAGTTTTAACCTCTTCCTGTAATCCTGTTCTCTCCAACTCATCACCCTCTTGCTTATCTGAAGCTTCATTTTGTGGAGCCCAGACTTGATACTTGGCAATCGAACCAGGTGGTGCCAATGCTACTTCCTTGTATGATGGAGATTTTCCAAGACTTACAACAGAGTTTTTCGTGTGGTAGGCTTCACTTTGCACAGTACTAGACTGAGTAGCTGGCACAACAGAAGAAGCATCTGTCTTTAACCCATCTTCTTCTGAAGTTTCACCAGCAGTCTTAGTATTACCAGAAGACGGCTGCATCGATTTAACCCGATACGCCAAGGTTTTGACTATCTTCCTCCCAAATTTGGTGCCTTGAGCTGTTAAACCAGGAGAATGGTGATCCGCATAGCTTGCATACGACGCTGTTCGCTTCTTGAGAATGTAGTATTTTTCGTTCTGCTGAGTAGCATTCTGGAAAAGAGGATTATCAATATCAGCTTCAACATTCTTCTTCTGATATGTATATACTTTCCCAATGGATGCTCGTCGCTGCTTCATCCTGCGACCATATGATCCAGCAGATCTCGGTCTTTGAACTGGTTGCCATCCATCTTCACTACCATCAGGGTGATGTGGCTCGGTTGAAACTTCACTAGATGTAATTGGATTACTGTTATCCATAATAGCCTCCTCAATGACTGGAGGAGAAGGTGGTTCTTCAACTGGTGCAAGAATTGTCTCGTGATTTTCTTCGCTTGATTTACCTTCTTCTGATCCAGTTTCTTCTGTCTCCTCCTCAGACATCTCCTTTTGTTTTTCTCTCGGAACTTCTGCTAAATGTTCAGAAACATTGCTCTGCTTGGATTTTTCCTTTAGCTACAAAAAACACAAGTCCAACCATTTAAGTATTTTTAACCATTAAAAGTCAAAGAAATAAAAATCATGCATACCTTCATAATATAGTTCTTCCTCTTTGCTGCCACACTCTCTTTCCCTTTGGCGTTATGGCTTGGGTTGATATAGTCGAGTAGATCGGATACACTGCAAAATATTATCAACCTAAAGATCAGGCTAAGGAGTACACTTGATTGACACATTCCAACAACATAAAAACTTATAAACAACAACTAAGGAGATATCAAAGGAACTTGTTTGACCTTAGGTGCCCTTTGCTGGCTATAGACGCGTCTGGCTTAGGAGTTCCATTTCGTGCAGCTTCTTGTTGCTCAAAAGCCTTGGACTCAAAGTATTCTAGCCAAGCAGCAGCATCCTGAAGTATATAATCAATTGTCATATATAAAAAAAAGCATACAAATGTCAGAAAGATGACTGATCTGGCTGAGGATATCATGCTAATATATACCTGAGTACGTAAATCATCTGGCCCAAGCTTTGCTCGGAGGATTCTTAAGGTTGTTTGCTCATGCTGAACACTTAAATGGTATGCCTCCATCAACGAGAGCGCAATTGCTATGGCATGGTAACTTGCAGCAGTCTATAATTTTACATAATTAGCAGCAACATATTAGCAAAATCAAATCAAATTTTTCTTACAAAGTGATGTTCCCAAAAACACAGAGAGCATCGGGAAAAGAACCTGGATGTGATCAGGACCAAGCAACCTTTGATTACACTTGAGAGCTTTGTGAAGGTACCTCAAGGCAACATGTACATTTCCTAGACCTTCCTCCATCATGGCTACATTGATGTATGTAGCAGCAGTGTTCGGATGAGATGGACCGCATGTGAGATGTAAGAGATACAACGCACGCTTAACATACCTAACAAAAACAAAAATACCCAAGAGACATCAAACATTTAAACCATAAAACCTCGCAGTTCTGTTAAAATCAAGATTACAAAACTTACTTAAGAGCCAGCTCTGTATGCTGAAGCCTATAATAGAAGACAGCAAGATCACCATAACTCTTCATCGTATCTGGATGATCAAGTCCAAGTTCCCTCTCATTGATATCTAAAGCCTTTTGCTGATATATCGTAGCCTGTTTTAACAAAACCTTTTAGTTTTGCAATTGTCATAAAAAGAAATATATCACAACCTAACCATATATATACAGACCTGACTAAAGTCACCAGTGTGATATAGAACTACAGCAAGTAAACTGTAAGCTCCGGCTGTCATTCTGTGATAGGGACCGCAAACTGCTACAAGTTTAGCAAGAGCCTAAAAAACAAAAGAGACAAAACAACAAAACCAAATCATGACGATGTCTGGAAAAGTAAAATGTATTGTGAATAAAAGAGCTGAGGAGTAGAAAAATCATTTTTCTGGACAATGTACCTTTGTTCCGTACGTAACCGCATCTTCAAGCTTTCCTTTATCTAAAGCTGTTTTAGAAGACTCCAGAAGTTGCCTCCCATCAGCAGATGAACATGCTGCTTGCTGCAAAGATTCAGAGTAGAAAGCCTGATCAATAACAATGGCTGCCTAACATACTAGAACGAATTCAGATTCTGATAGAACATTTTCCAAATATCTTTTATGTTTTCCATTACCTTATGCACTGGGACCAGACTGACCACATCTGTTTTCCGAAACGGTGCTGGAGAATCCATGTCAAAGTCCCTTGGAATCAACTCAATACCAACCTGAAAAATAAAATTTTAAGCCACAATTCCACTAATCTATATAGTATAGTAAATAGCAACAAGTTTATAACTCAATCAAATTTACAGGTTAGAGCATCAATATATTATTACCTTATGGCATAATCCACGTAGAATGGCAAACTTCCGTAGATCCTTGTAACTGAAGGCATTAAGATCATAATCATATCGCTTCTTCAAGAATTTCTCCAACCACCAGAAGATCAGAGGATGGACATTCCAAGTGTTCTGTGGTGGTGCTGCAGTATTTTCAGGAATCCCAAGCATCATGTTCAAAGCAGCAGCTACTTTTATAGCTATATTGTCAGTGTCAGTAGCAATGGCCGAAATCACCGCCTGGAGGATATGTTTAAGGGCTCTTACTATCATCTCATGAACACACAGTGATTGTACATGTGACAACTTATCTGAAAGCTTCACCTGTTGTAAACATAAAAAAGATATTGATAATTAAAAAAAAAAAAAACTTGTATAGATTAAGAACTATGAGGTTAAAAAAGCCAACTTACAACATATCCTAAAGAACGCATCCGAAGACCTCTTGTGTGCATAAAATCAGTTAGAGTACGACCATCGACTGGGGAGAGCTCCAAGGAACCAAAATCTGCAACCTATATATTCAGTGATAAAAAGGTTATTATTTGTTAATATCTTAATAGAACCAATAGAAAACACAACAACAAAATTTATACGCAGTTACCAGTTTCGGAATAGCAACTTCAGTATAATAATTCTGTGCCAAGTCGACAAGTTCTTGCAAAGACTGTGAAACAAATATTCTTTGTTAGCACACAATAAGTAAATAAACATAGAGCAAAAGCTGGAGTTGTAGTGTAACAAACCTTGTGATGAAGTCCAGTATCTGACTCTTTTAGGCGAGTGAAGGCTGCATCAGACAACAAATTCTTCAAGACGAGTACATTTTCTTGGGCATTCTTCTCGGCATCGGATTGCAAAGATGCAGTTGCTGCAGAATTATTAGTCTCTGAAGAAACCCCATCAACCTCAGAGGATACTGCAGTCTGCGTCGTCTTAGGGCTGCTTACATCTGTTTTCTTTTTGCTGCTATTGAGGGACTTAAGCGGTTTCCCAAGTCCTTCCACCTTCAATTCGTTCTTGGATTTTTCACTGTTTTGTTTTTTGTCCTTTTCCGTATTCTTTTGGTCTTGTAAATGCTGTATCCAACAAGCACCAAGCTCCCATCTCATGATACTCTCCCTGTCTATATCCTCTTCTTCAAGCTTTACAATACTTTCTTCCACCATTTTACTTACAAATTCCCGTGAAGATGTGAGCTCATCATCTTGTTGATGAGGTGTTTTCTTGTTCTGCTCAGATGAGGATTTATGGAGAAGGAATCTCAAACTGTAAAGCAACATATAAAAATATTACATCGTAAGTGAGACTATAAACTAAAGAGACAAAGGATGAATGTTTTTCATGAGACTATAAACTAAAGTGGCAAAGGATGAATGTTTTTCATTAAGTATCACCTGTTAATGTTTAGAGCATTAGCACCACCTTCAGGCTGTTCAAGGAGGTCAACAATTTGAGAAGGTGGGCTTAACTCCTCACTCTCCTTCTCTATTTTCACAACAGCAATGTAACCGCAGTACTTAAGACTTATAGTCCCTAAAGTAGCAACGTCCTGCACCCAAAAATAATTGTAAGACAACACAGATGAGAGGAAACAAAAAAAAAATATACAAGGAAAGAGTGGAGAGATGTAAGAAAACACTGACATGGGCAGCAGTATTTTCATCAGCAGTAAGTCCCTTGAGAAGGTTCCGTTCCATCAGCTTCTTTTTATCGAGACCAGTGGCTTGAATTCCATCAATTTTTGTATCCACTTTACTACTAGCGTTTGAAGTATCCCTTGTAACCGTAACACTCAAGTCTCCAGTTGTCTCGGAATATAGAACTTCAGAGTCTTCTTGAGCCAGTACAAGCTCAGTCATTACTTTCTGAACAGCCTTGATGGCTCTAAAAGTCGCGACATCGACAAAGAGGTTGTGAAGAAGAAACACTTTTCTGTCTCTGACTTGTCTCTCCTCTGCTGTGTTGCAAGGCATAGATGCAATAAAGGCAAACTCGTTGGACCACGGAACCAAATCGTAGGTGCCATCTCTCCCTTGACCACCACCATCCCCTCCCCATCTCTCATCCTCGACAGGGAGAGGCGGGAACGCTGCTGGTGACTGAGCCGCAGTAGGCGGTATGAGCCATGTGTTAGCTCTAAACCCATATGGAAGATTCCCAAACTGCAAACAGATGAAACACTCATTAAATACACCCAATTCAACATTAATCCTCATTGAGGTAGAGAAAGAAATATACCTTGTTGCGCTCCGAAAATGCTTTCAGAAGATCACTGTAAGCCTAAACATGATACAAAAGATAAGATCATCAATCACATTCAGCACGAAACTCAACAGCAAAATAGAAACAAAACTTACATTATCAAAGGCTCTACTAATTTGTCTAAGCAAGTCAACAAGGCTGTGACATATAATTCTCTGTTTCCCAATACTGTAAAATCCTTTTCTGCAACCTTCAATATGAACGAGCTTCCCATTACAAAGCTTCACCTGAGAGAAAAAAAAAACGCAGATTAAATGCCACATCCAGAGGAAACAACCAATTGAGAGCAATAGATAGAAATTTTCAGCTTACATCGATGGAGAGAAGATGATCTTCCGCCGATATATCTTCGGTGTCCCGCTTAGTCACAAGGCGTATATCTATAAAACCCTAATTACTGTAAGTTGGGACAAAATCAATCAAAGCAGGGGATCGAATCTAGGGTTTTAAAGGGAGAGAAAGATACAATCATACATTGAAGAGGAGGAGTGAGGTGAGCGAGAGAGAAAAACTCGTAGAAGCTTCCAAGCTTAGGGAAAGAGTGGCTGGTCTCTCCGGCGTCATCAATCACCGCATCCTTGGACGCAGGAGACGGAGGAGGAGACGTTTCCGAATGTTTGGAATTCTTCCCAACTCCCTTGACCTGAGCACTTTTCACGGATTCGGATTTCTCCGGCGATGGACCAAAGCAAGTGGTGCAGGCGACGATGTCAAGCAGTCGTCTGATGTGAGCCACTGCTGTTCCTTCGTTATAATCCTCTGCCACAAAGAATAAGGCCTTGAATGTTTTGTAGATTTTGAGAGAGATTTTGGTTTTTGTTTTTCAAAATCTCATTTTTATACCAATCAAGATTTTAAAATTTTGGTTTTCCTAAAAATTTAGAGAAACTATTTTGTTATAGTCTTCCATTCACGATTCTAGATTTTCAATTGTACTATAATTTAGGAAATCTAGTTTTTGATTCTTTACGTTAATTTTTCTCAAAAACCAAAAACCATTTTTTTGAGATTTTGCATTTAAAAAACTAATACCAAAATCTAAAACTAAAATCTAAAATCTAAAAACTAAAAACTAAATCCAAAAACTGAATTTAAAAGCAGTGTCCATTCATGGCCTAAATAGGCAACTTCTTTTTAACGAAAAGGAAACTTAATTAAAAAAAAAAAGAAAAAAAAAGAGAGGAAATCACAACGGTCAATCATTGAAACGGCATCCTTTAGTTTTATTATTAGTTCCGTTACGGCAGCACTTTAACGGCGTCTAATTGAAGCGTGAAAGAGAGAGCTTCTACCTTCCGTTAACGTGAGAAGACACGGTTTAAGCGCCGAAACATCCACTGTGTCTTTTAACTGCGATCCTCTGACCTGTAACGGTAAACGCGAATTTGATTTAACTATTTTACCAGAGTCGTTTTTCTTTAATGACCTCCTTTATGCTATTAGATGATATACCATTAATCAATGAAAAGAAAAAAGAAGCCTTAATCGGGTAACATATCTCTATGGATAGAAAAGGAAACAATAAACGTCAGACTAGCAAATTCTTAGGCACAATGACACTAGTTAGTAGTCATTTTCCTTTACTTTTTTTCCTCACTTGCGATCCTAATCAAACGTTCCCCAATAAATATGAATATCTTTGAACCATCAAACGTTATCTGGAACAATAATAATTAATACTCCCTCTATCCCACATAGATTGATATTTCAATAGTTTTACACATATTAAGAAAACGTTAAGTTTTTATTTTTAAACTAATTTATAATTATTTTATGGTAGTAAGAGAAAACATAACCCATTAAATATTATACTACTTGGAATAAAATATTAAGTAAAAATATTATTTTAGTTTTTTAATCTATAAAAACAATTTTTTAGAGACAAATATATTCTCTAAAACATCAATCTATCTAAGACAGAAGGAATAACAACCAAAACTATGGAAATAAGAAATTTCTATTAAAAAGAAACGATTATGAGAAACGGTAATTATTTACCTCATGGGAGAGTGAATAATTGGTGATGTGGCAAGTATCCAAGTTAACCGATAAAAGCCGCCGAACATCTATGATCCTGTCCGTTGATATGCCCTGTTTCCATAAATACGTAATTTTTAGTATTCTGTTAATTATATTCATCATGTGAAACCTTTGGCTACAATACAAGATATATTATTGCTTCGTACAAGAAATATTTCGAGTAACTAAATATGAATATAGTAGATAAACATGTTTTCTGACGACAAAAATAAAAATAAAAGTGGATACACATGTTATCTATATAAACATTTCACTTTCTATGTAACGTCTACGTAATTTTATTGACCAAAATTATGAGAAACAATTGAATTATTTTAACAACCGAACGAATTTGTGTGTTACACACTCTTTTGTATTTTTCTACACGTTCAAATAATGATAAATTTCATGAAGATAATTCTAAGTCAAATTGAAAATGATTTTTTGATATATTTTTTAAGTCAAAAATAAGTATTAGCGTAAAATATCAATTTTAATGGTACGTGTAATACCTTATCCCAAAAACGCCAGTCCAAAAAAAAAAAAAATCGATAATGCACTAGATTAAGATAACGTTTCATGAATATGTTATTAGTTTGAATTATATAATACCGAAACTAATGTTATATAAATTAGTTAATTGCATAAGAATATTTAAACAAAAATATATAAAATGGATTATAACAAATTTCGCAGAAAAAATCGCTACCAAAAAAAAACAGTTGTTAACACGCAAGATATATGAAAATTTTACATAATTCGAAAATGATGCGAGAAAACAAGAACAAAACACACAAACCTTGAGAATAGCCTCCGTTTCATCGGGAAGGTTTACAATGACATCCACGATAACCGGGAGAACTGCACATAAACCGTAAACCACATGATTCATATCATCAGAAAAGTTTCATTATCAAAAGAAGCTAATTAGTGATTAACAACTAATTTTTTTTTAATTTATTGAAATTCATTCATATAGAGATTAATAAGATATTTCATCATTATTGGTACCTTTCTCTTCCTTCTTCTTCTTGTCTCCTTTAGTCTTTCCACGGTTGTTCTTGGGAGCCATTTCTCTCAAGCTTCTTTTTTTGTTTTAACTTTTCTTTTATTGAAATAAACAAACAATAGCTGAAAAACAAATTGAACTGGTTAACTACAATAATCTCATTGTTGGTCAATCAATATACATACAAATGTACAATTTATAGAGCTTATAACCACTCAAACCACCCCAGGAACCCATAGTCCATAGACTATATATAATATGCAACAGAGTACAAAACCTTATCCAAAACAATGAGATTAAGATGAGCTTAAGGAAAACATATTGCAATATATCAGATAATTACCAAGTGAGGGGGGAGTCAAGTTGTACTAAGCTACCAGGAGGATAAAATATGAAATTGGAAAAAGGAGAAGTATAATAATAACGATGATGATAAAAAAGTTAATAAGAGAGTTTAGTGGTTCGAAGAAAAAGCTGAAACTGGAGAAAACGGTGTGAGAGAGAAGAGAGAAGAGAGCAGTGCGTGTGTGTAGTGTGTGAGTGATAAGGAAGGAAGGGCGGAGATTCAATAGTCAGATGGCTAGAATGGCTTTTTATGGACGTCCATGGCATTTTCCGCGTAATTATCTTCTCATTCTATGGGCCTTTACGTCTTTTCCTCACGATTAAAATTTCCTTCCTCCAGGAATGATTTCTTGCCTTTTAAGGGCCTTTAAGCCTTTAATGGGCCTAGGAGGGATTGTCTTATTTTCCATACGCTTTTTGGATTATTCTATTTTTTTTTTTTTGGATTATATTCTATTTGTGCCGCCCCCTTCTATTTATATAGTCTACAACAAGTTCATGCTATCTAATCTCTATAGTCGGAGCCAGTATCGAAAAGATTTGATTTTATCTGTATGTATGTAATAGAAATGTGATTTAATTTTAACCAAATTTCAAAACATTCGGGGGTAATTTATTGAAATTAATGTCCAGTTAAAAGAGTCTTAGGAAATGAGAAATCACATTCGTAGGTTAGGTGTATGGCTCACTAAAAATACTTATGTTTGATTTATGCATGTTTGCATATAGATAGATATAGCTAGTAATTCAAACACAAACACAACTTGGTATATATATATATATATATATATAAAGTTGGATATATACATCATCATCCCTGTATGCTTGACTGATGGCCTTGTGTTTTGTTAAATTGATGAAATATTGTTAATAGAGTCTCATAAATCAAACATACGTATTTTTAGTGAGCCATGCACCTAACCTAACCTTGATAAACTGAAATTTGTTTTGATATTTATGTATGTTTGCATATAGATATAGATACAGCTAGTAATTCAAACACAATCACAAGTTGGTATATATATATATATAAAGTTGGATAATTAGTTTATCACAGTTATCAGTAAGGAAAAATATAATTTCTTGATTTATGAAAGAAAAAGAAGATTTTTTTTTTTTTGAAAAATATTGTGTATGAAGAAAGCGCAGACGAAGTTGTCGTCCAGTAATGTTGGCAAAGGGAGAGGTCACAAGTGGACGGAAGAAACAAAGAAGCGGGACCATTGTTCTACACATATGGGTCCAACGTAAAATGGGTGCTCCGACGTATCACAACCGCACTCTTTCTTAACCTGCCTCCTACAATCAGACGGTCCTAGATGGTCCACGTAATTAAAGCTGCCTCCTCCC
>NC_025687.1:360900-387361 GCF_000633955.1 Camelina sativa | reverse complement strand
AAAAAAAAAAAAAAAAAAAATCGAAATGTGGCCAATTTGTCGAGAAACTCCGTTATTCTTTCTTTCCCCCAACTCCAAAAAAATAACGTATTTATCTTTTCACTCGTAATTTTTTGCAATATACAATATGATCCTATATTGTATATTCTGTAACTGTCACTCGTTAAAAAATAAAACTTATTCGGGATTTTTAGTTTGAAAGTTGAAACTAGATGACTATAATTTGTTTGACCATTGAACTAATAAAAATAGAAATTTTAATCGGCTTGTTGAACAAAAAAGAAGATGAAGTGATGAAGTAATAAATCTTTCAAAAATGGACGACGACAAAGGAAAGAAGTCGGTTGTGGGTTCTGTTTTTTGGTTCACTTAATGTAAACGTGGTTTTTAAAACGTGATTATTGGTTTATTAATTCTTATCACAATTTAGAATTGCTATGTTGCAATTAGAAGAGAATGTGTATATAGTAGTTTGTAATGTTAACAAATTTACACATATATTTGGTTCAAACCAGCATTATTTACATAGCGCTGCATACTACCTTATTCCAAAAATAATAGTAACATAATGCTTTTTTTCGTTACACATGAAAAAGGAAAAAAGAACTCAAGGGTCAGTTGTATGATTGGCGGTGAAGTCAGGTTCGGTGGGTTTTTGAGGTAACAAAGGAAGAGTGTAGCGAGTAGGAAGGTTGGAATAATTGTGCCTCAGATTATGAAGCGCGTTTGACGCGAAACGCGACGCGTAAAGAGCGGCTCCAAGGCTCAAGGACGAAGACGCCGTTGCACCATCGCCTTCTCTAGCCAGCGCGTCTCGGAGACGCTCTTCTTCATCGCGTAATGATTTGGCTAACTTCTTCCGACAGTATCTCCGCCACGCTGCTTGTATAAAAGATACGCTCCATGTTCTCCATTGCACTGAATAAAACCTGTAATTAAATCAAAAATTCAGATCACTCTATCTCAGAAACAGAACATAACCAAAAAAATGATGATGGGAGAGAAACCAAACCTGAAAGTATGCTGGAGCTGCTTGCTGTGGAGGCGCCTGAACTGTGAAGCGACAGACTTGAGATCCTCAGCCATTAGAGCAAAGGCTTCAACTTCGGTGAGAGCTTGAACTGTTCTCGTCGAGATTGGAAAGTGAGAAGAAGACTGAGGGTCTAATGCCCACGGCAGAAGATCTTCTCCGCAGAAATCACTTGCCTTGAGGTCCACGGCATTGAAGACCCCAGTTCTTCCTCCATTAGTGGTGGCACTTACAAGCCTTCCTCTCATCACAAACAGCATTTCCCCTACAGGATCTCCTTCACGGATCACATAACTGTTCTCTGTGTAGAGCACAGGTTTTAGCCTATCGCAAACAGCGTCAAGTAACTGCTCATCCATTATCTCAAACAAAGGTACCTACCGAAAACAGTCATATAGTTTGGATTCTGAGGGTTGCACAGTTGATATTTAATGGAGGAAAAAAGAAAGAAAGCTCGTATACTTACTTTCTTAAGGAGGTCGAGGCAAAGATGGCGTTTAATATCTCTTCTTAGGTCTTTAGGGAGGTTACGAAGAAGGTTTTCTTCTTCAACTCCTCTTGTCTCTTGCCATCTATATTGTTCATATCTTCTGATACGTTTTCTCAGGTCTTCAGGCAACATTCTATGAGATATCCACTGCTCTGCATCTCTCTTTCTCACCCTCATTTCTTCCTCTCGAACTGTTGTTGATTCCAAGTATTTCTGCAGCACCAAAACAGAACTTACATGATCAGTTTCCTGAATAATTTAATGGTTATTCAACTAGTCAAAGAGGCCATTACCTGCATATTGCCGATAAGTAGCGCAAATAAGACTAGTCCAGATATGCAGATTGATATAGCAAAGATAATTTCACCAACGAATTTGCTTGTTTGGAGGTTTTGTCCCAATGCACTGCAACAACAAAAGCAATTAGTGAGAATGACGATATGCAAATAAAAAGTGGTAATTTCTCTTTGTTCTAACTACAAAGAGCATACCAATCTAGCTAGTTAGTTTGTGTGTGTGTGTTTTGTCAAACCTTAGATTTCGCAATCCCCACCAAAAGCAGTAGAAAAATTTCTTCCAGAAATCATGTGATTCAACAACCCCACTCTTTAGAGCATCAGTGAAGATGCCAAAGTTGAAGATGGTTGAGTTCGTTATATCGCCAGGGTCGAGAAAAGGGCAAGAGGTGGTCAGGTAATCGTTTCTAGCATTACCATTACCGTGACAGTACAGAGAACTTAAACTACAACTTTTTTTTTCTCGCACGCCTCTTGCCAGCACCTGTCTTCTCGTTCTACTGAGATTAAGTACCATAAAGCTCCAAATACCTGAATAAGTAAGTTTGTCATATGAACTTGTTCAACCTTTCAAATGGTACATCTTCAAAGAATCAGTTATCTGATGATCCAGAACTTACATGACTGGCTAACATATAGAGAGAGAGGTTCCAAGCAGCTCCAGCCCATGCTGTTTCAGTAACAATGCCAGATGTTCTGGTCACTTCCGTGTAAAGCGGATACAAACGAAGAATCCGAGGAACATATTGAACGATTATGACAGACATAAGGTAGTCTTTTGTGAGCAAAGAGTCAGGCTCTTTGACGCTTGGAATAACAGCTAAGACCACTATCTGCAAGATTAAAAACAAAAAGAAAACAGAGGATTCAACCAACCCTATTCAAAAACATTTCATAATGAACACTTAAATAAAAAACAATCAGTTAGTCATTATTACCTGTGGGAGAGGAAGGATAGAAAGTACATCAATGATGAAGTAAGATGAGAGATACTTTAAAGCTATTGCCTTAGCATCATCCACCAGTTCACCTCTGCCAAAAACTCTAGAAGAAGGAGCGATGTAAGCTGTCCTGAACTGAAACACAATGTGAATAATGTAAAAGGCATCGATGAGTGTACGAAGAAAACTCGCAGCTATCTCCAACTTTGAGTCCATAGTAAGACAGTGCCTCGTGCCATCGACAATGGGAATGTAGAAAAACAGCGGATCAATCGCTAAAGCAAGCACACAAGCAAAGAGAAATATTTTGTTCCAGTTCTGCAAAAACGAATCCTGTGGGTTTATGATGTTCTTCTTAGTGGTACCAGATGTTTCCTTCTGGACCTTGTTGTGGTCAGGATCCTTATGGGGAAGAGAACTTAATGGTTTCTTGAAAATTTTGAAATTTCCTGAACCTTTCTCAATTCCCCATTTTACATTCTTCAAAACTCTGTCTAAAGAAGGTCTAGCTTTTCTTCCGTAGCCATACTCAGAGGCTATTGACCTCTCTTCATCTTTAAACCTAAACAAAACCATTAAAAAAAAACCATCTGATAAATCCTTTATTAAGATACTACAAATCCATATTCATCTATAGAACCATTTCTAGGGAATGAATGCTATGTATGAGACAAGATTATTGCAAGTTACCAACCTGACACGATTATCATGGCTGAATGCCATCAGCCAAACCCTTGGATATTTCGCTTACAGTGTGACGAATCCTAAACATGTATTGAATCAAAAAAATTAAATCATACGAATACTTCTCCATGATTACGTACGTACCATTGATAATTACCAAAATCAATTATAAAATAGCAAGTAGACACCTAACAGCTTTTTTATATAGTAGTAGTATATTTCTTCAAAGGTAAAAAATTAGAAACTAGAGAATCAGTCAATTTCTACCTAACATGATTACCAAATCCTTTAATTCCTAACCATTTACTGCTCAATAGTTGTAAAGTCATACGAACTTCTGTTCATCGAAGATAAGAAAAACTAAAGCTTCGAGATAAATTGACATCTAGACCAAACAAGTTACGAAGAGATTAAGCCGTAAGAAAACAGTAATTCTTACAGCAAAACCAAACATGAGGACTGATGAGGAGACGTACCTGGAAAGAAGTAACTGAGGAGGGCGATATAGATTAAGATTCCAGGCTATGAAGTGGAAATCGAAAGTTTAAGGGAAGTAGGTCAACGGCGTTTACTTCTTCTTCGGCTTCTTCGTGAAGCTATCCTCGCTACTGGTCCCGTCGATTAAAACTTAAAAGCAAGAAGACCCATATGAGCGGTTATGTGTAGTTTTTTTTTTTTTGTGAGACAACGACAAAAGAGAGGGAAATAGGAATAAAGTATATGCAATTAAAGTCTTTGTTCAATTCCAAAAATCGGAAGACGAAGACTTGGTCAAAAAGTCAATGGATGAGGCTAAAATAACTTTTAGGCCCATTAGAAATATTTAGCCCATTTAAAAGATCCAAAGCCCAAATTAAACTTAACCGCCTCATCGTAATATCGATTATTTATTTGTTCTCTCTTCACATTAATTAATTTTTTTTTTTTTTTTTGTTCGTTTAACTGAGAAAACGCGAACGGCGGTTGTCGTTCGTTCATTTTCCCGGCGTAGTTCACCACCGGCGACAATTGCTAAGGTTTCTGAAGGTAACATACTCTTCCTTGTCTTATATAGTTCGATTTCTTCTTCGTTCTTTTGTTGTTTTCGTCTGTGTTCTTCAGGCTTTTCACTCCAGTTTTAGTGAAGGGTTTTGTTAGATTTCAATTTTTTTTAAAAAAAATTTGTAGGCTTTCCGTGTTAACATCGAATGTGTTCAACTGTGAGTTCTTTTTTTCATGGGTTGCTCTTTTTGAAATTACAGTTTCTGAATTTTTTGGATTTGTCTTTTTAAGCATCGAGTGTGTTCCGTTTAAGCTAGGGCTTCTTCAATGTGTTGTACTGATTGATTCTTCATGAGCTATTGAGCATATCCATATGAATTTGGAATTAATTTTCTCCATGGATTCCTACGAGTTACATTATCTCTTATTTGCTAAAGAATATCGAATCTGGATTAATTTTGATGAATCAGTAAATTTTCAGATTAGGCCTTAATACTAATCGTCAGGATTGTCTGTATTTTGCAGGCAAGCAACCAATTTCAAGTGGGTGATTGTGTTTGTGTGCTTACATTATCTAAAATCAAACCATGTCAAATTCTGGTGAATCTAAACCGTCTCAGCAAGAAGAAGAATCTCAACCTCAACCTGCTGGGCAAGAATCTCAGTCTCAACAAGGTTACTTTTACTTGCTTTTCTTACATGTTCGTTGTTTGTTAGCTAGAAATTGTCATATAGGGATCAGGAGAGACACTAATCAATTTATATCCTTGTTCTGTTTCAGTTTGCACTTTCTTCAAGAAGCCAACGAAAGCTAAGAACATTAGGAAAAGAACTGTTGACGCAGATGAGGAAGATGGAGATTCGAGAAGCCAAACTTCTATATTACAAAATCTAAAGAAAGTTGCGAAACCTGACAGCAAGCTATACTTTTCCTCTGGACCATCTAAGAGCTCTACTACAACCAGTGAAGCTCCTGAGAAACCCGTCTTTCACTACGATTCATCCAAGGAAATCCAGGTTCAAAACGACAGTAGGGCAACAGCAACCCTTGAAACCGAAACCGACTTCAATCAAGACGCACGAGCTATCCGTGAGCGAGTTCTCAAAAAAGCAGACGAATCATTGAAAGGGAATAAGAAGAAGGCTTCAGATGAGAAGCTGTACACCGGAATTCATGGATATACAGATCACAAAGCTGGGTTTAGAAGAGAACAAACCATCTCGAGCGAGAAAGCTGGAGGCTCACACGGGCCATTGAGAGCTTCTGCTCACATTAGAGTCTCGGCTAGATTCGACTACCAGCCAGATATATGCAAGGATTACAAAGAAACCGGCTACTGTGGATATGGAGATTCGTGTAAGTTCTTGCATGACCGTGGGGATTACAAACCGGGATGGCAAATAGAGAAAGAATGGGAAGAAGCAGAGAAAGTTAGGAAGAGAAATAAAGCTATGGGCGTTGAGGATGAAGATGATGAGGCTGACAACGATAGCGACGAAGACGACGACGCACTTCCCTTTGCTTGCTTCATTTGCAGAGAGCCTTTCGTTGATCCAGTTGTCACCAAATGCAAGCATTACTTCTGCGAGCATTGTGCTTTAAAGGTATGATCATCAATCACAATTATGATGACTCTGTTCTTTTTTGTTTTTTGGTTTGTGAAACTAAAGAGATTGTGTTTATGTAATGATGCAGCATCACACGAAGAACAAGAAGTGCTTTGTGTGTAACCAACCAACAATGGGGATTTTCAATGCAGCACATGAGATCAAGAAGAGAATGGCTGAAGAACGTAGTAAAGCTGAAGCCTGAAGGATTATTGTGAAGCTTTTTGTTTTCACAGGCCAAAAAGGGAAAACCTATTTTATTATTTGCTTGAAGATAGCTTTTTGTTTGTTGTACACTTGGTACTCACTGGCCCATATGCATTCTGATGAGTGATGACAATATGGTTGTTTCAAACTAATCAACTTTTAAAATTTTAAACAAACAGTCAAATTGAAATCATCGTTTTGGAATCAACTTCCTAGTAGTCATCGCCGGGAATAATTAATAGTCGTCAAACTCAATATCCCCGAGTGTCGGTAACATCTGAAAAGTGAATAATTTTGACCTAGAAGGTTCGATAGAAACGATTACGAATAATGATGACTCTGTGTGTTTATTTATTTTTGGTTTCTGAAACTAATGAGATTGTTTTATGTAATGATGCAGCATCACAAGAAGAACAAGAAGTGCTTTTTGTGTAACCAACCAACAATGGGGATTCTCAATGCAGCACATGAGGTCAAGAAGAAAATGGCTGAAGAACGTAGTAAATCTGAAGTAGGATTGTGAAGTTTTTTCACAAGCCGAAGCTCTTTTTGTTTGTTGCACTCATTTAAGCCCATATTGTGATGGTCATTAAATATTTGGGCCTTGTTCGGCTCATCTAATTTTAACTTTTGTTCTTTTGTCAATGGTTGAAAGTTGAAACAGTCAAAATTAGATGGAACCAGGAGGTCCAAGACAAAGAATGCTTCATCTATAAACATCGTAACTTTTTACTTCCAGCATTATCAGAAGAATGTCTTTTTTTCCAACATTATTTTGTGTGTTCTTTTTAACGTTATCTTTTCTTTTTTTTCACTTTCCCTCTGTATTTAAATGGTTTCTGTAAATTCGAACAGGTTTCAGAATCTATTGGCCGGCAAAAAAGTTATCCAAGTCAGCAAAAAGTAGATTTACACGTGTCACTTTCACAAGATATGCCACAATAAGTGAACATGGAAATGTCTGACAATAAACCAATAAGAAGATGACACGTATACGGAGTTTTCTCTAATTTGACCATATTTAGCTGCATTGTCGCTGTCGCTAAAAAGGGATCGTCGTTTCTATTATCTTGGAGCAGTTTATATTTACGTTAAAGTCATCTTTTGCGTTAAGTTTGCATGCCTATAGTGCCAAAGGCGATCCTATCCGATAAGTTTTTTTGGGTAAATTTTTATCTGATAAGATTACTGTAATTATCATCAACCACCGCTCTTTTAAGTCCTATATTTATCACTTAATTATTAAAAAAAATATAAGAAAACGTTCTATATAAGCTAAAACCCTCTTTTTATCGTCTCGTCAATTTGAGATAATTAATGAGATTTGTAATTCAAGCATAAATAATATTCAAATTGAACAAGATAAACCTCTGGTTATAATTATATGTGTTGGTTAAAATTGTTACAAGATCGAAAGATTGTTCTTTCTGAAAACCTTAAACCATAATTATATGTTTGAAGATAATGTAATCAATTAACTAGAGTTATCTAAGACGTGATTATGTTTTTTTGGTTTGATAAAAAAGAAAGTGAAGATGAGTCTTTTGAGAAAAAAGAAAAAGTATATAATTCACTAATAATTATTATTATATGCATAGATTGCTGGTTAGGAAGCGTAATTAGCGTTGTTGATGATAGTTTCAAAATTATATAGAGTTCCACCATCAATTGCAAAAGCTCGTTGGTTTTCACAACGATTAGATGATGTAGGAGTGGCAACTTTAGACTTTTAGAAATGAATCGAAATATGGCATTATGGTTTATTTAGCAAGAGGGTATGCAGCTTCAATACAAAATACTAATGGTTTTAGATTCGGTATGATATAGGGACATAATAGATGTCAGATTCAAGTTCTTGTTTCATGATTTTGGATTGTGGATGTCTTGTAGCAATCTTCTTCTAGCTAGAGAAGGGCTTCGCATTGCATCCTAGAAGGGAAAATTAAATACACCTGAATTACGTGTCGTACATAACTACATGGAACCAGTCACGGGCTGATAGGATGAGACTATTGATGACCAATCCTAGCTAATAATAAGATATGGTATTAATTAGAACATTTAGCATGATACAATTAATGTTTTAACAACTAAATTTTAAGGTAAACAAACGACAAGAACTAAATATTTAATGGTACAGTACATATGGGGCCCTATACATGGAGAATCACTCAAATCAGACCAAACGAAACGTATCACACTAAATATGTGAAGACCAACACTTATGTAGAATATATCTCAGCATATGCTGTGACAAGCAGCATACCAAACAATATATACGAACGAATTCATAAGAAAATCATAGGTATGATAAAATAAACATTTACATCCATGGAATTTATTTAGTAGTATCAATCAGTTAAAAAAAAATGATTTAGCTATGGTCTAGAAACTTTATTTTTAGTGAACAAAATATCTATAAAGTTAGAAACAATATTACCTCACCAAAACAAATACTTTATTTTTCTAAGCACTAGTGTTTGTTTCTATTCGGATTAGGTCCCAAAACGTCGTCATACAGAACACTTTGCTTAAACCTTTTTGTAGTTTTTTGTTACATTAAAAAAACGAAAACCACTAGTGTTTTGGTTGTTATTATTATTATTATTTTGGTTTAAAAAGTGTTTAAATGTGCGAAGGAGAAGAAGCCTAAGAAAGAAAAAATAGTTAATTAGGCACACAAAAAAAAAAAAAAAGGAATTATGTCGGTGGGTTCTTTGATTATTGGAAAATAACAAAAATAAAATTAGAAAAAGTTAATTTTGTTTTAGCAGACGCATCTTTTTTGTTTGTTTGTTTTTTTACTCTGCTCTCTTCTATTTATTTATCCACTTTCACAGATTTCCCCTCTGAGCGACACAGAGAGAGACCCAAGAGAGAGGTAACAACAACACCCAAAAGAGAGAGAGAGAGAGAGAGAGAGAGAGATTCTGATCGGAGAAGAGAGAGAGAGAGAGACATGGAAGACGGCACGGCGATGTACGGAGATCTCGAGACGGTGCAGTATGTACGGACGCAACACAAACATCACTGCAGAGAGAACCAGTGTACCTCTGCTCTTGTCAAACACATCAAAGCTCCTCTTCATCTCGTAATCCTCTCTCTCTCTCTCTCCCTTTTTATATGTCTAATCTCTCAACATTGATCTTAATTCCGTCAATTTCAGATTTTTTTGATCGATTTAGGGTTTTTTTTTTTGTTCTCCCCCAAATCTTTAATGTTCGTTTCAAACAAGCTAATTAATGATAACGATATTCCAAATCTCAGGTTTGGTCACTGGTGCGTAGATTTGATCAGCCGCAGAAGTACAAACCATTTGTGAGCAGATGTACTGTGATCGGTGATCCTGAAATCGGCAGCCTCAGAGAAGTCAATGTCAAATCTGGGCTTCCTGCTACAACAAGCACCGAGAGGTTAGAGCTTCTCGATGATGAAGAACACATCCTCGGTATCAGAATCATTGGTGGTGATCACAGACTCAAGGTATTACCCCAAAAATCCCGTGTGTTTGTTGAATGAGATGAGAGAATTTATTAAAAGATGGTTTCTTCTTGTTTTGTTTCTCTCAGAATTACTCATCGATAGTGACAGTTCATCCAGAGATGATAGAGGGAAGAGCAGGGACAATGGTGATTGAATCTTTTGTTGTTGATGTTCCTGAAGGTAACACCAAGGATGAGACTTGCTACTTCGTTGAAGCGCTCATCAGATGTAACCTCAAGTCATTAGCTGATGTTTCTGAAAGATTGGCTTCTCAAGACATTATCGACTAATCAATCTCTCACATCTTCATCATTCAAGGAATCATCATGTTCCAGTATGTGATATAATTATTCTTCAGGATTTTCTTCTTTTGGTTTTTTGGTCTAGGCTATTTATATTTTCAGGAATGATCAACTTGTTCAAAGATATATATTTTTCCAATGGTGATGTTTTTCGATTGTAAGATGACAATATGTACAGAGATTATATATGATGTGAACGTTTTGTTTATATATGATGTATATATATATATATATATATATATAGTTTACAAAAGGTATGGTATGGAGAATGTGTTATTGCAAGGTGAATGCGTAACAAGCTAAGCTAACCAACTTGTAACAAACTGTTTCTAATAGACAGAACCAATAGATGTCTTGCTCTATGTTCGATCGTTTGGATGTGTATAAAGTTGATAAGCTATCACCCAGACCTTTGGAAAAGATACATGGTGCTTGTTCTGACTCATGCTCAATTCTTCCCTCCGGATGAACTTTCCTGGGAAGAGATCAGCTTCTTGTTTCCGACTTCATATTGTCTGCAATTTATGGAGATTTGTTCAAAGAAAAGATATCATCGAATAGAGAGATACGATTGGTCTAGTTATGTTCCATATATTTGCTCTGTTCAAGTTTTATCAGTACTTCATCATCACAATTCACAACCAACCAAAAAACATATCTTAGGCAATCGTATCAATTACATTTACATTTTACTTCCTCTTGTCTCTGAGGTCTTCTTACTCTGTTTCAGACTAAAGAAACAGCATACTTTTTGGTGATGACATAAACATAGAAGAATAGAACCGAAACACACAAAAACTCTGAACAAGATGAGCTCTTCAACAGGAGACATAACCGTCAAGTAGACAAAGTCTTTCGTATACGAAAAATCCTAATTTTTAAAAATCACCAAAAACTCTCTTTTCCTCTTTTGTTTCTTCATTGCATATAATAATACTCAAAACACAAAACAGCGACCAACAAAAACGCTGTAGTTGTTTGTACTGAGAGCATAGCAGGTTCTATCACCTCCACAAGCAAGCAAAGCATGGTAACCTAATGTCACTGTGTGGTTAGATCATCAATCAAAGTTGGCAACATCTGCTCCCATTTAAAAGGAGCCAACATCGTCTCCACCATTCAAAATAGTTTCATGAGAATTTGTCAGAGAATCTCCATCTATTTGTTTACGTTCTCCATAAGAGATCGCCACGGTCCCACATTCATTTCTGACCGTTTAGGTTAAGTTAATGACCGTCCGATCTCTCACAGTTGTTGCAACTTGATGAAATTAAACGGTCCAGATCTCTTGACCGTTCTTAGAGGTGTGTAAAAGTGGGAATGAAAATGTTAAAAAATTTGAATTGGTGTTTACTAAAATGGTTAAAAAAAACACAAAAGGGGTAAATAAGGAATGACGGTAGACGGAAACCTCTCTGTGAAGTAGCAGTTTTTTTTTTAGATAGACTGCAAATAAATATTTTCTTCTGAGTCTCTCTCTTCTCTTCTTCTTGAATTGAGTCTCTCCTAAAAAAAAGAAAATTCGATTTTTAACATTCAAAAAATTTGGAGGGGTCAAGCGGGAAAACCAAAAATCCTTCAAATAATTTCGTGTGGAGCGAGCGGGAGAAAGAGACACACACAAATCCTCTCTAGTTCTTTCGTCAGGTGAGTTCCCCTCCGAATCCACATTACTCTCTCTCTTTCTCTATTCTTGGGGATTTTATACCCTAATTGTTCGATTTTTTTTTTTTTTTTTTTGTCTCCGGCAGTAGTAATAATAATTGATGGGGAGAACCAAGCATAACGCTACCAGGTCCCAACCTCGTAATCCAACTGGTACCTCGTAATCTGCTTTCTCTTTCTAGTATTACTTTTCGATTCTCACCCTTTGAGGATTTTTTTTAGGGGTTTTGTTTTTTTTTTTTTTTTGTTTGTTTTGGTTCTGTTATCTCGCTGTTAACCCTAGATTTTGATTTTGCATCTGAAAACTGTAGATGCTGCTTCACTTTCTCAGGCGGCTGGTCCCAGTGCGGTATATGCCATCTTCTTTTTTCTTTTCTCTTTTAGGGTTTTCGATTTTCAGATTCCAAAATTTAACCTTTTAGATTTTTGTCGAATTTGTTGTAATCAATCGAAATTGCAGACACCGCCAACAGGAGGAAGAGATGGTGAAGAAGATGCTGCTCAACCAAGTTAGTGTCTTTTTTTCCCCTCTCTCTTGTTTGTTTGTTTGTGCGGTGTGTGAGTGAAGTTTAAATTAATCCTTCCTTTTGGTAACACTTTGCATCAACGCCTGCTGCAACTTCACCTGCTACAAAAGTGAGATTTTTTTTTTTTTTTTGGCCCTTTTGGGTACTTCAACTTTGATTTCGTTGTGCTCATCTTTTTTTCTCATTTGTCATTTTTGTTTTTGTCTGTGAAGAAAGGGGCTAAGAGAACCAAATATGGTAGTAGGCCACAAGGTTAGTCATATCCCTCAGAAATTACAATGCAGGACTTCTCTTTCTATTTGTGTTTTACTCTACTAAGTACTAACCTCCTCCTTCTTGTTCTTTCTAGGCTCACAAAAAAAGAAGGCTTACCGTTTCAAGCCAGGAACCGTTGCTCTGAGAGAGATTCGCCATTATCAGAAGAGCACTAGCCTTCTTATTCCTGCTGCTGGTTTTGTCAGACAAGTCAGCTTTTTTCTCTCTTTCTTTTGCTCTTTAGTAGTCTATGCCTCGTTTTTTCTAGCATTTACAAACTGATTCTAAAGTTTCAAATCTACTTGGTATAAATTGTGGTACCTGTTTCTTGTTTTCTCAACATCAGTGCAGTAAACATAGCATTTTTAACTTCAGTTTAGAGCAACCCTCCATTTAATGAACTTGTAATCTAGTTTTGTCTTTGAGAGGTTACTGGCTCATAGACCCACCCAGAACCATATGTTTCTGTAACTAACCTGAATTGCCAAATGCTGATTTTGTGTTCCCATCATACTAATTAATTTACATTGTTTTTACCAGGTGAGAAGTATTACCGATGCGGTGGCCCCTCCTCGTATCTCTCGTTGGACAGCTGAAGCTCTTGTGGCTCTTCAAGAGGTGCCAAATCCTTTACATTATTTCTTAATATGAATGTAGTTGATACAGTATCTAGAGAGAGCCACACATATAATGTCATTTTCCCTTGATAAGTAGTAATCATTCTGATTGTGAATTTGTTTGCGCAGGCCGCAGAAGATTACTTGATTGGTTTGTTCTCAGATTCAATGCTCTGTGCTATCCATGCAAGACGTGTTACTCTAAGTAAGTACTCCTAAATAAGACAATTTTGCAGTCTAAATTTAGAAAATCACAGTCATACTTGTGCATTCCTTTGAACCATTACTTGCTGAAAAAAAATCATATCTAATATTTGTCTTCTCATATCAGTGAGAAGAGACTTTGAGCTTGCACGCCGGATTGGAGGAAAAGGCAGACCCTGGTGATAGAAACCCACTAGCACTACTCGCATCTCTATCATTGTTAGTGAGGATCGAATAGTTAACAACAATGGTGTCGTAGGTTATAAGATTATTCACTACTTATGTGCTTGTCCTTTATTCAACTTGATGGTCTGGCCAAAAAAAAACTTCTTTTGAAACATAACTGGAAATCTGAGTTTGGTTCGATTCAATATCTATCTAGGTTTTAAAACTTGTTTCTCTATGTGTGTTTCTTGTTTGCCTTTTACCTTTAAGTTCCAACTTGCAAATAGTTGGATGTATATAACTCGAAGCCTCGGTGACGGCTCAGTCTTAGACAGGGCTGTATTTGAGAAAAAGTAATTTAAAGAGCATGATTCGAAAGAACATGTGTTGAGAGAGGGCTTAAAGAGAAATATATCTCTGACTCTGGCTAATGGGATTCCCCCAGCTGCAACTTTTAAAAGCATATTTAGAATGCTTGAGATATCCTTAGCACTTCAAATTTTATAATTCATATACTGATTATTTTAGTGATTATTCGCATAAAACATTTGTTGAGATCATAATGTTGTCATAAAGAAAGTTATAAGAAGAGTATGTGTCTCATTACCGTCTGATAATGTAAACTTTTTAAAAGCTCGAATGTTTTCGGAATTTGGTAGTATTTATTTCATTGTCAACTCTTTTTATTACTAGTAAACTGTTTTTTTGTGTGTATATATTTAATGATCTCTCTGTACATTCGTAAAAATTCATTGCAAACTGAAAAAAGTGTGAAAATTTATCGAGGTTTAACTTTTATAAATGTGAAAAAATGGATGCGCCCATGAATCATGCAATGGTCCCAACAATTTAATCTTATGGTTTCCTTCATTCGCTAAAAAAACTCAAAGAATGTAACAAAAATTAAGGGAACTTTTTTTAATCTTATGGGATTGTAACAACAATTTAATCTTATGGGATTGGGGAACTTTTCAGAAAAATAATGAACTAAAGAGTTCTTAGAATCTCTCTCTAGAATCTCTCTCTTCCTCTTTCCTTGGTCCCCGACGCCGGTCTCACGCCGGTTGTCGGAGATTTCTTCCCTGAATGACAAAGAAAAAAGAAAACCTTTTATGGGATCCGTTCCTGGGTCATCTAAGTTTGCCATCGTCTACGCTCGCGCTTCATCTTCCCTTTCCGGTAGGTTGCGAGTAGGTAACTCATCTGGCGGGGGCATCGATGGCGGTGGACACTCTGAAGGATCTGTTATGATATCCTGCGCGGAATCCCCCGTCCCACACCCTCCCTTCGGCTTAGATCTGAAATCGCGAGCTACCTTGGGAACTGCGCTAATCCCAGATCCAAGCCCAGCGGCAAATCCTCTGCTTGTCTCAACTGTTGAGACTCCCGTCTCCGGTGTTGAGTAAACAGTAACTCTGGACCATGAGTCGCCTTCTATAAATAATGCCCAATCGACGGTCCCTGCGACTGTCTTGGCCATTCCGGGTCAGCAAAACCCTCCTGTCACCACCGATACAACTACAAAGACTCCTCCTAAACCTGCTACTGCGGTTTCTGAGCTCTGGGTTGATCGGGTGAAAGGATCTTCAAAACGCCTCTCCAAGGCAGACGATGGCTTCACTCTCCCGTCTAGAGAATTATGTGTTAGCATCCCTAACGAAGTCATCGAGAAGAACAGACGCACTTGGGACTTCTTCATTCTTGGTCAGTTCTATTCTGATCCACCCTCTCAAGGGACCATCCACAACATTGCAAATGGTATCTGGAGCAGAAATTACAGAGACATCACTGTCTCGAAGTTGGAAGGAAACGCCTACCTGTTCAGGATTCCTAACTCCCACACCCGGCATCGAGTTTTCACCCAAAGATTGTGGCAAATCGAGGGTCAAACCATGTTCGTTGCTAAGTGGGAACCAGGGTTCACCCCTGAGA
The DNA here is from genome assembly GCF_000633955.1 of Camelina sativa. Taxonomy (NCBI): domain Eukaryota; kingdom Viridiplantae; phylum Streptophyta; class Magnoliopsida; order Brassicales; family Brassicaceae; genus Camelina; species Camelina sativa. The sequence continues at coordinate 371,974 of NC_025687.1, read as the reverse complement.
AACCCGAACTATCCTCTGCCCCAATTTGGATTGAATTGAGGGATGTGCCGCTGCAGTTCTTCAATGAGGAAGGTCTGCAATGCATTGCCAGCCTCGTGGGAGATCCTAAGAGTCTCCATCCCGCAACAGCAAACAAAACCAACTTGGACGTGGCTAAGGTGCTCACTGTCATTGATCCGAGGAAACCGTTACCGGAAGCTGTAAACGTGCAGTTTGAATCCGGCCAAATCAGTAGGATACTGGTCTCTAGCCCTTGGATGTTGCCGGTGTGTACTCATTGCAAAGAAATTGGACATAGCATCAAACGTTTCAGGTTAACGCCCATCACATGTACATCCTGCTCCTCTTCATCCCACACCACTGCAGCTTGCCCGAAATCCAAATCTGCACCTTCGAAGCAGCGACGGAAACAGCGAAGGAAAAGATCAAAGACTCCCGACTCTCGTATTCAGACAGAACATAGTGGCATAGAACAGCGCTGGCAGATAAAACCAGCTCCGACAGAGCCTAGCTTACAATCACATGCTTGCGTTGTCAACACCGTCATGCGTCAAACAAAAGATCTGGTAGTGGTGTCTAATGGGCCTCCTGCTCAGAGTTTGGTTGCGGGGACATCTTACAAGCCCATTGTTGTCAGTTCATCTGCCGCGACTCAACCTGTTCCATCAGAGGATGCGGTATCTGCGGACTCTTCTGACATCCCTTCATCGGACTCGGAGGAGGAAAAGTTTATCAAAGTGCTTTTTAAGCGGAAGCAGAAACTCCTAAGGGGCAAGGGCCTCAATCTCTCTCTTTAAATATGTGTACAAAGGAATTTTTTTGTTGGAATGTCCGGAGATTTAATATAGCATCTCACCGGAAAGATTTAAGAAGTGGTATAGGGCAAATAAGCCTCTTTTCGGTGGTCTAATAGAGACACACGTCAAACAGCCAAAGGAAACAAAGTTCATTTCGAAGCTTCTTCCTGGCTGGTCTTTGGATTCTAATTATGCCTTCTCTGAGTTAGGGAAGATTTGGGTTGTCTGGGATCCTGCGGTCCAGGTTGTGATTGTTGCCAAATCCTTGCAAATGATTACGTGTGAGGTTCTTCTACCGGGTTCATGTAGATGGATTGTCGTCTCGATTGTCTTCGCGGCGAATGAAGAGGACAAATGGAACGAGCTATGGACTGAGATTGTTGATTTGGGTGATTCTCAGGTTGTTGGTGATCGACCTTGGCTTGTACTCGGAGACTTTAACCAAACGCTTCATCCTCAAGAGCACTCCCAGCTGACATCTCTAAATGTTGATCGCAGAACAAGAAACCTCCGAACCTGTTTGCTTTCTGCAGAGTTGTCGGACCTGGTGTACAAAGGGAACAAGTTTACCTAGTGGAATAAAAGCAAAACTAGGCCAGTGGCAAAGAATTTGGACCGTATTCTGGTCAACGAAAGTTGGTGTATAGAGTTTCCATCCTCATTGGGGATTTTTGGTGAACCTGATTTTTCTGATCATGCCTCTTGCGCAGTGGTACTGGAAAAGGACAAGAAAAAGGAGAAAAGACCCTTTAAGTTCTTCAACTTCCTCGTCCAGAATCCAGATTTCCTAAATTTGGTTAGTGATAGTTGGTATTCGCTTAATGTTGTTGGCTGTGCCATGTACAGAGTTTCCAAGAAGCTGAAAGCCCTCAAAAAGCCGATCAAGGAGTTTAGTAGACTTAACTATTCCAGAATAGAGAAGCGCACTGAGGAGGCTCATGAACTGCTTCTGAGCTACCAAAACCTCACTCTAGGCGACCCCTCAATTACAAACGTAGAACTAGAATTGGAAGCACAACGTAAGTGGAGCCTTCTTTCCAGTGTTGAGGAGAGCTTTCTCCTACAAAAATTTAGAGTGATATGGTTCGCAGAAGGTGATGGAAACTCAGCCTATTTTGATAGAATGGCAGAATCCAGGAAAGCTATAAACATGATTCATACTTTGTACGACGTTCAAGGAGTGAAGATTGAAACGCAAAAAGGGATCATTGACCATTGTGTGAAGTATTATGAGCAACTTCTTGGAGCTGAGGTAGGTCCTTGCCTACTCGAACAGGATGACATGAACCTGTTGTTGTCGTATCGCTGCTCTCCTCTCCAAATCAAAGATTTAGAACGTCTTTTCACAAAGAAGGAAGTCAAGGAAGCATTTTTCTCCCTGCCAAGGAATAAATCGTGCGGACCTGATGGCTACTCTGCAGAGTTTTTCAAAGTCTCGTGGAGCATCATTGGTGCTGAAGTCACCAAAGCCATTGAAGAGTTCTTTAGCTTAGGAAGACTGTTAAAGCAATGGAATGCGACTACTATTGTCCTCATCCCGAAGACCTTGAATGCCTCAACAACCGCTGACTATAGACGTATCTCGTGTCTAAACACACTTTATAAGGTTATAGCAATGTTACTTACAGGAAGACTTCAAAAGCTGCTTACCCTTGTCATATCTCCGGAGCAGTCTGCTTTCCTTCAGGGTAGGTCACTTGCTGAAAATATCCTTCTAGCAACGGAGATGGTCCACGGATACAACTGGAGAAACATATCTCCCAGGGGCATGCTCAAGGTCGACCTGCGCAAAGCATTTGACACTGTACGTTGGGATTTTGTAATAGCTGCCTTGCGCGCCCTCGCTATCCCCAAAAAGTTTATAAACTGGATTCATCAGTGCATATCCACATCAACTTTCTCAGTCGCAGTAAATGGCTGCAACGGAGGTTTCTTTAAGAGCTCCCAAGGTTTAAGACAGGGAGACCCTCTTTCACCATACCTGTTCGTTCTTGCAATGGAGGTCTTCTCAAAGTTACTTCAATCTAGATTTGACAGTGGTTATGTTCACTATCATCCCAAAGCTATTGATCTTACCATCTCCCATCTCATGTTCGCCGATGACGTTATGATCTTCTTCGATGGTGGTTGCTCCTCCCTACATGGCATTTGTGAAACTTTAGACAACTTTGCTTCTTGGTCGGGGTTGAGAGTCAATAAGGATAAAAGTCAGCTATTTCTTGCAGGACAAGACCAAATAGAAGCATCTGTTGCTACCTCCTATGGCTTCCCGCTAGGCTCCTTACCAGTCTGATACCTTGGACTCCCTCTAATGTGGAGAAAGCTTCGTATAGCAGAATACGAGCCTCTGCTTGACAAGATCACTAGAAGATTCCAATCCTGGTCCATCAAAGCCCTGTCCTTTGCGGGTCGGGTCTTGTTGATCTCCTCTGTCATATTTGGTTCCATAAATTTCTGGATGTCCACTTTTATCCTCCCAAAATGTTGCATCAAGAGAATAGAGCGCCTTTGCCAGAATTTCCTTTGGTCCGGAAATATTGATGAAGGCAAAGCTGCTAAGGTGACTTGGGTATCATTATGCTTGCCTAAGGATGAAGGCGGTCTTGGTTTTAGGAGCCTCACAGATTGGAATAAGACCCTTCTGCTCAGGCTCATCTGGAGGTTGTTTGAGAATAATGGATCGATCTGGGCAGCTTGCCACCATCACCACCATATAAAGAATAGTTCCTTCTGGGAAATCTCCATTAAAGCTTCTGACACTTATTCCTGGAAGAGGCTGCTAGGGTTAAGGCCTCTCGCGGAACATTTCATCAAAGCACAAGTAGGTAACGGCTTAAAAGCTTCCTATTGGTTTGACAGTTGGACTTCCCTTGGTCCCTTGTTGAAGAAACTTGGTAATTTTGGCCCTCGACACATGCGAATCCCGCTAGATGCACGAGTTGTAGACGGATACAGAGATGGTGACTGGATAATCCCCTTATCTAGATCAGCAGCGGCTACCGCTATTCATGATCATATATCCTCCCTCCCTGCCCCGTCCCTTGATTCTCCAGATGACTTTTTTGTTTGGTCTGTTAATGATGTGGTTTGTCAGGGTTTTTCTTCAGCAATGACTTGGGAATCACTCAGGCCTAAGGTATTGCCGAAGGACTGGATCCCCTCTGTGTGGTTTAAGGGTGCAATACCTCGGTTTGCTTTCCAAATGTGGATTGCCACACTTGACAGACTACCCACCCGTCAACGCCTCGCAGCATGGGGACAGCTGAGATTGTCTGAGTGTTGTCTATGTACGATCGAGACGGAGTCAAGGGATCACTTAATGCTCGTGTGTGAGTTCTCAGCCCAACTTTGGAGGATGATCTTCAGCAGAATGTGCCCCCGTCAACGGCTATTCTGCTCATGGAACGAACTCCTCTCCTGGACTAGACAATCTTCAAACTCCGCCCTTGCTCTGTTACGCAAAGTGGTCGCAGAGGCAGCTATCTATAACATTTGGAGGCAAAGGAACAACCTTCTCCATAACTCTTGCAGGCTCGTCCCGTCTATCATCTTCAAGATACTCGCCAGGGAGGTATGCAACATCATCACAACAAGAAGACTAAAGAAGCATTGGTGAAACCTAATGCTTCTTTGGATCCGTTAACAACCCAAATCTTTGTAACTCTATAGCAGCTTTGTTTTATTTTTCTGCCTAAACTGCTGTTGTGTAGTTTTTATCTTTCGTAAAATCTTTATTCATTATTAATGATATTTAAATGTTTAGCAAAAAAAAATTAANAAAAAAAAAAAAAAAAAAAAAAAAAAAAAAAAAAAAAAAAAAAAAAAAAAAAAGCGTCGAGCGAAGACCAAGGAGGGCGTCATGAATCATGCGATGGTCCCAACAAATTAAAATGAAATTAAAAAATCCACGTGTCATGTTCAGTTGCAACTGCATAGTTTGTTCAGTAATCAGAGTAGTACGTTGCTCTCTCAACCTTTTTTGTTTGTTTTTATTTAAAAGTAATGTAGAGATAAATACAATAAAACCGAACAAAAAAATAAAAAGAAGCATTGTAATAAAATTTGCGATGTGAGAATTAATTGGGGAATATCCAGGAGTTGACGTTTAAAAATTCATTTTTATATTCAACCCTAACAAACTTTCAACTCTTGTTTTGATAGTTCTAACAATATATTTCATTAAATTGAGAATTTATTTCATATGAAAGTTGTATAATAGTCGACTGAGAAATCCATAATAAATGTTAGTGATTATCCTAATGCTTTTTTTTTCTTTTTGGGTAGGATTTTGTTTTCTTTTTTGGTAGGAAGTGATTATCCTAATGCTTTGTCTATATATCGCTGATAATATTGATACTGTACTTTTAATTTGAAAGTTTCCGTGGTTAAATGAAGTCTATATACAGCTGAATACACGTGTGCATAAACCCACTAACACATCGGTAACTTAGTTGATTAATCTCAAGATTCTCTAACTAAATCATGATTTCATTAATTTTTATGCAGTATGTGTAGATTAAATATCAAGTCAAAGGCAAGTAGTAGTATGATAGTATCGTTTAAAAAAAAAAAAAAAGCAATTAGGCAAGAACATGACGGAGTAAATGATGTAATGAAACATGTTTCTTATTGGTTCTTAATTAGCGAAATCCCTCGAGCCATTATATTGGCATAGCATATATTACTCTGTCACCCATCATAAGTTGCAAATTGATTAATAAGAATGATATATTTATGATTCTTAATTTTCTTAAGAGTTAAATCCGATTTTAAGGAAAATAAAAAAAGTACGGTAATACAACATCATACCTGATTCCTTAATGTGGAAACCGACCAAACCGGTCGTTAAAATTTTTCCCCTATAAATAGGGAAGAGGCTTTCATGTCCTCCTTCCCTTAAAAATCCACCCACTCCTCCTCTCTCTATACCCTTAAACCGTACTAAACCGTATCGATTGATAAAATTGCAAGGTACGATCGTAAAATCTTGGTAAAGTAATTTTGAGATAGATGGAAACGCAGCGTAAGTCGAAGCATCGCAAGACCAATCCAACCATTGTTGCCTCTTCTTCTGATCAAGGTATTAACATTTCTCAGCTAATTTTAACTCATCATGATCTCCATAATACGGCGTCGTTTTTTCCAGTTAATTTTTTTTTGTATATATGTCCTTTCTTTATCTTTGATTTAACTTGATGACGTGGAACAGAAGTGAGCAGTCTTGAGTGGGAAGAAATAGCAATGGCTCAAGAAGAAGAGGATTTGATTTGCAGGATGTTCAAGCTTGTCGGTGAAAGGTATTTATTTCTTTCTTTCTTTCTTTCTCTTTTTCTTTTCTAAATTATTAGTATTTTTTAGTTAATCTTTCCATGTCTGATTATTTACCATAGGTGAATTAAAGATTAATGCTTTTTTTATTATTTAAATTTGTCTTTAAATTAAGGTGGGATTTAATAGCTGGGAGGATTCCAGGAAGAACAGCAGAAGAGATCGAGAGGTTTTGGGTGATGAAGAATCATCGAAGATCTTTGTTACGTTGATCGCCAAGTACTCTAAAATCATTTTTCTAATATTGGAAAAAAAAAAAATGAAGTCTATACATATATATCCTCTACTATTCGTTGGTATCTGCAGTTTTGTTCGTGAATTTGAAGTATTAGTTGTATTTCTCGTGTTTTCATCTTGTGTGTACCTTTGTTCTTTGATAAAAAAAACCATGAACCGAACCTTTATTTTTTTGAAGTTAAAATTGTAATCAACCATTGAAAAAGGGACTATTATCTAATAAGTTAAAAGTTGTGAGGATAAATTTGTGTGCCCATACTTGGAGCACTGAGGCATGCGAAAGATTGATGGGCCTTAACAAAAAAGTCCCATATAAAATCGTTCAATATAATATTGTATGTGTGAATACAAACCATTACAAGTGCATACAAACATTCATATTAAATAACTATTTGAAGATAACCTAATCTGGTAAACAGATGAAAGGAGGTTACCTTCTCAATCTTCTATTTGTAGCATTTGTACGAAAATCATATTGTTTCTGACGAGGTAAAAAAAAAACAGTTTCTTCTATATGTTGGTGTGACTCCTTAAAGCGTAATGCATATTTTTGAAGCATTTTGATATGGTCCATACAGAGAGAATGTAAGTTTAATGGGACGTCTCTTGGTTGATTTCTAGCTGGTGGGCTTTCCACTTTAACAAAAGTTCACTAAATGACTTCGTGGAGAAGCCAACAAGTCCTTCTTTCAACTCTTGCATTTTATTCCCTATGGCTTTACCTTCTTCTCCTTCCATCAGTTCCTTCACCACTCTCACCACTTCTTCCCTCCCTACAATCCCATCTTCACCCGCAAGCACTCTTAGAGCCGCTCCAACGTCCTCCGCGAGTAGCAATGCATTCATCTTTTGCTCAGCGAATAAAGGCCATGCTATGAGTGGTACACCGTTTACGATGCTTTCCAGGATCGAGTTCCATCCACAATGTGTTAAAAACCCACATGTGGATGGATGAGCCAGGATTTGAATCTGTGGTGCCCATGACCGAACCACTAGACCTTTTTCTTTGGTTCGGTCTAAGAACCCAAGTGGTAAAAACGTAAATGGGTCGGTTTGGCTGTGTGGATTGAGATACGACGAACTAGCTATTCCACTTGGACTTCGTATGACCCAAATAAACCGTTTTTCACTGTCCGCTAAACCAAGAGCAAGCTCATTGAACTGCTCTAACGTAAGTGTTCCACCGCTTCCAAATGATATATACAGAACTGAGCCGAATGGTTGTTTGTCAAGCCAATTCAAACACTCGGACTCGTCTTTCATGTTAACATCAGATGAATTTGTGCTAACCAGCGGCCCAATCGGTTAAACCGGTGGTTTATCAGGACCCGGTTCTTGTAAAGCCTTTATAGCGTTTGGCTCTAGATCGAAGAAGGAATTGACTAGAACCCCTTTAGCTTCTCTCAATCTCTTTAGCTTCTTGAGCCGGATCGACCAAATCCTTACCGGTTATGGGGACACAGCCGGGAAATTTAACCGGTTCGGTTAAGTACCTAAATTCACACGACACCGTTTCGTCTAGTTTAGGCAAGTGAAGACAAAATGACAAGAAGTTGGCAGTAGTTGCATAGAAAACGTATGGTGACATGTGGAACTCAACGGCCACGTCGAACGCATCCGTACCAAATAGATCGACGATGAGGACCGCCGGGAGACGTTTCCTCGCTGATAAAGACTCGAAAAGCTCTCTTAGCGCTGGATTGGAACGAGTCATGGTGAGCATGATCCGAGTTTCGATTCGTGCCGTCGAGGGAACATCGGAAAGATCGGCGGGAGGGAGGAATACGGTGGCTATGGAGGAAGGGAGAGAGTTAAGAACGGATCTTTGTGCCTTAGAAGGAGAAGATTCACTGGAGAGGATCAATGTGACGGTGAAAAAGTGGTGCTCAACGAGTCGCTTTGCTAACTCGACGAATGGGATGAGGTGACCCATTCCCGGACTCGGTATGATTGCTATGTGGAGTGTGTGCTTGCGCCATTAAAAGCAAGATTCAAGATTGTGAAATTAAAGGATTTTTATTTCTTCTTGATTTCTTGTTTTCTTGAGAAATATTTATGCTCACTCCTTTCATTTATGGTACGTACGTAGTCTCTTTATAGACCATGCTCGTGGTTATAGCTACAAGTTCTTTGGGAATTACCTTCTTTTTTGGTGGTTCTCTTTTTTTTTGTTCGTTTTGTGTGGACGCTATTAAGGTTGGTCAGTTAAAGTTTTGGTACGATAAGTCGATAACGATACTACGATTGGAAGATGAAAAATCAAAATACTGGGCCTCTATAACAATTTATAAAAGCTATAACAATTTATTTTCTTTTGTGAAACAAGAGATGACAAAGAAAAATTACGGAACCTTTTTGAGAAAATAGTGATCAGTTTCTACTTTTTATGAGTTTTAAGTTTTTATTTTCCAAAAACATAGAACCAATTTAGAAACAAAAAATACAGTTTTTTTTTTCCTTTTTTTAATAAGCAAATTATGGTAAATTGGGCTACATGGCATTAGTAGGTCAAGATCAAGTGTTAGTTTTAAATTTGGTAAATGTGTAGCCTAAACCTGATCCGGTTCAGGGGAGGATTGGTTTAAATGTTAATTATGATTTGACAATTGAGAGAGCCTTTCTCTCCAAGTTAATATAGTCTAGTCTCTCCCTATTATTGGGTTTAGACGTTTAGTATAGTTGTTCTTGTGCCTCCGAGCAAAGCAACATTGTCTTTCTTCTTCTGTTATACTTATATATCTTTAGGTAAGAGTTATCGCTTTAACTACTCATGCACGCATGATGATGCAACATAATAATGGAAGTTGCGTGGATGGAAAGGAGAAGATGCTTATCTACGAGTACCTGGAGAATGGAAGTCTCGCCTCTTTTATCTTGGGTTAGTTAAGTTGTCTTCTTAAAGCTGTGTTAGTGGAATGTGTCTTTTTTAAGTAGTATAGAATTTGAATGTGTCTTTTAAGTAGTATACAATTTGAATGTGTTTTTGTTGTTGTTGTTTTGTAGACAAAACAACAGGCTGTAATATGAGTTGGCAAACGAGAATCAAAATCATAAATGGTATTGCTCGAGGAATTATGTATCTTCATCAAGACGCCCGATTGAAAATATTTCATAGGATCTAAAACCTAGCAATGTTTTGCCGACAAACATTGCTAGGTTTAAATAATTATTTATTTTAAAATTATTTTTTATGAGTTTTGCTTTCTTACCAGTTAAATTGTATTTTTAATGCAAAATGACTATACCTTTTTGTATAATATTGCATAACTTTTGCCAATAGTAGAAAACGGATTAAATGATATGAAATCATAAGTTTAACGTGATTTCGCCCCATTGATCAAGAACGGCAACATAACATCGGCCGATCAGGAAGTAAAACGTCCCATTGATCGAATCTTAATTAAATATATATACCACATTAGAATGTATATTGTCTTATGTTATATCTTAAAGTCGTATAAAGTAATGTATTGTATAAAATATTTCTTTTATATCTAAATAGTTTTTCATGAGTTTTACTTTTTTTCCAGTTGAATTGTATTTTCATACAAAACAACTATACATTTTTTTGTGCATAATTTTTGCATAAGTTTTACATAATATTTGCATAACTAACACTTCTTATTTAATTTGTGTAAAACGACACGGCGTTTCTATATATCCCACATCAAAAATACGAACAAACTAATTACAACAACAAAGCAACAATAATAATAAATAGCACGTGAAGTGGAGGCTATTCTCGTCTTTTGACATCCGTCACCTGTGCAGTTCCCAGTTAAGCATCACTTCCACCATAAGATCATTCCATGAATCAATCGGACCGGGTAAGCACCAGTGAAGACAATCGTTTTGAATATGATTCACCTCGTTGCTCTTCACCCCCTCGAAAGGATTAGGATACCGGTACGGTCCGGGATGTCCATCTGGCCGGAGAAGCGACATTGAAGTTGTGTCAAGTAATCCAATGTTGGCTTGTTGTGGTAATGCTGTTGTCTTATGGAACTCCTCGAGCTCGATATCACGCATCGACACATCCTCGGTCTTCATCTCTCCTTGGCTGTCCGTAATAGGCATCGTTCGATTGCAGAAACCACCAGTGTTCCACTCCCCATTCTCGAAATGATCAGGAGTCGTTGTCCTGAACAGAACCTGAGCTTTATGGGTTGGTTCGGCGACGAAGTCTAGAACCAAACGTAGCGCTTTCCTGTACGAGTAAAGGTAACCGAGCTCGGTGAGATTGTTCTTCCCTTGGCAGTAATGGCATCCGGATAAAGTGTTGTTTTCATGGAAGATTGAAGTTTTGAGGAACCATTTGCCGCCGGAGATGACAACGTAGTCGAAATTGGTGTACTGATCAGTCCAAGTGTGGTCTAACATGTCGAGGTGGAGTTGAATGTCAGAGAAGGAAACACCATCGAGGTTCTCAAAGGTTTCAGCTTTAAGAAGGAAAGGAGACCAAATGACTGAGAGTGTGAAGTTGTGAGAAGGGAATCTCCAAATCTTTGATCTGTATTCCTTGTCATGGTATATTTCCTCTACTTCTTCTACCTTTACAAAGGCAAATCGAATTTGACATCAAACAAAGAATCCAACTTGAGAATCAAATCAGACAGATATGAAATTGGTACCTGAGAGAGAATGCAGATGAGGGATTGAACATGGTTACGAGAGATGGAATCACCGATAAAAGCCCACCATTTGTTCCTCAT
>NC_025687.1:357479-359834 GCF_000633955.1 Camelina sativa | reverse complement strand
AAATATGATTTATAATTAAGTTTGAAAAAATTAAAATATAGAGTAAAGAAATCTTTATTTGTAATGAACATTATGTGATTCAGTTTTGTATTTTGTAATGTCTATCATTTTTTTATATATAAAGTATATAAAATAACACAGATTTGAAGGAAAGTACAAAACTGTGAAACGAAAAACTGATAAGAATATATGTCACTTCGGAATGGTCCTACTCCTACAGTATTCATTGATTTAGGAGCAAATGATGGATAGAGACCTCTCTCCTTTTTTTCCCAACTAAAGTCTAACGAAGATAGAGAGATCTCGCACCTAAAAACCCCTTGTGTGAGTCTGAGTATATAAATTATTATCTAGATTATGCTTACAAATATAATTAAACATCTCATCAGACGAAACAAAAAAATTTGTCAAGTAATGGTCCGGGATGGACCATCTGGCCGGAGAAGCGACATTGAAGTTGTGTCAAGTAATCCAATGTTGGCTTGTTGTGGTAATGCTGTTGTCTTATGGAACTCCTCGAGCTCGATATCACGCATCGACACATCCTCGGTCTTCATCTCTCCTTGGCTGTCCGTAATAGGCATCGTTCGATTGCAGAAACCACCAGTGTTCCACTCCCCATTCTCGAAATGATCAGGAGTCGTTGTCCTGAACAGAACCTGAGCTTTATGGGTTGGTTCGGCGACGAAGTCTAGAACCAAACGTAGCGCTTTCCTGTACGAGTAAAGGTAACCGAGCTCGGTGAGATTGTTCTTCCCTTGGCAGTAATGGCATCCGGATAAAGTGTTGTTTTCATGGAAGATTGAAGTTTTGAGGAACCATTTGCCGCCGGAGATGACAACGTAGTCGAAATTGGTGTACTGATCAGTCCAAGTGTGGTCTAACATGTCGAGGTGGAGTTGAATGTCAGAGAAGGAAACACCATCGAGGTTCTCAAAGGTTTCAGCTTTAAGAAGGAAAGGAGACCAAATGACTGAGAGTGTGAAGTTGTGAGAAGGGAATCTCCAAATCTTTGATCTGTATTCCTTGTCATGGTATATTTCCTCTACTTCTTCTACCTTTACAAAGGCAAATCGAATTTGACATCAAACAAAGAATCCAACTTGAGAATCAAATCAGACAGATATGAAATTGGTACCTGAGAGAGAATGCAGATGAGGGATTGAACATGGTTACGAGAGATGGAATCACCGATAAAAGCCCACCATTTGTTCCTCATCTGTTGGAGGAATTGCTCAGGATTAAACCTAGGGAGATCGCAGTCGCGAGGTTGCCATCTCCACATAAGGTAGTTCACATCAGGGCGTCCGTTGCTCAAGCAATTCTGGTGATCTTGGATATGACGGCAAGTGACATTGGTGTAGACTGGACCTGATGGGTCTGGTACCCACTTTCCAGTAAAGATATCACACTTGCTGCTAACTACAATGGTTTCATTTCACACACAGAATTTAATCAAACACTTGGTGAACAGAACACTAAATTATCCCAAATAACAAAAAAAAAAAAAAAAAATCAATTTTTTTTGGGGCTAAATTTAGGGTTTTTACGAAAAAAAGAAAGAAAAAAGGAACTCAATTGCTTGGATCTTACTCAATTGAATTGATTTCTCGAATTTGGGACTAATTAATGACTGATGACTGAAAAAAGAATCTCTGTTTACCATTTTGAGAAGCAATGGTGGTTGCAGTGATGTTTCCTGGGGAGGCTGGAGCTTGAGCTAAGGAAGTGAGACCGGAAGGAGAATCCGGCGGGGTTTGAACTTGGGTGACCGGAGAGACGGTGGAGTCAGTGACGATAAAACGGTAAGCGAGACCGATCAAGAGGGAGAAAGCGACAAATTTGAGGAAGATTTGATTGCGTTGGTGAGAAGAAGAAGAAGAACCAAAGAAAGGGTTTCCTTCAATCTTCATGTTCTTAGACAACAATTTTAATGAATCCATTCTAATGATTATTAGATCACTGCGTTTTTTTTCTTTCTAATATTAATAATTGAGCTTTCTTGGTTGGCGTTGAAAGCGATGAACTTCTTTGAAATAATAAAAGACAGAGCGGACTCTGTTTTTCTTTTCTTTTTTTTTCCTTCTTTCAAAACTATACACTCTTAGGTCTGTTTGTTTGTTTGTAAGCAAAAGATTTGATGTCGGCCGTGGCTTAATTAAAGAGATTTGTGGTGAGAGATTCAGAACAAAGAAAACTCTAATGATTAGGCCTCCTTAATTGCTTTTTAAGATACAAATTTTAAAGCGATTGTATGTTTTGTCTCTTTAAGCAATGATTAAGCCATCCATAGTAGGAGCATTAATTATTTACAGTAACTGGAAAAAAAATGCATAGAACCATAGCATAAGTACT
>NC_025687.1:337061-355317 GCF_000633955.1 Camelina sativa | reverse complement strand
AAATATGATTTATAATTAAGTTTGAAAAAATTAAAATATAGAGTAAAGAAATCTTTATTTGTAATGAACATTATGTGATTCAGTTTTGTATTTTGTAATGTCTATCATTTTTTTATATATAAAGTATATAAAATAACACAGATTTGAAGGAAAGTACAAAACTGTGAAACGAAAAACTGATAAGAATATATGTCACTTCGGAATGGTCCTACTCCTACAGTATTCATTGATTTAGGAGCAAATGATGGATAGAGACCTCTCTCCTTTTTTTCCCAACTAAAGTCTAACGAAGATAGAGAGATCTCGCACCTAAAAACCCCTTGTGTGAGTCTGAGTATATAAATTATTATCTAGATTATGCTTACAAATATAATTAAACATCTCATCAGACGAAACAAAAAAATTTGTCTTTAAATAATCAATATACGGGTTAATAGGTTATACTCGTTAATATTCATGATAATTTTTTGTTTTTAAACTTCGTATCAACATTATCTAGAATTTTTTTTTATAATAAAATTTAAGAAATAGTTAAACTACGCATGGTACACCACTACCACGACCACGAGGCCCATACTGACTAAATTATTCAATGGGCTTGAATCTTGGCTACGTGGACCCGTCTTACTTGAAGTTGATTTTGTAATTCACTGTCTCTCTGTTTTTTCTGGAAAACGTTCAGGTACAGCCTGGAACAGATCTATATCTTCTGTCATATTTTCCAAAAGATTATCCACAATAAAAAAAAATGATCAAATTTACATCAACCAGATCACAAAAAAGAAGCAAAAGAAAGTCCAAATGGTTATCTTTAACTTTAACACCAAAACAAAAACAAAGATTGGAACTAAACTGAAAAAACAGAACTTATGGGTTAGCAATGATGTGTTATATTTATATCACAAGCACAATTTACACTGTAATCGAAGATCGGCACCAGAGAGGCTGAATCAAGCTGATGAAGAAGCATCATGACACTAATGATCTTGGGACTCTCATGCCAAATCCATGCTTAACCTTGTCAATCCTGTTTCAGTTTTCAACAAATGAGTTAATATATCCCATAATCAACTAAAAGTTTTGATCTAAGACTTTATTACAAAGACTTGTGTTGTTCCTTACGTTGGAGCCAATCTGCCAAGACTCTTAAGTTCTTCACCAGAGTCTCCATCAAGAACTCTTCCTGATATATCAACAATGTAAGCACGGTTCTTGCCTCGAGGAAGACCTCTCCCTGAGAGTAACTCAAGATCTCTTTCGTGAAGCTCTCTTCCGTTCACAAACACGCTCGTGTTTCCTGCACCGCAGTTATCTGGCATTGGAAGGCTAAACTCTTCGATGAATGGCTGCATCAACCAATTATTCTCCATCAAGCACCAATACAACAAACTCACAAGAAACAGAGAAAACCGTGAAGGTAAAATAAATGGAAGATTAGTGAAGAATGTTCTCACTGGAATTATACCGAGACACGGGTTTCCCATCACTCCCCAGAAACCAGCACGGTAATCATACCTAATCAGATTCATAAGATAAAGATGATCTCTTCAGCAACTGATCAATCTTTTGTCCTAAGTAAATCAAATTGTGACCAAAACGTACCAGTACTTGCCAGCTTGAACTGGTCCAGCTTGTTTCTCAGCACTGATAACCAGATCTTCCGGTATCAGATGCCCATTCACCCAAACCTCTAACTGCTCGTTGTTTTGGTCGTTAGAGATGATTTTA
This sequence comes from Camelina sativa, assembly GCF_000633955.1. Lineage (NCBI taxonomy): Eukaryota > Viridiplantae > Streptophyta > Magnoliopsida > Brassicales > Brassicaceae > Camelina > Camelina sativa. The sequence goes on along the minus strand of NC_025687.1, from coordinate 353,589 downwards.
TCTGGGTAACCGTACTCACTACTCTGTTTTCTGTTTCTTGGTCTGCTCTCTTCTTTGCTGGTTTTTGTGATACTTGAATCTTCAGTCACCCCAGTGTTATTATAGTACTCATTATAAGAAACATCAGTCTCGGTAGCTATTGATTCTGGTTTCAGCGAGTCTTGTTTCGCGTAGGATTCTTGCTTATTGTACCCTAACTGGGCCATTCCGTAAGTGATTGCAGCTCGGTTTACATTAGAATACTCAAAGAGCTCAAGAAGATTAGAATTTACAGGAGGAGGGGGAGGAGGAACTTTTGCGCCTTGTGCTCTGCGGCGAACAGACTTGACAACCTCTTTCTGGGGTTCACTAGAAATGCTCGCTCTTTCTTCATCGTCTGAGAGTTCACTAGGCGATACAGCATCGACACTTTTCATTTCCTGGTGTATTCTTGGTTCCTCATCCTTAAGTGGATAATCATCTACAACTGCGGTTGGTTCGCTTCTATCATCAAGGGCAGAAGAGGAGAAAACAAGCTTGTTATCAACAACTTTGACACTGATAAACTCAGAACAAGCACCACACTGCAGCTTTTGTTGCCTATCCTGAGCAAGAAGCTTCTTCTTAGGCAGATAGAGCAGCTCAAAGCAATTGTGACAAGCAACAAAAGGCGCACCGCCAGCTAAAGGATGGCAACGACGGGAATCAGAATCTGAGACAGCTTTCTGGACATAACCACGAGCAAAGGCACCACCACCAAAATCAGAATCAATTTCACTAGGCCACCTCGTGTGATGAACATCAGCATGTGGACTAAAAGCACCCATATTCTCATTGTGGTGGTGCACAACAGGGCTATATGGGACATCACCGTCACCGTACCTACTAGGAGTAGCAGGAAAGAATCTAGGATCCTGTAACTGTGGGTCAAATAGATCAGGACCAATATCTACATACTGACCTTGAGGAGGAGGAGGAGGCAGCATATGATTCGGGTAATGAGGATAAAAGTTTTGAGGTTTCCTATGGAGGATAGGGAATGCATAAGGGTCTATATAAGGCGACGGTGGAACATGACTCGTGGTAGGATACATTATTCCATAAGATGGATATGGATGGTAGTAAGAAGGATGGAAACCCATTGGTGGTGGTGGCTGATCAGCCCCAACATTAGCACTGGCATTAGCTCCACCGCGGAGAAGATGATCTTTAATAGGATCAAGTTTCCTGAGAAGCTCGGCTTGTTGTTGATCTGTGTAGTGAATAGGTTTGTTTATGGGGGTGGTGGCTGTGTTCTTCTTAGAAGAAGAATCTGAATCAGTCTCTTCCTTGACGAGTCTCTGAGACCCCCCAGGTCGTGAATTCGAATCGTCTCGGCGATTTCTCATCGGGCTCGAAGAAGAATCATTGAGCTCCTCTTTGAACAATATGTCTTCGTCAGGTCTTGTTGAACCAGCATCTGCTCCGGAAACGTCACCGCTTGTCCTCATCGGAGTGTGTCTTTCTTCTCCGACGAAGACTAAGCTTCTCTAGGGTTTTGCTTGTTTTAACCGCAACTGAAATAATAATAACAATCCGAATTAATCAACATATGTATATTTCTCTAATTCAATCAGCAATTCAACATTCCAACGGCAAAAATTAGACAACCAAAAAGAGGAAAACTTAAACGTACCTTCGAAGAAAGGGGGGATTTTTTTTTTGGGGCAAATTGGTTCTCCGGTGAGAATGAATTCACAAAGCTTTTTTTTTTTTTTTTATATATAAATTAGAAAGAGTCCTTTTGAAATTTTCAAGAGTGTTCCCTTTAAATAAATAATCAAAAGAGTTTGAACTGGAAAGCTTAAAGGAGGAAACAAAAAAAAACACTGTTGCTTTCTCTTGCACTTTGCTTCGTTTTCCGGGGAATCTTAATCTACTCTCTACTACTACTGGTACTCTGGGAAATAGAAGAAGAAGAAGAAGATCGGCGATGGAGTTTGAATATATATATATTCAGAGGGAGAGAGAGAGAGCAATTCTTTAAGGATAGAAGAAGAAGAAGAAGTCAACGGACTTTAGCAATTTTTAAGATTCGATATTTAGAATTTTATAATTTCAGACATAGATAATCTAGAAACCAATCAACTACAAGTATTATTTTTAATTTTAAGGGATAGGTCTTTTACCAGGTCAAGTTGACCAAGAGATAACGTGACGACCAACCAAATATATTTACACTTATTTGAACTCTTAACCCTTAACCCAAGATTTACATAATACATAGAGATCAAATAGAACTAATTCCAATTTATATATTTGCAAATGACAATATTAGTTCTTGATTGTGTTTTTTTTTAGCAATACTCTTGAACTATTATAGTAGTTACACATTGACGATGGAGGATTTACTTTGTCAAATTAAGTATATGGTGTGTGCCATGCTCCCAAGACGTGCTCATAACTTGATGAATAATTGTATTCTAATCCTAATAGCTCACTACTTTTTGTTTGTTTGTTGATGAGTTTCATAAATCAACGCTTAATTAAATAGTCGATTTATTTGTCAAACAAAATTCAAATTCTCTGTGTTACATACATCATCTCAAAAGTTTAGAAATGTATTTTTTTTTTTTTTTTAAATAGGGTGACAATGACGGATGTTAGAGGAAACTAGCTGTAAATTATTTGTTTATATACAAACTCCACTTGCTTTCAAGCATCGGTTAATTTTGTCAATTCAGTAGGGTTACTAGGGTATATTATTAATAAAGTCATAAAACGTACTTAAAACAAAATTTCATTAAGATATAACATCAAATTTAGGTCGTCTTCTTTGATGTAAAACGTATTTAAAACAACTTACAACGTTGTTTTACATCAAAGAAGACGACCTAAAAAAAAATTTCGTGTATGTATTTAATTATGTATATGGTTAATTATCAGAAAATTATGTCATTTTATAGAAAGAAAAAAAAGAAGTAAATATAATAACTCATTAAAAACGAGGGACTTTTTGGTAATTTCACAAATCATTGACACAAAGCGTCAGAGGATGTGACGGTATCCGCGGCGGTTGGGACTTTGGACGATCGTTTATCCGGCGGAGGTATTGAAATTGGCGAGGCTCCGATACCGAACCACCGAACGACCCCATCCTCAGCATCTACAAGTCTCCCTAGTCGCTGGTGGAGGGTATGAATCTTCCCTCGATTCTTTTTTAATTTACTTTAATTGGAGAAAACGAAGGTTTTGATAGATTGAGAGATACAGTGTGAATGTGTGATTCTATAATATTTCTATGAACGCCCTTTTGAGTATATTACAAATTCGGAATTCCATTGTCATTGATCATTCTTTTTGATGTTCTGGAATCAAATTCGAAACCCTTAGTTGAATAATGTGAAGTGATGCTGTTCGCTTTTTAGATCCATGGAGCATTGTTTATTATGTAACATGCATCCTTTAATACTCTTTTTGTGATTTGCTTCTTATGATTGATAGAAAACATCAGGCCTAGTATACAGTAATTTGCTTCTTATGATTGTTTACCTTAAAGATTATATATTGTAGCAACTGAATCTCTACAAGGGGTCACCAGCCTGAAGTAACTATATAAGGCCTGCCTATCTGTAGGCATTTCCCATAGATAATTACCGTACATTGTTCTTTTGATTTGTACAGCATGTATGTATGTTGAATTTTTGTGTGTTTGTCCTGCAGACTATGAAAGCTCAGAGTCTGAGGCATGACCAGAGTTTGTTCTTCGTATCTTTGGGCTTATCAGTATCAGTTGACTCTCTGAGTTTGTTCTCATGCTTTGCCCACATGGGCTTAGTGGGGGATGCCGTGATTTCCCTCTCGGAGTTCCTGAACACAAAATCCAAAAGTGCAAGTAGAATTTTTATTCCTTTTGTAGATATAGTAACAAGGTTCACATGTATGTATGGGAGAGCCTCTGTGATAATCTCACCTGGGTTTTTTATTGGTTTCAGGCCTGACGCTCTTTTCACCAGTTTTGAAACATGCTTCTTCTTGCTCATCATACCTACATCATTTGAAATTGACAATCTTCTTTCCTTCTCCTGCTCATCTGATCCAGTTCCACCCTCGTCCTCGCTACACGAAGCCCATTCACTTCCCGATTCAGATGCCTCCATGTTGTTTTTCTTACAAGTTCTTGCTCGTTCCACAACTCTATATGCAAACATCTGAAAAGGAACTTGTGAAACTTGAGTTAACTCTGTTGTTTCCCATGAAAGCTTCTGCAATAGTTTAGTCTCGATCTCGCAGTAGTCCACAGGAGAAGCAATGGGCGGGTCTTGTTGGCTACTACTATGACATTCCTGGTTCAAAGCTAGGAACCGTTTGATGTACCGGAGAATTCTGCTTATCGATGAAAAAGTTGGACGCTGATCCGGATCAGCATGCCAGCATCGTTTTGTCAGGTTTGTAATCAATCTAGGTGAATGAAATGGAAAAAGCGGTCTCTCCCCTGCCCTAATGTTTCTACTCATCTTATCTCCTTGCAGGTGGCTATCTTCAAATGGCACTTTACCTGTCAGAAGCTCAAAGCAAACCATCCCGAAGCTATACACATCAGATTTATCAGTATACTTGAGGCTTCCTGCAGTTCCGCTCTGTTCTTGCTCCTCTAGGACTTCCGGGGAATACCATATGAATGGAAAATTCTCATTCTGGCCCGTCAAAGAAGCACTTTTACTAGAGAACCCTTTGACAGAATTCAACCCGAACCCAAAAATCTTCTCGTGCAGATGATGATACCCATCTCCATATTGGTTACTTCTTCTTGGTTTGACAAGAATGTTTGATGGATTCAACTCTCCGTGGTATATTTTCTTCGAGTGGAGATATTCCATACCCAAAGCTATCTGAAGCATGAGATCAACCGCTACAGGGAGGGAGAGAGTGTTCTTTTTCCTCGGACCACATACCTCCTTGATGTGTGTACCTAGTGTTTTACTCATCAGTTCTGTGACCAAGAAACACTCCTTCTTCTCCTCATCTGTGAATCCGCAAAGGTAATACACAATATTTGGGTGTGAAAGAGATAGCAGTTGAGTAACCTGAGGAAGCAAAGCATCGATATCCCCAAAGAAATGCCTAAGCGCAAAGCTCTCGCCTAACCAGGTAATCTCCTTGTACTGACTTCCACTCCCTAATCTTTTCTTCACTTGGTAATCTTTCGCGCTGACCAGAAGAGAAGACGGAAACAGCTTGGGACACTCGTTTCCATCTCCCAGTTTCTTGAAAAGGAAATCAGCCATCTTCCGGTCGTGTTTGCTTGAACCGGGCTGCTTTTTCTCCTGAAGCTCCTTGATTAAAATCCAACGGTCCTCTGTCCAAGCACTCTCGAACCGGTTGCAGGATTCCTCTGTCACCAAATACTCTCTCCCGAACTTCCAGGTAAACATCTGAGAGTCATTCCATTGCTTCATATACTTGTTAGAATGCACCAACTTCTTCTTGCTCATTTCTTCTTCATCCCACCCTGAAACCTCACCCGCTGTCTCAATAGCCTCGATGATGCTCGGTAGACAAGAGAGCAAGTTATGTATGTGAAGCTCCGTGCAATCTCTATTGCAATGCAGCATAATAGCCTTAGCCCAAAACCCAATTTTAGGCTCTAAAGACATTCTAACATAAGCCTCCCCTTCTGTTAACACCAATAGAAGCTCCCTTAAGGGCTGTTCTAGAATCTTCCATTTAGTGTTCTTCTCTTTGAAGCGTAGATTAGATCGCATGGATTCGGAAATTGAATCGTAGGCCGCGGTGAAGAGGTCGAGTAGTAGAGCGCATTGACGTTGGTTGATTTGAATGTTGTCTTTGAACACCATTAACGCTCTTATGCTTCCTAATACCTCTCCTATCTCTCGAAATTGCTCCATTTTCCCACCACTTCAACTTTACCCACAGCGTTTGGAATTTGAATTATAATTTTATCATACTCAAGAGACACAGATCGTTTTACAGGAATTGATTGGACTTTTGAAGAATTTTTGTTTTTACCGTAGTTGAGATGTACGGATACGGTATTTTTGGCAAATTGTAATTTGTTTTGATTTACTTAAATTGGTTTCTAACAAACGCGCATAATAGCGTTCTATTGTCCAAATCATTATCATATATATATATCATATATATATATATATATATTTGTTGTTGTAGTATAACGCTAAACTGCTTCTCCTACGTACAATGATCATATATATCCTTTTTCCCAAAATAGCAGAATTAACCATTTTAGTTACTCGAATTATCAATCAACCGATTAATTTTTTACTATTAATGTTTCTTTCTTTTTTTTTGGCAGAAAGTTTAATTATAATCATAAATATCCTCTAGTTATAGCATTGATCACCTTAATCTATGTCTACATTGAGGCAATTTGGAACTTTAGATGATCCAAATTAACAATGATCATATTGCATGAGTGTATGTGTATATTAATGTATTACAATAAGAAAAATGGCTGCAATGCATCAGTATTTGACAAGTTAAACGTAAAAAAGGTCATACAAATTCCTCGTATAACTCTATGGTTTTGATTTGAAAGGCACGGCTGGTCAAACAGACACCCTTGCATCATGACCGCAATATGATCCTGCAATAGCAATCCAATCAAATGGCTTCGTAAATGATTTATCTAAAGTACTTGGGGAAAATTATTTGATTAAATAATCGTAACGTACCATTTAAGCATTTTGATGGTGCACTTGGCCATTTGCGAGTCAAGCGTCTGTAACCTAACGCCTCCACATCTGAGGCTAACTCCCACAGTAACAATCTTGCGACTTCCCACAGCCAATCCAACCTTAGCCTTAGCTGTCACCTTCACCAACAGCTTCTTACTCTTCAGCTCTGTCCGTAGCCTCTTCGCCGTCGGATCATCCACCTGTCGTTTCCTCACCCTCGTCGGGACAATCACAGCCGTCCGATTCCCTGGCTTCTCAACAAAGCCTTTGACTTCCGTTGACCCTAGGTTGGTCTCAAAGTCTTTCTCTCCGAGAATCACAGCCACGTCAGCATCTCCGTAGTAAAACCTCAGCTTTCCGTTAGGGTTTCTGAAATCGAGCACCGCCGTTGTATCCGCCGTCAGAAACGACCACCCGTCGTCGGATGTTGCGCTGGAAAAGTTGAAGTTGCTGATTTTGAAAGAGGCGAGGCGTACCACGGGGAGTTTCGGGCTGTACCAAAGGAAGAAAACAGCGATGGCGATGAGGATGAGGAGGAGAATGACGGCGACGAAGATACAAACGCAGCAGCAGAAAAAGCGGAAGAAACTACAGCGGCGTTTCTTCTCATCAGGGTAGAATGACGCCGGATGGATTGGTCTCGGACGGCGACGTGGAAGCGTTGTTGTTCCAGGTGGTGGATTCTGTTGATCACCGAACCCTGGTGGTTTCTGGAATGCTGGTCTTAACGGTTTCTCCGCCGCAATTTCTTCATCGCCGGCGATGGTTGGCTGCTTTTGCTCCATGTTACCCCTAACTAGTACACTAGGTTGAAATTATATGAGAAAGTGTTGACAAAAATATATATCTTGATCCTACATACGAACCAGCTGAAACAAGAAATACTAAGTTATATGCAAACCGCTCAGCGTTTTACATTCCAGATTGAATAATTTGCGTGGAAGTGTGTGTGTTGCAAGGACTATATGGACCGGTTATTAGTTTATAAGATAGTGACCACCATGTATAAAAAGTATACAGCTCGATCGATGTTTATATTTGACCTTTTCCAATTATTTATAAGCAATTCTAAGTAAAAATGTATCTGTTTTTGTAGACAAAGGCATGCAACAATATGTCAATATATATTGATCATGTGGATATTATATCGAGAAGAAACTATAAATATGTTTTCCTTTTAAAGATTCCGATCGGTAAAATTGAAAATCGTAAAGCTTTTTATTAGGTGAGAGACGGAAAATATTTTGTCAGTTACGTTCTTTTCCTTTTTCTCTATATAACAACAACAACAACAAAAAAAAGGATCCCATGAATTTGGACATTGAATACTAACATAACATGACAAGATAATCACTATGGATATATATAGTCGATGGAAATACTTGCAGGGGACTCTAATAAGCATGAAAACTACTATAGAGTCTACAAAAATGATAGATGTTTTTGCTCGCCGGTAAGTGAATGATAATATTTCATCGCAGTCACGTTCTAAAATAATAATATACGTGAGTGAGGGAAGCACGTCGACAATTTCCGCTTGACCACGTGTCCACGACTTTGAAGGTATGTCAAATCAACGGCCCAGATTTCGTCAAATACCGTAAGAGCTTTTTTGTTGGGCCGTTAAATGCTAATGGGCCTAAAAGTGTTATTAAATAACAAAATAAATTTAATATATTGGTAACGGAAATAAATGATATGAAACAGAACGCGGGAATTGGTTGCCCTCATTGAAAGAAACAGAGGGGAAATATGAGTTGGATCATCGAGCGGCGAACTTCGTCGCCCATTTTTGGCAAAAAAAGATTTTCAGAAAACCTCATTTGTTTCCCTTTTCCCTTTTTTTTTTTTTTTTTTTTTTTTCGTTTTTGTTTACGTCTCCAACAGAACAAAAGAATACCAAATCACTTTTTTTCTCAAAATTTCTCGTTCCCCTTTCACAATCCAACGCACTCTTATTCTTGTTCTCCTCCTCTCTCTCTCTTTTACCCAGCTCCTCAAACAGGTATATATCAATCTCTTGGTATTTTTTTTCTCCTACGAGATCTTCTGGTGGAGTTCATGGTTTATATGAATTAGATCATTATGATTGATCATTTTGTCTTGGTATGATCAAATTTATTCGGCATCTCTATTTGTCTTGATTTTCGTTTTCTAGGGTTTTGAGCCAATTCAATCTTAGGGTTCTCTGTCTTCTACGTTATTTCCGATATAGGGGTTCGAAATCTCTGCAGATTTTTTAATGTCAATTTCACCAATTGAAAGTTTTGTGGGATTAATTTCATTGAAAAGGGATGTGGGCTGATTAGATGAGAAGATATGAGGAGAGTGTTTAAAGCGGAAGAAATGTTTACAAGGGAGATAAAATCAAAGGACGTGAAAGCCACTGAGAAAAACAGGATTCGATACTCTTCCAAGCACATCAAACATCTTCCCTCCGGAACCATTACTGAGTTTCAATGGAAAGATTACTGCCCCTTGGGTTTCAGGTTTCTCTCTTTTCTCTTTCTTTTCTTTCTTTGCAATAACTAGTCTTCTAGGTTTAGTGAGAGGAGGTATATATGTGTATCCATTTCCTTCTCTACTCTGTTTTAATTTTGCAGACTAATACAAGAACTTGAGGATATTAACCATGACGAATACATGACCTCTATCTGCAATGATGAGACTTTACGCAAGCTTTCTACTGGCAAAGTTGGTAACATGTTTCTTCTCTCTAAAGATGACCGTTTCCTCATCAAGATTCTCCGCAAATCCGAAATCAAGGTTATACTAGAGATGTTGCCTGGTTACTTCCGTCATATTCATAAATACAGGTCCACCTTGTTGTCCAAGAATTATGGAGCTCACTCTGTCAAGCCTGTTGGAGGTGACAAGGTATATATACGACGACTCTACCGGATTATTTCCCACATGCATGTAGTGGAAATCATTATAATGTTTGGCTTACAAAACTATATATCAACTATTGCTTAAAACGAAACTATTGTTTTTTTCTCTGGTGAGCAGACATATTTTGTCGTCATGTCAAACATACTGCAGTCGGATGTTTTCATGAACGAGGTCTATGATCTTAAGGGTTCATCACAAGGTCGGACTAACAAGAAGATAAAAGTGAGAGATAAAACCATCTTGAAGGATATTGACCTTGATTTTTGTTTCTACGTGGATTCTTTGGCCAGACACCGCCTCATTAAGTGAGTTTTCTCTGTTCCTACTTCGTATCTTGGTTCTCGTCTCAGCGAATGATTTAGGCGATGCTCAAAGGATTTTTCCCATCGCGCAGGCAAACAAAGCTAGATTGTGAACTATTGGAAGATGAAGGCATAATGGATTATAGCTTAATGCTTGATTTACAAGTAAAAGGCTCGTGTCAAGGTGAGTTAAGCATCTCATGTCTCTGTTCTTAATATTAGTGGTAGCTTATAATATCAAATTCCTCACTAGCATCTCCCTTCAGGTTTAATTGATGGATTAAGCCCGGTATACGACAGTTTCTCATCACGAGGTAAATCTCTCCCTAGCATTCTTCTCATGTTTACTGTAATTCACCAAGAAAGAATATATGAAATGGTACATACACTTTTCGGTAAATCTTGCAGGCTCTGTTGACAGCAATAGCTCTAAGTTTATGAAGACAGCTTCAAACTCTCCAGATAGATCGTCTACAATGTATTCATGCACTCCGAGCAGAGGTGATTTTCAAATAGTGCCTTGAATGATCTTAAATTTTAAAACTAAATCACTATAGCTAGAGACAACCCCGTCGTGCAAATAACATTAGAAATTCTTATTCTCATCCATACAGATTCAGTTGATAGTGAGAACTCAGTAACTATACAATCAGTAGCAAGTATAATCCCGAGTCATGCTCCAACCAACACTTCTGAATCTCCAAAAGGAAGCATTGTTTCCAAAACAAGTTTGACCAACATTTTCCATAACAGGTAACCAATTTTGAGAATTCCCTTTTCCTTGTGTTCAAATCCAAAATGCCAGAAAGCAGAACTAAGGGTTAATGAAAAAAATGGGCTTTCTTGCAGCTCAAGCACTAACTTCGGGATGAAGATACCGGGGCGAGCAAGAAGGGTTGAGAGAGGAGAATCAGGCAGTGTGGTGCGGAAGAACAGTAAAGGAGGAGAGGAATGGTACGATGTGATATTGTATCTCGGGATTATAGACATTTTCCAAGACTATGGTGTGAGAAAACGCATTGAACATTGTTACAAGTCTATTCAACACAGCTCTAAGACAATCTCAGCTGTGCATCCCAAGATCTACTCTTCTCGTTTCCAAGACTTTGTCTCGCAGATCTTCTTAGCAGACGAAGATCCTTCACATCGATACTAACTTCCATGTCTTAACATGTCTACTTATATTCACTATTTGTATAGCTTAGCCAAAGTTTGTTTGTTTGTGAAGCAAAAGCAACCTCCAATTTTCTTTTTCTTTTTATAACTTTGGCCTAGGTCCAAGGCTCATTTTCAATTATTAATTTATTTCAAATAAAAACATCACATATTCACACGTAAGTTGACATACCACACTAGCGTCAGTTGCCAAGTGAGTATGAAATTGATTTTCTGCTATGAGTATGTGACAATTATATTCACATTATTCTAAAAAAATATTTCATTAGTGGGAGACCGTAAGAAGTTGAGAATTTTTATGTGTTAAGCCCAAGGTCACTAGACCTTTTTTTTTTGTCAGAAATAATCTACGCAAGAGAAGCTCGCATCAGAAGCGAACGTTTGCAAGCTAGTAACAAGTAACTTGTGGTACGTTGTTACCGGAACAAGAAATGGCCGTTGACAAAGAAGATAATCTTAAGCTACATTTATTATAATAGTAACAAGGCACAGTAATAGTTTAACAATTTCTAGTATTATATTCACATGATTTTGGTAATCTTGGAACCTGAAATCATTTATTTAATAAAATAAAAAATCTTAGAAGAATGTGGAGATGACCTCAACGAGCCAAAGTAACAAAAGAAAGACAGGAGCAAGAGATAAGGCAACGCTAGTACGTCTAAAGTTATCTTTAGAAAAATAATCTCGATTAAGTGAATATGCGGAACAAAAAAAAAGTAAAAAGTAAGAAAATTTATGACGCTTATATTCGTTGAAGCTGTTCCTCATTCATATCTTTTCCGAATGCGCATATGTAAAGAGAATATAGTAATGCCATTAGGAGCCACAAGAAAAAAGGTAATCCAAAACATATCGCTAAGGTACGGGAAACAGAACAGAGAAGGAGGATGAGTATCGCGAAGCCAAAGATGTGACTTAGTCGTCCCAAGATATTGCGTTTCAAGAATTCGGCAAGGTTATCTTCTGAAGCAAAGCATACTACGGCAAAGATCCACATAAGCAAATCTATAGTGCAAAAGACGATGTAGAGAGGCCAGAGATATAGAACTGGCCATGGCTTTTCTTCTTGCGAGATAAAACTGGTAAATGATATACCCCAAAGTAAAATTTGTAGCACTTTAAAATTCATATTTAAAAGTACATTTGTTTTATAAAAACTAAGGGAAATAAGATTAGGTTCATTTACCTTCTCCTATTTGAATTAGAAGTGTTAAATAATATCCATTAAGATACGATAAACACAAATCTATATTGAGTATATCTTTTGTATGTCACAGACTCGTGTACTCTGTATAAATATGATTCATGATAATACATAAGGCTCTACGGAGTTTTTCCCAACTTCCAGTATATATATAATAAAAACACTTCTCTACTTTTTACAACTTTCACGTTCTGAGATCTATTTAATTGCCTTTAACACTACGTACAAATTTAAAGCAAAGGTTTCACTCCTTCATCACTGCAATGGGTTTTCCTTCCTCCGGCGTGCTTTACCCCCCAGGCGACAAGTTCAGCCTCATCGGTAAGCCCCATCCAGCCGGTACGCTCCACCCCGCCGGCACACAACATCCAGCTGGAACGCTCCACCCCGCTGGCACACTCCATCCAACTGCCAGTGCTGGCCCAACATTCACGAGTGCCCTAAGCACAATTTAAAAAATGTGCCCTTTTCACCTATTACAAAAGTTTTAGGTTTTGATATTTCAAGGCTTTTTCATATTTAGAAAAGATAACATCTAAATAAGAAAGCTTTTATACATATCTTACAAAAAAAGAAGGTTTTTGTTTAATAGATTTTTAAAGTGAAAAGGGTCTTTTTGGCTTGCTTCCTCTCCACCCCGCCGGCACGCTCCATCCAGCTGGGACGCTCCACCCCACCGGCACGCTCCATCAAGCTGGGACGCTCCACCCCGCCGGCACACTCCATCCCACCGGCAAACTCCATCCCACCTCTGACCCTTCCGCCGGCTCGTGTTCTCGCTGGAATTTTCTTCACCTTCTATTTGGAAAAAAAAAAACCGAAGATAGAGTCTCTAGGAATTATAAGGTATTGAATCATATTATCTATGGTGTTTTCCCTTCTAGGAGTCTGCAGGGATTATCTTTAAGTTTATTCACAAATTTGGTTCTATCTGGTTTAGCAAAATTAGGTTAACTTTTTCTTTTTTTCTTTTTTACTATTATACTTTTTATTTACATGTATGCATGCATGCAGCTTTAATGATGCTTTATATGAAAATAAATTGATGATAGTCTATATTTTTGTCTTAACTTGTTGGATAACAAAAGTCTTTCTTTCTTCTAAATCTTTTTTCTCGAGCCATTAAAATTAAAATAAATAATAGAATTGTAGTTTTTCTTCAACTACAATTCAACCTAACATAAAAGTAACCCCCAAAAGTTGCTTCCGAAAATTGCATGATTTACTTTAGACATGCATGAGAGAAAGAAAGCTCTGCGGATAATGAATTAAACCCGGTTAACCAGACTAAAGAAGACCAAAAGGAAAAAACAAACAAAAAAAACTCCGAACTTTAACAGATCATTTGGTTTTCATATAAAATTTACCAAATTGACTTAAGATTTCCCTTGCATTTGGTTTGTTTTTTTAATGCAATTACAAAATTTCAATGGAGAAAAAATAACAATAACTGAAATTATAAAACATTTATTGATTTTTTTTTTCACATGATAGGATCACAAAAGAACATTTATTGATTATATATAGGCAAACCCATTCGTTACATGCATTATATATCATCGTCTCATAGGTTAAGTAGATCAAAAAGATCAGAAGAAATCTTTGAAAGTAGGAAGCTTGATTTCGCCCTTGCTGGAAATAGGGAGAGTAAACTCGCCCACAACAGGGAGGTCAATGGTGAGACCTATTTGAAGCTCGTAGTCAATGTCCCAATCCACACCAACGTCTCGAGCCAGGTTGAAGAGTATACTATACGGCACCACCATTGGAATATCAAGAGCTGTCATGTCCTTAGCTTTGAGAGAACCCGGGTCCGGTATCTTCCCCTTTCCGATCTCCCTATCATATTTTATCATTGCATTTGCAGCATTATACATCTCTATAATAATAATAATAATTCAACAATACCATAATATGGAATTAATCAATGAAACTACGATGCCTAAGATTTTTTATTTTTATGTTATATGTAACGTTAGTTCTAACAATATGTAACCAACAAGCAAAGACAAACCGCACGACTTGCATATGTAAACCGAACCGAAATTTATTTGTAATCTAGCCGGTTTTCGTTTTCACAACTTAAACAAATCAAAATCAAACCGAACAATCTAAACAGAAAAGACATTCGTTCGGAGCATAACCGAGCAAAACGAAAGTTGGAAATAACAGAGCATAACAGAACCAAACCAGGTGACCATCTGTTAACTTATATGATTACTAAACCGAACCGAAATTTATTTTTGATGGATCATGGATGAAAAACAAAAAAAGGAACCAAACGACGGAGTTAGAAAGCGTGTTTTACCGGCCAGCGCTGTGGAAAGTGAAACTGATCTCACCGATCGGAATCGAATGACTGTAAGGATTGGTGACGGAAACTTTGGCCAAGTACTCAACGGACTCGCGGTTCACGTCTTTAAGATCAACGTCAGTGACGGAACCCTCCGGTTTAGGGATCGTGGTGAGTTTATCAGCCACGAAGCCCTTGGCTTTATCTAGCAAGCTCGCCATATAAATGATTCTTCTTGATAAATCTTTTCTTTTTGCTTTTGAATTTTGTGATGTAAGTGTGTAAGATAGTATGAAGTTTTTCTTGGACTATATATATAAACGGATGGGACTACGATGTTTTATTAAGTCGGTACAAAGTGGGTTTGTTGTGTACGTGTGAGATCTTTCGACGAGTGAGAGTGAAAGCGTGGATAATACGTGTCTTGTGCTTGGTAATTTTCATAACATGACATTGATGACAACAATTATTAATGTTCTTAAATAGAGAAATTAACTATCAGTCTGACGAAAGTATATATTATTATTTATGAAGATAGATATTTTGTTTGAAGTTATAGCTGAACTCCATAGAGAGATATATTTTAGTCATGGAATAGTAGTTATTATGTCGACGATATTTTGAATGACAAAAAAAGATTGGAAAGTATATATATATCCAAAAGAGAAGAAGTGGGAAAGTATTGTTGCGTAAGGAATAAGATGCGCAAGGGATTAATGGACCGACCATGTCCGCCCATATGCACGTCGGTGGAGCGTAGTATTAATCCCCTGTATCGCGGTACACTGTATGCACAATACGCTTCTGACACGTAACGGGATGATTTTTCTGTTTGATATAATTAAGGCCCTTTAGTGTGTATACTGTATCCTAATTATAAATCTTTCATAAAATGGGCCTTAAAGCCCAGGAAAAAATTTGTAACTGGACATTTAACAGAGTAAGAACGTCCCGATGTAGTTGTTGTTTTTTTTTTTTTTTTTCCCTAACAATTTCTTATTTGACTGTGTTTGAGTCGCGCAGGCGTGACACGTGTTGAGGAGTGCTTAGTGGATGAAGCGTGTCCAAATTAGTCGACAGCTGCTGAGGAATGATGAGTCAGCATCTAATCTCTACGTGGAGAAGTCAAACCTCAAGCCCCCCTTCTCGCATGTTTGTGAATAATTTTGACTTATTGACCATTCAAAGAAGCATGCTTCACTAGTAGTAGTATAATTTAAAATCTCCCACAAACGAAACATATTCACACTATAACACTCTTTGATTAGTACTCATCGAATTCCACAATCGCAATGGCGGAGTATTATATGCTTTGTTGCTAAATAATATCATGAATTCTGTAACCCTTTTCCTTTGTAAATTTTGTAAATCAACTTACTAATATTTACTGGCATCTATAATTAGGAGAAAAACAAGTTTCAGTTTGAACACGTACGTGTGCGTAGATCAAAAATATATTTTAAATATATAGATTTACATAAGAAATATGATACCTAAAACACACTCCACAAACTAATTTTTTTATATTAAAGAAATGTTTTGATGATCAGCGAATTAAGTATTAAAAGTAATTGAAAAATTTGGAATGATATATTACCAAATCAAAACTGCTGAAAGCACATATGTCGTGTGTTGGTAGTTGTCGGGCCAATTAGTATAGAAATACCAACGCTGTGTTCGGTGTTTCTAGTACAAATTATTTCTTCTACTATTTTCTTTTACCATTCGTACTCTGCTGTATTTTTTTCTTTCGCTTTTTAACATTTACTTCTGATCTTTTAAGAAAATTAAGTTTATTAGATAGTTTCCAACAAAAATAAAATTCTTAGATAGTTAGATGATATTTACACAAAGCTAAAATGTTTATAAATTTGATAAGAAAATATAATATGACTGTTGTCTCTGTCTTGCTTGTTTCCACAAGAGATCCGTAGAATCTTTAAAAAATTATAAAAAAAAAAAAAAAAAAAAAAAAAAAAAAAAA
>NC_025687.1:334775-336643 GCF_000633955.1 Camelina sativa | reverse complement strand
AAAAAAAAAAAAAAAAAAAAAAAAAAAAAAAAAAAAAAAGAGATTTGTAGGATCACAAAAAACAATGGGTTCGTGATTTTTGTTTGAAAACTGTAAATGTAACAACTCCAAATAGGGCAAAAGTTGATATCTCCTAGTTTATATTATTGGGATTTTATGTCCCCCTGTAATTAGGTTTTCCAGCAATGCGTGCTTATAGAATATTGTTTTGAGACTTTAGTAGCTATAGTCCGACATTAATATTAGTAGAGCCAAAATCAGATTTTAATATCTTTAGTCCAAGCAATAAAAGCAAGGTTAAAAAAGACCTTGTTTTTTCAAAGAAAACGATTAGAAAAAGGAGGTTTTTGACTTCGAAAAGTAAACTATCAAATATTAACAGGGTTTAGTCACGTGGTCGTCGCACGAGAATTTGCGGCGTGGAGTGCAAGTTATATCACCACATAGTGCATGTGGTTGATTTGACCAAACAGTCCGAACCTAACAATATTTGTATTTGTATTTGTATTTGTATTGTATCATAATTATAGTTCTCCTTCATATAGGATAACAACACTATAACTACAAATATATGGTAGCTCCAATAAACGCAATCTACCAACATTTGTTCTTGTTCTACAAACCTTAAATTACTTTTCATTAAACAGAAATTTTGAAATCAAATTCCACAACAGTCGCATGATAAACATTAGTAAATTTATCGAGGTGATTAAATTTAATATTTCTTTACGCCAGTCAAATTTCGAAATTATGTGGTGGAAGTTTATATATGTGCATATATTACATACCAAAATGTTTTATTAAACCAATTTAGAATGTTATAAATCGGTCTCTTCTTTTGAATAAAGGCAAGTCCATCAAAGGATTTAAGCAATTGCTTAAGGGTTTCCAAAGTATTATATGTGATTAAATTTTTTTTTTTGGTATGATTTAGTTTAGAATCGTTCTTTAGCTAAGATGTTTTTGGTATGTTTAGAAACTTAGGTGTGTCAGTTTCTGATTGGGTGGGAGAAAAATAAAATTTTCCTTTTATTTTTTTGTTAATTATATTTCTCTTTTCTCTCTCTTCTCTCTTCTTTGATGGACAGAAAAAGAAGAAAAAATAAACCGACAAGGCGGTGGTGGGATTGAAGAAGAAGAAGAAATTAACCGACAAGGCGGTGGTGGACAACGGCTGAGATCAGCTAGATTTCTTTACTTTGCTCCGGCGATCTCTCGTCTCTCTCCGGCGATTTTATTGTGAGAAATGTCTTTGCTCTCGGCTTTGCTCCGGCGATCTCTCTCGTCTCTCTCGTCTCTCTCCGGTGATCCCGTCGTATGTCCCCCTCCCCACTTTCTTTTCTTCTGTGTTGTTTTGCTGAATTCCAAATCTATTAATAAAAAACTCCGATTTCGATATGTGTTTGGTTCGGTAACGGATCGATTTAGACTAGTGAATGAATTTGAAGTTTTGGTGGTGAATTTGCATTTGAATCTGGTTAAATCATATGCCCATGAATCAAAAATCTTGTTTTTTTATGTGTAATTTGTTTTCTTGCGATCTCCACTGACTTATCAAATTGCCAATTCAGCTTGCTGGCGGCAATGCTGCTCTTGCTCTTGCTCTTGTATTATGAGTAGGGTTCAAAATCTTTGTAAAAAATGGAATGAGTATTGTGTCTTCTACCACTGAAATTGATATCTTGATAGCTCTGTAACATCGTCCATATATATATGTGTTGTGTGGATGTTAACTTGCGTCTTCCTTTTGATATAAGCACTACGAAGATCTGTATAGGGTTCCATTACATGTGACTAGAGATGTCTAGTTTTTTTGATTGATTTTTTTCTTTTTATTTGATCCTCTCTTCTTCTTCTTCTTTTTTTTT
>NC_025687.1:297128-333946 GCF_000633955.1 Camelina sativa | reverse complement strand
TGCTCTTGCTCTTGTATTATGAGTAGGGTTCAAAATCTTTGTAAAAAATGGAATGAGTATTGCGTCTTCTACCACTGAAGTTAACATGGTTGACCTCTTAGATGTGTGTTTCTCTGGTAGTGTAAATTGTTTATTTTAGATGTGTGTTTTGATTCTGTTGATGTGATTTTGTGAAATTGATATCTTGATAGCTCTGTAACATCGTCCATATATATATATATGTGTTGTATGGATGTTAACTTGCGTCTTCCTTTTGATATAAGCACTACGAAGATCTGTATAGGGTTCCATTACATGTGACTAGAGATGTCTAGTTTTTTTGATTGATTTTTTTCTTTTTATTTGATCCTCTCTTCTTCTTCTTTTTTTTTTTTCTTTCTTCAATTCGTTTGATCCATGTTTCTCTTTTAGGCAAATCTTGAATTTGTCCCTCCATCCTCTGTTTTATGTTTTGATTTAGGTTTGAATAAACGCCATTGTTTGTAGAGAGACAACAACATATGGTTTAATTGTCTTAAATGAGGCAATTCAACAAGGTATCTGTACATAAGTATTTGACAAAGACTCTTGAGTCAAATGTGAAAGGAGTATGCTATGAGACAGCTTTCTCTGTTTGGTGTCTTTTGGTGGTTATGTTCGATTCTATATATTTCTATGTTTGTTTGTGATGAGTTGTAGTAAAGCTTGTGTTAGGATTCGTATTATTGTCTTTTTATCCTTTTCTTAAGAGTGATACTATTTCTTTTTTTTTTTGGTTTCTGAATTATTTATAGATGGGTTTTCAGAGTTGCTAAGCTGACAGAGTAGTAATGAGATTGGGAAGATGGGTTTATTGAAGAAAAAGGATTCAACTTCAGACAACAACATATTAACGATGTATTTGTGTTGTTTTCTCTCAATGTTTGCTTGTATTGTTTCAGTTTAACTTGTCTTAATGAAATGCATAACTCTGTTTCACCGAATGTTTTCTCTCAGTGTTTTCTTGTATTGTTTCAGTTTAACTTGTCTTAATGATATGCATAACTCTGTTTCACCGAATGATTGCTTTCATTGTTTGCTTGATTTGTTTCAGTTTAACTTGTTTTAATGATATGCAATGGTCAAATGATTGTTATGTCTCCTTCCATTAGGATTGCCGACAAGAAGAAGAAGAAGACAAGAAGCTGTTGGTCACGGACAAGAAGCTTTTGGTCACGGACAAGAAGCAATCACGGACCTGCATCTTTTTCTCACGGACAAGAAAGCTTTTGCTTAGAGTCACATGTTATGTTCACGGACGAGAGTGTCATGCCTTTGTAACACCACAAGGTCATCAATATATAAGACCATCTTCGTAGACACATAAATATCAAGCTTTTTCATCTTTGTACCCACAATTTGTACTCACAATATCAAGCTTTTTCATCTTTGTACCCACAATATCAAGCTTTTTCATCTTTGTACCCACATATTCTTCTTCTTCTACAATATTATTCAAACACTTTATCAAGCTCTTCTTCTATTTTTTTTTTTAAAAGGCATCTTCTTCTAATAACATTGAAGAAAAGATGGATGAGTATTTTGATCAAACACTCAACAATTATTTTGATCAAGCAATCCAAAATCGTTTTGATCAAGCAATGAATCCGTTGGAACCCGAGAAGAAGAAACGAGTCCACATTGAAAGAAAACGTGAAGAGGGTCACCAACGCTTATGGGATGACTATTTCCGTGAAGATGCAACATATCCTCCTCAAATCTTTCGTCGTCGTTTTAGAATGAACAAACCCTTGTTCATGCGTATTGTTNCGACAAGAAGAAGAAGAAGACAAGAAGCTGTTGGTCACGGACAAGAAGCAATCACGGACCTGCATCTTTTTCTCACGGACAAGAAATCTTTTGCTTAGAGTCACATGTTATGTTCACGGACGAGAGTGTCATGCCTTTGTAACACCACAAGGTCATCAATATATAAGACCATCTTCGTAGACACATAAATATCAAGCTTTTTCATCTTTGTACCCACAATTTGTACTCACAATATCAAGCTTTTTCATCTTTGTACCCACAATATCAAGCTTTTTCATCTTTGTACCCACATATTCTTCTTCTTCTACAATATTATTCAAACACTTTATCAAGCTCTTCTTCTTTTTTTTTTTTTAAAATGGCATCTTCTTCTAATAACATTGAAGAAAAGATGGATGAGTATTTTGATCAAACACTCAACAATTATTTTGATCAAGCAATCCAGAATCGTTTTGATCAAGCAATGAATCCGTTGGAACCTGAGAAGAAGAAACGAGTCCACATTGAAAGAAAACGTGAAGAGGGTCACCAACGCTTATGGGATGACTATTTCCGTGAAGATGCAACATATCCTCCTCAAATCTTTCGTCGCCGTTTTAGAATGAACAAACCCTTGTTCATGCGTATTGTCGAACGACTCTCAACAGAAGTTCCATACTTTGAACAAAGAAGAAATGGTCACGGAAGGCTAGGTCTCTCTGCAATACAAAAGTGTACAGCAGCAATTCGTATGATGGCGTATGGTTCTGCAGCGGATGCGTTTGACGAATACCTCCGTCTTGCTGAAAGCACTGCTATGTTATGTTTGGAAAAGTTTGTTGAAAGAATAGTTCATTTATTTGGAGATGAGTATCTACGCAGTCCCACACCAGAAGATCTTCAGCGACTACTCGATAATGGAGAGGTACGCGGATTTCCCGGGATGATAGGAAGCATAGATTGTATGCATTGGGAGTGGAAGAATTGCCCGACTGCATGGAAAGGTCAATATACACGTGGATCTGGAAAGCCAACAATTGTTTTAGATGCTGTAGCTTCACAAGACCTCTGGATATGGCTTGCATTTTTTGGAGCTCCAGGTACATTAAACGATATCAATATTCTCGATCGCTCACCAGTTTTTGATGACATATTATAAGGTGTAGCTCCCAAAGTAAAATACTTTGTCAACGGACGACAATATCGTATGGCTTACTATCTCACCGATGGTATTTATCCAAAATGGGCTACTTTTGTCAAATCAATTTCAATGCCACAAGATCCGAAAGCATCGTTATTTGCTACGTACCAAGAAGCTGTACGTAAAGATGTCGAACGTGCTTTTGGAGTCTTGCAAGCTCGATTTGCCATAGTCAAAAACCCAGCTCTTATGTTGGATAAGGTAAAAATTGGAAACATAATGAGAGCATGTATCATATTGCACAACATGATTGTAGAAGATGAACGTGATGGGTATACTCAGTATGATGAGGCCACATTTGCACAAGTAGAATCAAACCGAACTTCGGAAGTGGATTTCACGTATTCTACAGACATCCCTTCAAATCTCAGAAATATGATGGGCGATACGATAACCATTCGAAATGAAGTTCGTGACAAGAAAATACATGACCGACTGCAAGCGGATTTGGTTGAGCATATGTGGGAAAAGTTTGGCACAAATCAATATTAAAATTAATCATTTCGTAATTTATTTTTAATATGCTTTTATGTAATGTTTGTTTAAATTTTTATTAAATGCAATATTTTTAAGTTTTTTAAAAGTATACAAGTCTTATGAATTTAAACAAAATACCATAATAATTTACAATAAAAATATATATATACTTTTTTAAGAACCTCAAATTTAACAACCTTCAATGGACCCATGAAATATCTAAGTTTCTTAAGAGGTTTTTAATTTCATTTTTTTCAAAATTAAAAATAAAATATGTTTTAAGATACTTTGGTTAAATCCTTTGATGTGGATGCTTATACATTTTTCTATCATAACTTTCTTCCTGATTATTTGTATTCTATCAAATATTCTCCTCTACAGCCCTTATAACCTTTTTATTTTTTTGCATGACTTCGTAGTTAAAGGTCAACATTTTTCTAAGAAGCTGCTTAGAAATAGCCTTTGGGTTCGAATAAGTACACATAATTTCCCCACCAGTAGTTCCCAATGGATTTTAATGATGCAAGGGAAATCAAGACGAAACTATTGGAGTAAGACCAATATTATCCATCGTCGTCATCTGCCAAATTCGAAATACTATAATCTTTAATACAAGGGATATTGACGCTAGCAAAAAACACAACCACCTTAATTCATCGCAACAAAAATTACGTTTTGAAATATATTGTTTTGGGTGGAGAAACTTCCTTGGTTTGCTTGTTCCTTTTCGGTTGTTTCATCAAATCCTAACTCTCTTTTCTTGGGACCCCACATCAGCTTTATGTTGTCTGTCCCCTCCATGTTTCTATTTCACCTCCTATATAAAACCAAACACTCATACGTTAATATTATTAGTACATACCACAAAAACTTGTCATAAGATCAATATTGATACCCCCAAAACAAAAACAAAAACAAAACAGCTCCAAAAGAAGTGTGAATATTCAAACAGTAAATGGGTCTTCCAGGGAGAAATAGCGGTGCGATTCTGTCGAAAATAGCAACAAACAATCAACACGGCGAGAACTCTGAGTACTTCGATGGATGGAAAGCTTACGACAAATATCCTTTTCATCTTTCTCATAATCCCCATGGTATTATCCAAATGGGTCTTGCAGAGAATCAGGTATATATTCTAGAATAATCCGATATAATATTGCATATATGTTGTTGTGCGTTTTCATCCGTGTATTAGCTAGCTAGCGTGAACACGTATATACACAACATCAGATAACACATTTTTTCTAAACATTTTACAGCTTTGCTTAGATTTAATAAAAGATTGGATCAAAGAGAACCCAGAATCTTCTATTTGCACTCTTGAAGGTGTTCATCAGTTTAGCGACATCGCCAATTTCCAAGACTATCACGGCCTTAAAAAGTTTAGACAGGTATAAATCACTCATTTGATCTAGATATCTTGTAATAAGGTTCAGGTTTACGTTAATATACGCACTACGGAAGTAATTATACGTTGATTTATATTATATCAATATTAAACTAAAATGACATAGTTTAGACCAGTACAAATCAATTTAAGCAGTAAGTTTACATACTAGTAATTAGTTAACATCTAAACATCAGTAGATATGAACTGCATAAGAAAACAAATTTAGTCGTCCGACGTTATGTAATTTTCTTATTTACATTTAGTAACTTATAAGTTTATCCCTGATGAAAATTTTGGTATTGAAGGCAATTGCACATTTCATGGGAAAAGCTAGAGGTGGAAGAGCGACGTTTGATCCAGAGAGGGTGGTTATGAGTGGCGGTGCCACGGGAGCAAATGAAACAATTATGTTCTGCCTCGCCGATCCCGGCGACGTCTTCCTCATTCCCTCTCCTTACTATGCTGCGTAAGCATTTTAATATTTTCTCATAATCACATTTTTAAAAAATAGTAATATGATAATGGATAATTGTTAGGGGAAATTTCATTAATGTTGCTTTCACATACTTTTTTGTGGGATAACAAATTCTAAATCGAAATGAGTTAATAATATTAGTATTAATTGACTCTTTCGCCAACTTTATCACACGTGTAAGTATATCAAATTATCAAATTCCATTGCGGTTTAGATTCATTCAACGAGTAGCTCATACGTGTGATAATTAATTGTTTAATCCTTTTTGCAGATTTGATAGAGACTTGAGGTGGCGTACAGGTGTCGAGATAATCCCGGTTCCTTGTTCAAGCTCCAACAATTTCAGATTAACCGTTGAGGCCGTGGGATGGGCTTATAAAAAAGCCCAAGAGGCCAATAAGAAAGTCAAAGGCCTGATTTTGACCAATCCATCAAACCCGCTCGGTACGATCTTGGATAAGGACACACTCAAGGATCTAGTCCGGTTCGTCACGAAGAAGAACATTCACCTAGTCGTCAACGAGATCTACGCCGCCACAGTCTTCAGCGGAGATGATTTCGTTAGCGTTGCTGAGGTGGTCAACGACGTGGACAGCTATGAAGTCAACGTTGACTTGATTCACATTGTTTATAGTCTTTCTAAAGACATGGGACTACCTGGTTTTAGAGTCGGTATAGTCTATTCTTATAACGACTCGGTCGTGTCTTGTGCCAGGAAAATATCGAGTTTCGGGCTAGTTTCGTCTCAGACACAACTCATGCTCGCTTCGATGTTGTCAGATGAACGGTTTGTGGAGAATTTCCTTATGGAAAACTCGAAAAGGTTAGGGAAAAGGCATGAAGTTTTTACTACAGGACTCAAGAAAGCAGATATTACTTGCTTGACAAGCAGCGGAGGTTTATTTGTGTGGATGGATTTGAGACATCTATTGAGAGATCGTAACTCGTTTGAATCTGAGATTGAGCTTTGGCGTATAATCATCCACAAAGTTAAGCTCAATGTATCTCCAGGCTCTTCCTTCCATTGCACGGAACCTGGATGGTTTAGGGTTTGCTTTGCCAACATGGACGATGATACTCTCCATGTGGCGCTTCGGCGGATCCAAGATTTCGTGTCTAAGAACAGCAACAACAAGATCGTTGAGAAAGCAACGGACAAGGATCAAGTAATCCAGAACAACAATGCTAAAAAGCAGAAATGGAGGCAGAGCAATCTCCGATTAAGTTTCCGAAGACTATATGAGGATGGTCTCTCGTCTCCAGGGATAATGTCACCACATTCACCTCTTCTCCGAGCATGAAATCATAATAACGCCTGAGAGATCGGATCAACTCGTCCGCCTCTCACTCCAAATGTTATTCATCTTTTAATTAGTAAGTGAAATGTTTTTTTCCTTTGTTGTAAGATTGGGAATAATTCAACTTCGATGGCGATGCTAGGGTTGTTTTTGACAGCCAGCTTTTTCTCCTGGGGTCAAATGGTAACTTTTAAGATTTGTGTGTATAATTCTGTTATTTTTCCTCCCCCGCTTAGGATTTAATCGATAGATTCTCCTAGTGGTGCTGGTCTGTGTAGCAACTTAACCTTTTGGGATCTCTTATTTATCTTTTTGTGTGTAATAAAATGAAACGTTCTCTTTTGATAATAATTTATTATAATTGAATCACTAGTGTTTATTAGTTGGGGAGGTTGATATCTATCTACGTAATGGAGAATTTGTTAAGCTAGATTATTCGATTATTCTAGAACCACATTTTGTTGTTCGCCCAATACGTCACACGTGCATGCCACCGTGCCTATCATTTTCTGAAATAATAATATGGATTAAACCGAACATTCTACAGAGATATGTATACTTTATTCATTTATTTTTTTGGAATTTGCCTTAATGATATGGTGGGTGATGAAAAAGTCCTCAGCATTTTTAGCTGCACCAAATATGATAAAATTCATATTATTAAATTATAGAAAATGACAAAATTTGCTCAGAATAATTAACTATCGCGTAAGATGACATCTCCATCAATTGAATTATTCATGGATCGTCAGCTATTTTTTTTTTGTGTGCACCCATGAACCGTCAGCTTTGTTTCCCTTTTTCCTTTGTTAATGTCAGCTGGAATGAAATATATAATAAATTTAGCCTTTTTTGGTATAGATCTCAGCTGATGAAACCATACATATGTTTGTTTAAACTTGTTAGGAGATTAAGTGGTAAATAAAGATAAGGCGTGCTTTGGGCCGCCTCTTGGCTGATATTGATACTAAACACACCAACAAGAAAGGATTATATAAGACAAAAATCAAATTTGATATTTGGGAAAAAACGGTTTGATCCCTTTCATACTGATTAATATGTATCTGGATAATTTAAGTAGACATATGTGTGTATATGTAGATATCTGTCTATTTATAATGATCGACATCGTCGCCGTCATCATCACTCACCACCGACTCATGATCATATTCAACAGACAACAGTGTCTTACGAAACATGATGGAGTAATATTTTTATTTGTTTGGTAGAAATACTGACAATAGGCAGGCCCTTTCTGTTTTTGGTAGTGAAGTAATATTTTTTAGCATTCACGGGAATGTATTTTGTTTTGACCCAAATAATATAGATCGCAAAAATATTACAGAAATTAGAATTAGTGATCAGATAATGTGTTACAAAAGTTTTTAATTTGAATATTCACATGCTCCTTTTAGGTGCCTACCAACCAAAATGTTTTTGACATTTGCATATGTGATCTATGACGTTTACAATGAAATTGGTGACGTGAATACTATATATTCAATTTTTGAAAATCTAGTCCATTTTTCTGTGTCGAAAAATGAAGAACTTTTATATGTGTTGGAGATAATTCTTAAGTTGTTTGTTTCTAGAATATGATTATCTTTAAGAGTAATAATATAGAACTTCACGTAATAATATAGAACTTCACTTTATGTTATTATCCACTGAAATTAATTATTATATGAAGTTTTTTAGAACTCTATATTTAAACTTCATATTTGTGAAAAGAGAAAAGAAAATCTAGAACCATTAAAATAATTAATTACCAACTATTAAACAAATTTCTAAAAGTGACTTATCAGATGATCACGAAAGGCCATGCCCTTTCGCTTCGTGCAAAACAGAAGTAAAAATAAGTTATCAAATTTACAGCTAAGTTTTAATAACATTCTTAACCTAAAGCAACACCCAGATACGTACATCTAAAGTCTAAACATACAGTTTCCTGCAATATAATAAATTTGTAAAATAAAAATCACAAGATCGAAGATGACAAAATTACGGAATAGTAAAATCGTTATAACATAAATCAAAAACATTTCAGAATTATGTGAATAGCAAAACTATTTTGCAACTTCGCCATTACATTAATTATATACAGTAACACTAAATATTCGAGAGATTTAGTCCCTAAAATATGTGCATAGAATTTGTTACTTACATTATAAACCCTTGAGAAATATTAACGTCGACAAAGAAACGTGCATCACAAACAATATTAACTTAAGGACATCTGAAGATAATTTAACAAGCAAATTAAAATACTAACGTACATATATAACACCATTATATACAGAAAGTGCCCTTCAAAGTAAAAAAAAAAACAAAATTCTAGTACTATCGACGATATATACAGAAAACATATCATCGAAATCGATTTAAGGAAATTAAGCTTCCTCGCATTATCGAGGACAGAAAAAAACATATCCGATGATCCAACCGAATCAATATATCCTGTTTCTTATTCTTCATCCTCACTATAGATCGGTTCATCATTTTCCCCCAAATTATATAACATAATATATGTTTTCAACATATAACGCAAGCATTAGGGTTTTCTTCGATGCTTTGAGCGTAGTAATATGTTGTTAGGTGAGGATTATATGCTTTATACGCCTTTACAAGTTCCAACACATGCTGCTCCGGTGTCGGCACAACCGGTTGTGGTTGGGGTTGTGGTTGCGGTTGATCTTTCTTCTCTCCCTCCTTCTTATCGCCGCCCTCTTTCTTCTCTTCTTCCTTCTTTGGCGCTTCTCCTTCCTTTTTCGCTTCTTCTTTGGGAGCTTCTCCTTCTTTTTTCGCCGGCTCGCCACCACCTTCCTTCTTCGGCTCCTCTTTCTTCTCCTTTTCCGGCTCTTTCGCAGGTCCTACTAGTACAATATCCGTCAAGGGCCAATACTTTCTTAGCTTACTTACTACATCCACCGGATCCACGGTTCCAATCACAGTCAATTGCTTCCCCTTCATGTCCATTGCAATCGAATCAATTCCTAGAACAAGAACAAAAAAAAAAAAGATGAAATTTGTAACCATTTTGATAGACAGACAGACACTCGAGTTTTTGCCCTATTGATATAAGTTGCAACATTTTACAAGCAATATATACCAATAAGGAGTTTAAATTACTTTTGACTCAAACAAACAAAAACAAATCTTTGACAGCATATGATATTTCAATAGATGGGCACATATTCCAAAGGAGCTATAGTGGCCTAGATTTGATTTTATTCCAAAGAAATAAAATAAATGAATTTCAGAAATAATTGAAATATGGCGCAACATTTTACCGTATTGTCACTATTGAAAAAGAAAGACACTTCTGTCAGAGCAGCTCGTGATTGTTCATCAACAATAAAGCAATTTAAAACATGTTTACCTCAGTTAACACCTTCCTTTACCTACCAAATCGGAGACTAAACCGGACAGAAAAACCATTTGTCTAATAGTTTGGTTTCGAAGCGAGAACTAAACAGAGACAGAGCGAGATCTCTGTCCCTGTTTCTAATGTGTAAGTTTGTAACCAACATTATACAAGATTAGTGATGATTACCTGGGAGAGTAGAAACCGTTTTAAGGGCCTTTTGTTTTGCCTTATCATCATGCAAATCCAGGTTTAACACCATTTTCTGCAAAATAATTACAAAGTACAAACAGATTTTAGTGAAATTAATTTACAAGTGATATATGTGATCGCAAAGATGATCTAATCTTCTCTTCTTCCTTTTGTTTTTTTTATTTCTCTCTGGAATTTGTAGATCATGCAACTAAAAACAAAACAACTGGATCACCAAGAACATAATAAAAACATAGATTTATGCAGGTTTTACAGAAGATACTAAAAAGTTACTGATATGTTCTTAACGTTAAAACCAGAAAATAAAATAAAATTACTGATATATGTTTTACAGAGTGAGTGACATGCATGCGTATGAGTAGTGTGAACATAGTAGAGAACCAGACTTTTGTAAAACAGAGCCATGTGCATCATTCAATATAAGATTTTTGAATTGATTTTGTAAATAATAGTAAGTGAAAAAAAAACTGTATTTCACAAATAAGATTCCCCCAAGGGAAAAAGAAAGAGATATATATGTTGCAATAAGAGCAGAGTAAGTTAAAAAAAAAAAGTGAGATTGTTTCTGTTATTGAACTCCCAAAAGAAGTAGATCGCATCTAATAAACACACACATGTACTTGTTTCAGAACTGAAGGAATAGATTCCGAGGTTTCTTAGTAAAGAATATACATAAAGAGAAAAGTGCTTGTTACATTCAGATGCAAGATGAAAAGAAAAAAAAATCCAAGCCAATTTTTCTCTTCATAGAAATTCTAATCCTAGCTAGGAATCAAATCTTGAAAACGTGTAGAGTGAGAGAGAGATGGACCTTCATTGCTCCTCTGTTTTTTAGGTTAACTTTCTAAAGAATATGCCGAGAGGGAGAGAGAGAGAGAGAGAGATGTAAGAAAAGAAAAGAAAGATTTTGTCTCTTGAAGTTATAAGAGAGAGAGAGAGAGAGAGAGAGAGAGAGTTGAGAATGAAGGAAGAATAAGAAACTTTAGAAGACGATAAGAGAGAGATTGGACAGACACACACTGATCGTATAATTATTTTTACAAAGAAATGCCCAAATCCTGACAAATACTGGTTGATATATTAGAGAGAGATGCATGCAGAGCCAGAAGAAGAGAGAGTCTCTCAATCTGAATGAATGAATGAATGAATGGTGTAGTACGAGAGAGGGACGAAGAGATCTACTAGTATATCTTTTTTTCTTTCTTTCTTGATTTTCATTTCATTGACGCGCGTGTTATGTTAACATGCAAATGCGTGAAGTAATTAAGAGCGCGTGTTGTTAAAATGTTTTTAAGACGAGAACCCCCTTGCGAGCTCCGCGTCACATTGCTGCTTTCCGTCCTTTGGTTCTTGTTGTTTCCTTTTTTTTTTTCTTTTTTTTTTTCTTTCTCACCTTATCCACGTCAGTTTTTTTCTCACCTTTCCGTCCTTTGTTTTTGTTTTTGTTTTTGGGGCCATAATTCCTAATAATAAGTTTCATATACTCGGGGAGTATCACAAGATTTGTCATTTTTATACAATGGTGCCGAGAGAGACATATTACAAGATCTTAGGTATGTGCGGTTTGGAGTCAAGTAAGTAACCCACCTACTTCGAATTATCCAAATCTGTTGAGTACAAGTATTTTGTAATTATTTCTTTTATTTAATCTTCATTATGTCAGGGATAACTCAATTAATTATTTGGAGTATAATATGAGTAGATAATTAAATTTTTTTAAACTAGTATTGTAATCTAATTAAAAAATTATAAGAAAACCAAATTGTTCATGATCACCCATTTTTTTACTCGAAATGGACAAATGTATATATATATATATATATCTTTTTTTTTTGGTAAAAGTACAAGGAGAGAAAGAAAAGAAAATAACATATTAAAGAAGATAATGTGGTCACTCAAAATTGCCAATATTTCCTTTTTATTCCATTATATGATTTGAATTGTTCTAAAGTTTTATGTATATGAAATTTTATCTAATAATTGAGTCCTCGCTAGCTATCCCACCATGATCAGTTTGCCAATTCTACACGAATTCGATTCTCCAAATAAAGACAAAACCCCCCAAAAAAATACAAATACATAAAGAAAATATATACATGTGTAGTGGGAAACAGCTATATATTTCCACGTGTTTGCCCACGTAGATTAATTTTAACTTCTCTATTAAATAAAATATTTGTTACGTCCACGAATTATACAAGTGGAGCAGCTTTTTTTGTATATGTCACTATGTTGGATTTGTGTTTGGCTTGCGCGTGAACCACACACAACGCTGCGACTGCGAGTATACGACCAAACGAGACGTGACGAGATTTGTAGTAATCTGGGCCACTTAGAGTGGAATCTCAGGCCCACTTCTCTCATGTTTATATTTTTATTATATACTTTTATTCTACAAAAATTTCAAAATATGTATTTATTAGTTTCTTTTTTTTAAAAGGCGGCTTAATATAGTCAATTCTTAGCCATCCGTTGGTCTTACCACCCTCAGCGTCTCATCTCCACCGTTGGTTCCTACTTTGACTATTATTAACCCAAGAGCAAACTAAACACAATTTGACCTAACTACTCTTTAATTATTTGGCAAACTTTGACAAAAAAAAAACATTTTGCCTTTATAGTTTGACCAAAATTGAAAATGGTATTATTGATGGTTTGAATACTAATTACAGCAGCTGCTAGTTATGGGTTTGCTTGTTTTTGACATTAGTTAGACGAGTCTTGTCTTGTTATTTATTTTTAACTAGTTTTAACTTTTAACTGAAAGAAAAAATAAATCTTATCTTACAAATGATGTCGTGCTACAGAAATAATATAACGGACAGTGTTTATGTTTGTAGGTGGATACACGTACAATTAGGGATGGTATAGTTATCTTAGGTATTTGAGATCAGCATTATATAATTGCAGACTATACAAATTAAGGGTTAACAAAGTATAGATTAAATCAGTTAAATTAAATTCTGCGTATTATAAAAATCCAACGTCAGCGTAAAATACGATTACGGATTAAGTGTTAACTAAAACTTACGAAATGTATTAATAAACTTTTACAAGGAGATCTAATATACGGTCAACATCATACTATTACTAACTATATTTTAAGCCGCGGAACAATTTTTTTTTCTTTTTAATTATATTTAATTTGTTTTATTTAATTAATTTTGTTTGGATTGTTAATTATTAGAACAATAATAAGGGAATAACCCTACCAAAAAAAATAATAAGAGAATTAAATACATAAATATGTAATTTATAAGCTATTGTCTCATTAAGTCACAATATTACAAATGATTTATTTGTTCTACAAAATTTTAGTTAAATTATCTAATTTAATATTTCTCATATTTTAATATTAGTAGTATTGGCCAAATAATTAAACGAGGATTTAACTCGTATTTCAAGACCGAATTAATAATATTTTATATTTATACTAATGTTAATTCAAATCATCATGTATATATAGATATTCAGTTTCTAAACAAAATATATACTGAATTAAATGTATGTCCTCTTGCTAAAGTTAAATATTTGTGAATATTGGTTTTCTAATCATTCTAAATTGGATTTTCGATTTAGGAAATTTATTAATGTTAATATAATTATGGAGATTATAACTTTTTTTTTGACAAATCGGTTGTATATCATTTATATTTGAGAGATTCTAGCATCTATAAATATAGTTTTCGAGATTTAATGGGTTAAAACTTTAATAGGTAGAGTTGTTTTTGGAAAAATCATAATGTATAGATGTTGTTAAGATATTTTGACAATAAATGTAACAAATGTTCGTTAATTTAAGAAAGTTTAGTATTTGAGTTTCTCTGCAATGTTACTTATGGAATTATTTTAGGGGTTAATATTGTAAATAAAACATATTAAATAAATAAAACCAAAAGAATATAAACTAAAATGTACTTCAAAAATAATAATATAGATACTACATGATGCAATTAAAATCAACTTAAGTAAAACCTCCGACACGGATCTTCAGTTGCGGACATACACATGAGTTGCAAAATCGTTATTTAAAATAAATAAACGACAATTAAAATTTTGATGTCAGATTAAAATTTTAGTAGTTAACTTTATGATTAGATTCGTCTACCTACCTCATTAGATGGTGAAATGACAAAACCCCAATCTTTTCGGTGTAAACAAAAAGGAGAAGGAAGAAGAAAACATTATAGCCGGCCTATAAATTATGTACAGTATATCCAAAGTTGGTCCAATTCATCCGAGAAGATCTCATATCCAACGGTGAGGAATCCCTTATAATTTTTCTTTTGAAAACAATACATAGATTAGATAGATCAAAAGGGACGTCTACTAAAAGAATATAAATGGTTATGATTAAAAATAATAATTGCCGTACGGTCAATGACCCGAATGAGTAAAATGAATTTTGCTTTATCGTGAATCATTCTTTACTAAATATACTGTAAAAAGTTTCTCGGATTTAATCGCTGTCGGTTTCAGAAAATAAAATAAACAAAGCTATATATCCATTAACTTGTGGATAGTACGTTTGGTGAGACAGTATCATCATCATTCATTGTAATATATCATCACTTCACTTATACACTCAATGCATGATGAGTGCATCCATCTCTTCTTCTTCTTCTTCTTCTTCTTCTTCTTCTTCTTCTTCTTCTTCTTCTTTTGGGTGGTAAAATAGATATGGTGATATTATAGTCCATGCAATTTTCATTGATCATACAGGTAAACATTAAACAATACAGGGCTTATTGGGCTGATCTTAGTAAACGAGGTGTGTATCTTGTAAACATGGTCATAATTTTAGGATACACATGAATTAAAAAACTCAGCTCAGACTTCCACCACATAATAATGTTTTTCAAAACTTGTGTAGTTTGCATTTTTTTTTTTTTAAGTTGGTGTAAGATAATTTATATTAAGCCCAGTCCAAAAATTGATCTAAGCCCACTTAAGAGACCGAGAGGATACATTGTGGCCCAGTCTTGAAAGGAAAAAAAAAGGCACACGTGCGAGTCACACACGAGGAGGGTATTGTTGTATCTTGTCGGTTTCTTCTTACCTTTGACCCCTCCGTAATTTACTCGGCGTCAAACTTATTTGTAAGAATTTGACTTTTTATTTTTACCTTCCAAGATATCTGAAACCCCCAAAAACCTAAACCAACAAAACAAACAAACAAACAAGAAAAAAAATAAAAAATAAAGAGTTGCTGTTCGATTCCTTCAAACTCATTCATCATCATCTCTTTGTTTCTTCTCCTCCTCAATCCTTCCAAATTTTTCATCAATTCAGATTGCGAATTTGGTTTTTTTTTTCTTGAATCAAATCTGTTCTATAGATGATTTCGAAAGATCATCTTCATCAGGATCCTTTTGGCTCCACTA
Source organism: Camelina sativa (assembly GCF_000633955.1). NCBI lineage: Eukaryota > Viridiplantae > Streptophyta > Magnoliopsida > Brassicales > Brassicaceae > Camelina > Camelina sativa. The sequence goes on along the minus strand of NC_025687.1, from coordinate 318,377 downwards.
CCACCACCAAATCGTACCACATGAATACATCCTCCGTATCGCCGCCGCCGTCTTCGGCATCTTCGATTGCGTTGTCACAATCATCTTGGCTTGAGGTTCGTTTGTTCTACGTCCGTATCGCTCCCTATGTTGTTGAGAACGTCCCTGACTTTCTCACCCTCCGTCACCCTCCCCGTGAAACCGGCGCTTCCCTTGAGGTTAACGGCGTTCGGGTTCCTTCTTCCCAGACGGCGTCTCTTAAACTCCGCCGTGATAGAGTCGACCGTGAAACCTCTGAGGTGACTTACGTTAGCACTGAGACCGTGCGCGTTACCGGATGCGTTGATGTCGAGGTTTACGATAACGACGATATGGTCTTGTGTGGGAACCTTGATAGGATCGAAGGTGCGTGGAATAACGGAACTGTGAGTGATCCCAAGACTGGATGGGGTATGGATTGTTACATAGCTATGGGCAACGGACACGGCTCGGGTCCTTCTTCTTCTTCTTCTGCGTTTTTCCACCCAAAGCGTGGTGTTTCGTCTCCGTCGGTGGAGGTTTATATAGCTGGTTGTTGTGGCGGTGTTCCAGTTATTTTGACCAAGACGATTCAGGCTAGTCCAAGGAGGAAGGTGGCTAGACACGTCACCCTCGACGCTATCCCTGAGGATGAGGAAGTTGGCAAAGAGCAAGACATTGCTACCATTGGTAACGATTTGGCCCGGCAAAGCAAAGTACAGGTATGATTCGGATTTCTCAATTCTCTTTTTGACGATTGTCTGTGATTCGGATTTAGAACTCTCTGATTGATGATTGTACCAAGCCCGCAAGTGACTATTCTTAACTTAAGATTTGGGATTTTAAAAGGTTACTTCTTTGGTCCTGTATGCATTTTGTAGTTGATATTTGGTTATTATTATCACTCGCAATTTTCTGGTAAACTTAGCTTTTGATTGAGTGTTTTCTATGACTCTACTGCTGATTCTGAAAATTTAGACTGTTGATGTTACAAAGTCTTATCTCTGCTTCTTCTTGAGTGTTTTCTTGTGTAATCTACAGCTGTATTTGAAACTTTTGGAATGTTGTCTGATCAGCAGTTGAAATATAGTAATATGTCAAGAGACAATTCTTTGATATCTCCAGAGTTGTTAACATGGATTATCATCTCTGTTTGCATATAATGGCGTGAAAAGCTCCCACTTTTTTGGTTCTTAATCTTGTTTGTCGTTTGGTTTATGCAGATCATGGAATCAGAAGCTGATGATTACGATGAGTCTGAAATGAAAATGGCACAGAGGTACTACCCAGAAGGGATGTATGTTGACGAGGATGGTCAACTCTCATGGTTTAATGCAGGTGTCAGAGTTGGAGTTGGGATAGGCCTTGGGATGTGCCTTGGTGTAGGCATTGGAGTTGGATTACTCATGCGTTCGTATCAAGCAACAACGAGTAATCTTCGTAGGAGGTTTCTCTGATCATCATCACTTACCACCATCAACTAAAAACCCCACTTAGACACGTGGAGATCCTAAGAAGAATCATGACATAGTAAAGATAGAATTTTGGTAGATAGAGATGTATAGAGCTTTTGGTTTTCAGCGGTTTGTTTCCCCTCTTTTGCGTATATATAATCGGCTCTGTTCATATACTTTTAGTAGCACACGAGCGAGTTCCAATCTTCCCTTAGTCATGTGTTTTTTTTTCTTTTTCTTTCTCTTTCTCAAGTCTGTGTCTATGTCGTTGCTCTTGTGTAGAAAGAGATTTCGTGTTGTTGTTAACTCTGGAGTTTGTCCTTTGGTGTTGTGGCATAGGGAGTGTACGTGTTTCACCTGTAACTTGGTTTGCGTTTTGTCAGTAATGGCATCATAATTAAATAAAAACTTACACATGGCGCAAGTAACGAAAACGGAGTCGTTTTCTCTTCACGCTAACGGTGTCGTACTAGGGCGAGCATCAGCATCGGAAGTTCGGACCAAATAAATATGCCTTTCAATTTGTTTAAAATTGCACTTTAAGCCCTTAACTTATGATAAATGCAATTTAGCCTCTTAGTTTTATCAGAGTTTACAACATTGAACCCTAAATCAATTATGTTCCCAAAATCAAAATTTCACTCCTCGAGAGTAGGGAGAAGAAGAAGAAGAAGGGGATGAGCAAGATCCGTTCGTCTGCGACAATGCCACATCGCGACCAGCCGTCACCGGCGTCGCCTCACGTCGTCACACTCAACTGTATCGAGGATTGTGCGCTTGAGCAGGACTCCCTCGCCGGCGTTGCTGGTGTCGAATACGTCCCTCTCAGTCGCATCGCCGATGGTAAGATCGAGTCCGCCACCGCAGTTCTCCTCCATTCCCTCGCATACCTTCCACGTGCAGCTCAACGCCGACTCCGTCCTCACCAGCTCATTCTGTGCCTTGGCTCTGCTGATCGCGCTGTCGATTCCACACTCGCCGCCGACCTAGGTCTCCGACTTGTCCATGTAGATACTTCCCGAGCTGAGGAAATCGCAGATACAGTCATGGCGCTTATCCTTGGACTCCTTCGACGGACGCATTTACTCTCTCGCCACGCGCTTTCTGCATCTGGATGGCTCGGATCGCTTCAGCCGCTTTGCCGAGGAATGAGACGGTGTCGTGGTATGGTTTTGGGTATTGTTGGCAGATCTGTATCCGCTCGATATTTGGCTAGCAGAAGCTTGGCCTTCAAGATGAGTGTGCTCTACTTTGATGTCCCAGAGGTACGTATGTTCGCAATGTCGATGGAGATGCCACTAGAGTGTTGTTATTAGGATGATGGTCTTTGTTTCTTTATAATGAATATAATTGTGGAACGGTTTAAGAAGTGTTTAGCTCTTACGAAACTGCATACGAATATGCTATTCATTCCAGTTCCTCTCGCTTGGATTTTTTCAATAGTTTGTGTTTGCATATATGTCCAGGGAGATGAAGAACGAATCAGGCCCTCGAGATTCCCACGTGCTGCGCGAAGAATGGATACGTTAAATGATCTACTAGCAGCAAGTGATGTCATTTCGCTTCACTGTGCATTAACAAATGACACGGTTCAGATCCTCAATGCAGAGTGTTTGCAGCATATAAAACCTGGTATGAGTTTTCTTGTCTGGTACTCAAAATGATGTTCGATTCTCCACGTAATGTAAATTGAAGATGGTAGACTTTCTGCTTTCTCTCATTCCCTCTAGTTCTGGTTGATTTTATATGTTAGGGGCTTTTCTTGTAAATACTGGAAGCTGCCAGCTGTTGGATGATTGTGCTGTGAAACAACTTCTAATTGATGGCACTATAGCTGGCTGTGCCCTTGACGGTGCTGAAGGTCCACAATGGATGGAAGCATGGGTATGCATTTCTTTTTCGTTGACTCAACTTCATATTTGTGCCTGCGTATTTCTCTTGTTACATCATCTTCTCTCTTTATGTTATTTATCCTGCATTATAATATCTTGTTTTAATTGCAGGTGAAGGAAATGCCAAATGTGTTAATACTACCTCGTAGTGCAGACTACAGTGAGGAAGTATGGATGGAAATAAGGGAGAAGGCCATCTCTATCTTGCATTCATTCTTCTTAGACGGTGTAATACCAAGTAACACTGTTTCTGATGAGGAAGTTGAGGAAAGTGAAGGAAGTGAAGAAGAAGAACAATCACCCATCAAACATGAGAAATTAGCAATAGTGGAATCGACCAGTAGGCAACAGGGAGAAAGTACTCTCACCAGTGCTGAGGTCGTTCGTAGAGAGGGTAGTGAGTTAAAGGAATCTCTGAGCCCTGGTCAGCAACACGTTTCTCAAAATACTGCAGTAAAATCTGAAGTAAGACGTAGCAGATCCGGTAAGAAAGCCAAAAAGAGACATTCACAGCAAAAATACATGCAAAAAGCGGAGGGTTCCTCAGGGTTACATGAAGAAAGTACTTCACGAAGAGACGATATTGCTATGAGTGACACGGAAGAAGTATTAAGTTCCAGTTCTAGATGTGCTTCTCCTGAAGATTCCAGAAATAGGAAAACACCTCTTGAGGTAATGCAAGAGTCTTCCCCAAATCAGCTTGTAATGTCAAATAAGAAGTTCATTGGAAAATCGAGTGAGCTTCTGAAAGATGGATATGTAGTAGCCTTGTATGCGAAAGATCTCTCGGGCCTCCATGTTTCCAGGCAAAGAACGAAAAACGGTGGTTGGTTCCTCGATACTTTGTCCAATGTATCCAAACGGGATCCAGCTGCACAATTCATTATCGCATACAGAAACAAGGTAAACCTTTCTCTCTCTCTCTCTCTCTCTTCCTTTTCGTTAATCTTACTTGCCATGCCTCGTTAATAGTGGTTGGCTAATATAATATCTGTGGAGAGTGGATGAAGAGAATATGCCTCTTGTTGCTTCGTGAGCAAAGCCCATTTATAAAAAAACTAACATATTCTTATGAATGGCTAATTGGTTTTGGTGCATGAACCTGTTCTCCAGGACACTGTTGGTCTGAGATCATTTGCTGCTGGTGGGAAATTACTGCAGGTACCTCTTACATTACAGAGTGTTACTTCCAATTGATCAGTCGAAAGTGCTCTTGTGGAAACTAAAAGTGGTTGTGTGTGTGCAGATCAATCGAAGGATGGAGTTTGTGTTTGCTAGCCACAGTTTTGACGTGTGGGAGAGTTGGAGTCTAGAGGGTTCTCTGGACGAATGCCGGCTTGTTAACTGCAGGAATTCCTCAGTAAGTCTCTGTCATAGTACAAAATGGCCCTAAAAGGAAAAACCCCAATACTTTGTAAACAGTACTGATCTGTGTAAATGTTAAAAACAATGTTGCAGGCGGTGTTGGACGTGCGTGTGGAGATATTGGCAATGGTAGGAGATGATGGTATCACACGTTGGATTGATTAGAAAAAGAAATAGGGTCTCTCAAGTTGTGAGTTTCTCTCTTTTCTTTCTCTTAGTTAGTTTTACATTCTTAGGATTCACAGACCAAAAAAAGCACCCATTTTTGTGTGTTTTTTCCAAACGGTGTCGTGTGTTATCTAGTTGGTATCAACCAACTTATCTCTGTAATCATTGTTTATTCTCTAAGTTTGTTGAAACATCTGATGAGCTTGTCTAAGAGTGAGACTTTTCTTGTTTGTTTTTGGGTCTGGTCGTGATGAACTAAGAAGAGAGACTTGTGTGGTTTGGTTAGTAATTTTGAAATAGATTGTGTGTTTGCTGCGTCGTCTGTGTTCCCGAAACCATCTTTACGTAATCAAATCAGCTCTGTGACTGTATGTCATACCTATTATTATTGCCTGGTTACGATCGTTATCCACGTGGCTCGTCATCTGCCGTGGATAAAAAATTTATGCGTGGCGTCAAAGTCCACATGGCCTCTAGTTGTTAGTCCCATCAGAGCAACCGGCTCCTTACACGTGTTCGGCTTAAATCAATTAATCATTCAAATTACGCGTATACCCTTGTCTGCTTCTCCAAGCCGGCATATAATAGCACCAGCTCCACTGTTTCAAACAGTTATGGTGACGGTAGTAAAACCCTACTGAAGCTCATTGTTTTCCCCACGAATATGAATTTAGCTGGTTTCAATACTCTTACCCACACGGCAACGACGATACCAGTCACCGCAAGGAAAAATACGATGTCGTTTTCTGAGGATCAGACGAAGAAGATTAGAAAGCCGTACACAATCACCAAGTCTAGGGAGAACTGGACGGAGCAAGAACACGACAAGTTCATTGAAGCTCTCCATTTGTATGCTAAAAACGGATTCTACCTCTCTCTCTACCTTCTTTTATCTGATTAAATCCCATATGAAATCTTGCAGATTCGTTCTTCTTGTGATTCTTATGATCATTCATGTCAATTTTGATTACAGATTTGACCGGGATTGGAAGAAGATCGAGGCCTTTGTTGGATCGAAAACGGTGATCCAGGTAACTCAAGATTCGATTTATATCATTTGAATTGTCTGTGCTGTAACTACATTGATGAAACAGTAGTTTCTTGAACTCTCTGTTCTGCGTTGAATTATGATGTTTGATGAAATATTATTGGTTTGGTAGATACGAAGCCACGCACAAAAATACTTTCTCAAAGTTCAGAAGAATGGGACTAACGAACATCTCCCACCTCCTCGACCAAAGAGGAAAGCCAATCATCCTTATCCACAGAAGGCTCCTAAATCTGGTAAACTTTCATCTTTCTTCTACTTTACCTTTTTGTTGTTGTCTTTCTAGTTGTCTCAAGTCTTTTATCTCAACCTCTCTCATGCTTGTGTTTTTGTTGCAGTTGCTCTTACATCTTCCAACGCATTGCTTCAGCATGACTACTTATACAGCACTAATTCACGGCCAGTGATTAGTAGCACTCCTAAGCATGGATTAGTGCGTTGCACGCCAAATTCAGTGATTAAAGGTACTCTATGTTGTTTGTTTTTTTGCTGTGGATTGGTGTTAGTAATCTGAAGCTATGTTTGTTTGTTAAGTTGTTAATAATGTGGGGTAATGAATTTGGGATTGTAGAGGAACTGGGAGTCCCAGAGAACTGTTGCAGTACTAGTACAAGTAGAAATAAGCAGAGAACTCGAACCCTTACAGAGAAAAATGACCAAGAAAGTTGTGGGAAGCCACATAGAGGTAAACGATTCTTACTATGTACATATCTAACACAAGATTCGCTCTTTTCGATGTATACTGACTAGATGAGTTTGTTTGTTTGTCAACACAGTGATGCCGAACTTTGCTGAAGTTTACAGCTTCATAGGAAGTGTATTTGATCCTAAAACAACAGGTCATGTCCAAAGATTAAAGCAAATGGATCCAATAAACCTAGAAACGGTATGTCAAACACTAACTTTCTGCTTGGGAACTTGTCTGGAATCGAAAAGTTTCGTTAAGACCGTTTTTGTTCAGGTCCTCTTACTGATGAGAAACTTGTCTGTAAACCTGAGGAGTCCCGAGTTTGAAGAACAAGTAAGTGTCAATCATCGCTTCATAACATTTTCATTTTCATTTTCATTTTTGACTCTTGAGAACTGAGACTGAGAAGTAACAAATTGTTCTTGTGGGCTTACGCTATGATTGCTCTGCTTTATGCAGCGAAAGTTGATATCACCATACAACGCCAAATAGAGATTTAAGTAGAATGAGAAGAAAGAGAAGAGACCATTACTCTCTCCAGTGGTATTAGGCTCAGTGTCTAGAGTCTCATGTCGAGCTCACATTTACCTGAGACTATATGACTAGAGCAAAAGATTGGAGGAGGTTGTACATACAAGTCAGATCATAGTAACAGATCATAAAAGTCTGTGTAGAAAGGCGGGCACTAGCGACCTAGCGTTTGTTTATGTAATATTCAATCGTTACTTTTAGGTTTTTTTATACGGAATGGACTACGGCATTACTGGTTTCATCCCTACTTGAAAACTAGGGACAGAAGATCAGCTGAAGCTTGGTGGTTATTTATTTAACGGGATAGCTGATCGAATAGGTTGCGTGCCTTAACATGTGTGTGTGTGTGTGTGTTTATGTGCTGAAACACATACTTACAACATAGTATAAGTATTTCAAGTTTCAACACACAAGGGAAAACTTTTTGACATTCCACATAACTCATTACTTTTCTATATCAGGTAAAATAAAATAAAAAACTTCATATAAAGTTGAAGAAGAGAAAAAAGAATTTTTTTTTAATACAGCTCACTTTTATTCCATTAAAATATCAAAACTACAAAACGAGAGGAAACAACAAACTACTATCGACCGAAGACTTTATATGAAGTCATACAACAACGAGAGGTCGGTCCAACAACGACATATAAAAAAAGAGTTGAGAAATTAAATTAAAAGGATACGACACACATTATTGGAGACTTAAAAAGTCACACAACAAGAGAGAGAAAAAAACTAATAGTAACGAGGTCCATGATGAGGATGAGCCTGCTTAAACTCCTGGTTCTGGATATGGCTATGGTTGTACCCAGCTGGTGTGCGATTCATAATATTAAATCCAAACGGGAACGCAAGAATAGGCTCAAATAGCCCTTGGTTTGTGAAGACATTCACACCATTAACAGTTGTTGGGGTTGCGATGTAAAAAGTCAGGGTTGTTTGATGAAATGGAGAAGGAGGAGCTGTTTCATCAACTTCCTTGATCAAACCTTCAAGAGCATCTTTCATACGAGCTAACTGACTTAAGTTGAGTTCTGCTGGAGAGTTTCTCCACCAGTTGCCAGGGTTGTTGCTGCTTTCTCTTTCGTTCTCGAGTAGCATAGCCTTGTTCCCTTGTGCGTTTTCTTTTCCAGCCTTCGCCTGCGATAAAATTGTAACGAGATGCATAGCATGTTATATCAAGAAAAATTGTGTGGACGTACATCCCGCAAATTAATTAATTTTATCATGTCTGTTTCCAATTTAAAAACAAAATTATATATTTATTTATTATTAAAAGCGAAAAAAAGGATGAGAAAGAAAAATTTCTGACAAAACAAAAAAAAGAGAAAGAAATATTAAACATTAGATTTGTTGCCACATATTATACCATGAAAATGAAAATAAGTTTACCCCAGTTAAACGATCATTGAGCAGTTGGATAAAGGGCTTTCTGTTGATGTCATCAAGGTTTGTGTTGCTGACACGTCCGGAAGAGTAGTCAACCAAGATGTTCACATCCGGATGACCAAAAGAGTACACTTTTCCAGATGGTGAGAACACGATGATGACAATTTGTGCATCACACAAGGTACAGAGTTCACTGGCTTTCTTGAAAAGACCAGATCTTCTCTTTGAAAACGTTACTTGAAGGTTTGCCCTATTTTTCATTTTCACCATCTCTACTTTTCTACGGCCAAGATTCTTTCTCACCATTTTTTTTATTTTTTTTTTCTGTTTCTGAACAAAAGAAAATGTGAATTGATAGTACCAGAGACAAAGACCGTATATATAGCCTTATATTTTGCAAATTGCATTTTGGGTTTTAAAAGCAAAATATTTTATTCCTATTTTCATTTACCAAAGATATAATTAGGAATTGCCATTCTAGGAGTTTATGATGGTTTAACCATTATGTCAATAAATGGAATTGTATATGTAAGATTATTTTTAGTTTATATTATCAGTTAATTGCTTTGCTAACTCACAGCCTGTAATTTATTTTATATAAATTTAGTGATAAGGTATTAGTGTTTTTATTAATATCTGTCAATTATAGGTATTAATGACTTGTGAAGGAATATGGACAAAAATATTGTAACCTTTTTAGTGATAATCTTCCACTTAAATATCCTTTTTGACATTATCTATATATCAAACTAAGAAAATTTTGAGTTTTATTGATTTTTTATTTAAGTATTTAAAATTTCTATTAAATTTACATGATGCACAATTGATATATTTTGTCCAACTCATTTTTTCATTTTTTTTCATAGAGCATATCGACCTAGTTTTACATAAAATAATATGATTTCTTTTTACTGAAATAAAGAAAAATTTAAGTTTGATCTCCCACTTTCTAAGTTTTGTTGCTTTTTAAAAAAAATTGAAGTAATGGTTTTTTCATAGTTGTTTTGTGACTGCCGACTTTTCAAGTTTTTCTATTTTAAGATGAAAAATCTAAATAAAATGTGTTTTGAATATTGAACGCCGACTATTTTTTTTTTAGTCAACCATACATTGATCATTGAATTTCCGACAGAATATTATAAAGAATCCTAGTAAAGTAGGTGTTAGACATATTCCGCCTTTTTGTCGTTTTTTCAATAATTTATATTGATCATTGGATTGCTGACTTTTAAAATATAAAATAGAATGTAAAACATCATAGTTTATGATGTTGTTAGACATATTAATTGTCTTTGCCGTTTTTTTGTCAACCATACATTGATCATTGGATCGCCGACAGAATGTTAAAAAAAAAACCTAGTATAATAGTTAATAGACATATTAATTATCATCGCCACCTTTTTTTGTCGCTTTTTCATAATTTATTGATCGTTAGATTGATGACTTTTAAAATATAAAATAAAATATTAAAAATATCATAGTAAAATATTTGTTAGACATATTAATTATTTTTTTTACGTTTTTTTTCTTGTCAATCTTAAATTAATCATTGGATCACTGACTTTTCAAAATTTTAAATGGAACATTAAAAACAACCATTGTAAAATAGTTGTTAAAACACAACACCGAATTGGAGTGACGTTGTACGTTCGATCAGAGCAAAGTCATCCCAAGCAATTGATGTGGCGTTCACCCGTCTTCTCTTCCAAGCAACGCTATACCATGTTTGGGATAAGAGGAATAATTCTAAACGAAAAATCTAAAATTACTATATTACTTTTTATTATCTAAAAAAAACTGTTTATAGATATTAAATTTATTTTAATAAGTGTTTTGAAGAAAAAAAGGTGAATTAACAGTAGCAGATATATGAGTGTCAAAATGGGTTAATATTAATGAGTCAACCCAATTCAAACTAACTCATGAACAAAGTTAAATAAGTTGATGATAACAATTACTTGAATTTATTGATTTTTCTATTTTCAATATATATTTGAATATTCAAAGCAAATATTTATTCCTAAGCCCAAGAAGTAACCAAACTTTAAAGAAAAGAAAAACTTCCCAAGTAATGAATCCCAAATGCAAAAGCAATAAGCCTAAAAATCTACTTGGGGTCATAAGTTTTGAATAAGCCCAATAACACATATTAGTTTGCGTTTCCAAACGACTCGACCAACAGCACATGAAGTAGGCTTGAGACATGCATGTCACTGACGTGTGTCTTGCCCTAGGCAAAATCGATTCTGACCATCGTCGATGATCATTGACTTTTATTTACCAATTAATGTTGGGCACTTCCAACTTCCAAGCTTCGTCGCGCCATCTGAGTAACACTAAGCAGTAAGCACCTTCCAACACTATCAAGTCGACTAACCAGTCCTCTCCATACAACATAAAGTTTTAGTCACTTTTTTTTTACTCGATATAAGTTAAACTATAAGCTCTACCAACTTGGGAAACTTCTTCATTTTACAACTTCTTGAGAATTATTTAAAACCACTAGGTCTTTCTGAATCATATCCTTATATCATATACCGTTCTTCCTTAATCTAATATATATTCTTTTTCACATTCGTTTTAAGGACAGGAGGAAGAAGTGGGCTTTATTCCTAATACAAAATCACGGCTGTATCTTCCTGTTTCATAGTCTGTTGGTTGCGATTGTTGGGAGTAATGTTCGGGAGTGTGGTGCAGCGCACTGTTTGGTAAACTTCGTTCTACACCACAAGTTTCTCTCCCTGAAGATACCCTATTTGTTCTCTCTTGCAGTTTATATTATACTGGGGGTCATATCGTTGACACGTTTTAAACCTAATAATGTGTGTGTACCACAAGCAAACATAGGGCACTCATGTTCCCATAACACAAAAGTGGGAATTAGTTTCTCATAAAGTAAACTCAATAATAGTTTCCTTGAATATGTTTATTAAATCCATAATAATCAAAACACAATCAATTAGTACTAAAATCAACCGTTCATGTTCAATTTTAGTAATAGAAAAAAAAAAAAAAAAAAAAAAAAAAAAAAAAAAAAAAAAAAAAAAAAAAAAAAAAAAAAAAAAAAAAAAAAAAAAAAAAAAAAAAAAAAAAAAAAAAAAAAAAAAAAAAAAAAAAAAAAAAAAAAAAAAAAAAAAAAAAAAAAAAAAAAAAAAAAAAAAAAAAAAAAAAAAAAAAAAAAAAAAAAAAAAAAAAAAAAAAAAAAAAAAAAAAAAAAAAAAAAAAAAAAAAAAAAAAAAAAAAAAAAAAAAAAAAAAAAAAAAAAAAAAAAAAAAAAAAAAAAAAAAAAAAAAAAAAAAAAAAAAAAAAAAAAAAAAAAAAAAAAAAAAAAAAAAAAAAAAAAAAAAAAAAAAAAAAAAAAAAAAAAAAAAAAAAAAAAAAAAAAAAAAAAAAAAAAAAAAAAAAAAAAAAAAAAAAAAAAAAAAAAAAAAAAAAAAAAAAAAAAAAAAAAAAAAAAAAAAAAAAAAAAAAAAAAAAAAAAAAAAAAAAAAAAAAAAAAAAAAAAAAAAAAAAAAAAAAAAAAAAAAAAAAAAAAAAAAAAAAAAAAAAAAAAAAAAAAAAAAAAAAAAAAAAAAAAAAAAAAACCAAAATATGTATGTAATCCACAAATTTACATTGCAGTGAACCGTACCCTTATCATAATCAGACCAAGTCCCAAGTCCCCAACGGCTATCGACATGGTGTTATTTACCCAAAAACTCCTCGAAACTTTTTTAAAAAAAGAGTTGTTAAGTTACACTTTCCAAAAAGGGTAAAATCGACATTTAAAGTAACCTTCTCTCACCGTCACCCCATAACCCACTGAGACAGGAAACTCAAAAAGACAGCTCATTCAAGACAGATCACTCCAAGTCTCCAATCCAAACCCTTCTTTCTTTTATAATTCCTCCCTTTATTTATTTATTTATTTATCTATTTGTTGCTGTAATACGAATCTTTATTAGTTTGGTTGTTCTTCCTCGATTCAACACTCGATGCGGTGAAGCACATGTTTTGGCCGGAAAGTTTCTGAGTTATCTCCGGCGAGAAATGCGACGTAACCGGCAAGAATATATAAAATAACAAAAGTGAAAGTAATAGTACGATGTCGGTGTACGATGCTGCTTTCCTCAATACTGAGCTTTCGAAACCGACATCGATCTTTGGTCTCCGGCTATGGGTCGTCATCGGAATCTTACTCGGATCTCTTATTGTCATTGCTCTCTTCCTTCTCTCCCTCTGCCTAACTTCTCGACGGAAGAATCGAAAGCCGCGTCACGATTTCGCTTCCGCCGCAGTAGCCACGCCGCCGATTTCTAAGGAGATCAAGGAGATTGTTCCGGCGGAGATCCAGGTCGATATAGGGAAGATCGAGCATCGAGTTGTGTTTTCAGATCGAGTGTCGAGTGGTGAGAGTAGAGGAACGGCTAGTGCTAGCGAGACGGCGTCGTATTCCGGCAGTGGGAATTGTGGGCCGGAGGTTTCGCATCTTGGATGGGGACGGTGGTATACTCTCAGAGAGCTTGAAGCAGCCACTAATGGGCTTTGTGAAGAGAATGTTATCGGAGAAGGTGGTTATGGGATTGTCTACCGTGGCGTTTTAACTGATGGAACCAAAGTCGCCGTCAAGAACTTGCTTAACAATAGGTACTTCTAAAGATTGGTCCCTAATTACTCGTTTCTCAATTTGGGGTTTAAGTATTCGTTAATTCTGTATTGGTTTCATTCTAAAGATCCATCCTTTACTCATCTCTAGATAAGGGTTTTAGGTATTCTTTGATTCTGTATTGGTCTCATTCTAAAGATCCATCCTTTACGTATTTTTAGATAAGGGTTTTAGGGTTTCATCATAAAGTTTGATTCTGTATTACTCGTTTCTAGATTGGGGTTTTTGGTTTTACCAATGGTGGATTTTGCAATGTTGCGTAATTAGGGAATTTTATTTGTAGTCTGCCTCTGTATTGAAGTTTGTGTCTTATTCTATACTTTATCCTGTAATGTGCTTAATTAGATCCATTGAAGTAAGATGCCTCTGGATTTTTTTTTATGTAGAGAGCAGAGGTAGGTATGAGGGTTTAAAAGTGATCTCCATCAGAGTCCTTCTCTTAGTTAACTGCAATGTTGTGGTCCTGATAGTTGTTATTATTGAAGTTTGATGTTATGTATAGATTATGTCAGGGTCACATGTGGTTTTGATGTGTAACGCCTTTACTAATAATAGACTATGCTTTTGGATTTTGATCTCTACGATCTGTAAGATTTGTTGTTGGTGTTGTCTTTTAATTGCTAGGGGTCAAGCAGAGAAGGAATTCAAAGTAGAAGTGGAAGTAATTGGGCGTGTACGGCACAAGAATCTCGTTAGGCTTTTAGGGTATTGCGTCGAAGGTGCATACAGGTAAACTACCGCTGTTGGTGTTTTGCTTTCCAGTATTACAAAAAGCAATGTTGTGATATAATATCGGGTTCTTTGCTACAGGATGCTCGTGTATGACTTTGTCGATAATGGTAACTTGGAGCAATGGATTCACGGTGATGTTGGCGATGTCAGCCCTCTAACTTGGGATATCCGCATGAATATTATACTCGGGATGGCAAAAGGGTAATAATCCTGGAATAGCTTCTTTGTGTTATCCTCTATGTTTGTAAGCTATAGTTTGTATGTAAACCTTTGTTATATCTGTAGATTGGCGTATCTACACGAGGGCCTTGAACCAAAAGTTGTTCATAGGGATATAAAATCAAGCAATATCTTGCTTGATCGCCAATGGAATGCAAAGGTTTCGGATTTTGGACTTGCTAAGCTCTTGGGTTCTGAGAGCAGTTATGTTACTACCCGTGTGATGGGAACTTTCGGGTAAAACTCTTAAAATCATTCACTCTCTCCTCCCCATACAATCTGTAGGAATCTTTGGAAATAACTTTTACTTGGTGGGGTTTATTTGTTTAGTTATGTAGCACCCGAATATGCTTGCACCGGAATGTTAAACGAGAAGAGTGATATCTACAGCTTCGGAATATTAATCATGGAGTTAATCACAGGAAGAAACCCGGTTGACTATAGTCGGCCTCAAGGAGAGGTATTTAGCAATTCATAGCTGCACCGGAACATTAAACCCTGCTTGATCGATTCAATATATGCTTTTGTTAAATGGTTTATTATGTGTTTTTTGTGGTTTTAGACGAATCTAGTGGATTGGCTGAAATCAATGGTAGGAAACCGAAGGTCAGAAGAAGTAGTTGATCCGAAAATACCCGAACCACCATCCTCAAAGGCTCTTAAACGAGTGTTGCTCGTAGCTTTGCGTTGCGTAGATCCAGATGCAAACAAGAGACCTAAAATGGGTCATATCATACACATGCTTGAAGCTGAAGATTTACTCTTTCGAGATGTATATATATACAAGTCATTTTTTGCCTTTACATTTTTTACATTTCTTTACGAGTTTGAACGATGTCTGAATCTGGGATGATATATCCGTAGGAACGACGAACGACAAGGGATCATGGAAGCCGCGAGAGACAAGAGACAGCTGTGGTTGCTGCGGGTAGTGAAAACGGTGAGAGCGGTTCACGGCAACATCAGCAAAAGCAAAGATGAAAAAAGAGTCACTCAGGTTAAGTGACTTTCCATCTCACACGACCATTACATTTCAATTTTTTTTTCCGGTATATTATTGTCTCACTTACATAATATTTTCATTCTTTGGCTCTTCGAGTCTTCTTTTGGCCTTACGGAATTAACTTTCTTCTTCTTTGTAACCTTTTTCAACGATCACATTCACATGTCATTATAAGTTATTTATATGTAATGTAATGTTTGGACTTTGGACCCGACCTCGAAGCTATGTTCGGCCCCTAGCATAATAAGCAGGGGATTGGTCGATGGATTGAACTTATCGCTTTAGAACCGGTATGGGGCAAAATGGACCCACAAAAGGACTCTTTAAGCTCACGTGATTGATTGTGTTTCCACACAAATAATCTAAATTATCTCCATCATGGACGGACCAAGTTGTGATTATCATCTTGAAATTTTCCAAGTTGCAAGAATCTGAAAGCGCAGGTCGAATATTAAATTTACAATCAAAGTTGGATAGCTTGCTTGTCTTCAAAACACAATATAAGTACACACTTGTCATCGACCGACGACCGGATTCTCTTCTCGTGTAGGAGGAAAACGTAAACTTAGAGGCAACTATTTTTCTATATGTAAAAAGTTACGAAAATATAACATTACTGAATCACTGATATACATATCTCCAAGTCATTCCGTTTTGTAATACTTTGCTATTTCTTGAAGAAAACTAAACCACCCCAAGAAAGCTTTTCGTGGGAGGAGAAAGAGTAAAATATGTGTATGTATTGCGTACACAAACGTCAATATATATATATATATATGCACCATCTGATTATTGACAATAATAAATATTAATAAAATTATCGTCGCTAATAAAAAAATTGTATGTTTAGCATATTATAATATATACAGTACTAGTAGTATAATTTTGCATTAAATCATAAATTTTAACAGCAGAGTTATGTAACGTCTACGTGACATGAGAGATATTTTCATTTGGTTTAAGATAATGTCACTTACAAAAAACATGTATATCTATCTTTTCCAATGGGATACTTAGCTAGTAATTAATTACTCTTTTTTGAAAAGAAAAGTCAGTATAGAAAATCATTCCCTTTAATTTAAAGAGAATACCCACTAGATAGAGGCATAGAGAGCCTATACTGAAAAAATAATTGAATGGAACAAAAATAAATAATATAATAATTGAATGATTGAGAATTCAAAACTAAACGATCAGCAAATTCTGAGCCGTTAGATCCGCTGGCTACATTTGACTTTTTTCTCTTGGTGGGTAGACGTACGTACTAGAACAACAAAAACAAGTAGGCCTGAATTGACCAAAACACATCGTAGCCGTACACGCATAGAGATCTGTCATTTGAGTGTTTCCGTCACAGCCCCGTAACTGGAACCTAATCTCCCATCATCTACCACCAAAATCAACGTCAATAAAAACCTAATTTAATACGTATTTAGTATTAATTTTTAGTTTTAGTTTTGCTTGTTTGGTGGTATCCGTAGAAAAGTAAGGCAACGTTGTGTTTGGTCCATATATGATGATGAAGAACGCGTCTCAGTAAAACCTATCTATCTATCTATCTATCTATCTATCTATCCTGGAAATTTCCGCGTCCACAAAAAAATATAGTCTTTTGATTTGTCGGTAAGAACAAACACTGATCCTTGTCGCACTTTTCTTGTACTATTAATTAAGATTTGTATCTCTCTGACACGTCTCTTTTGATTCTTTCTTCTTCTTCTTCTTCTTTTAATTCTCTCCGTCTCTTCAGAAACTTCTATCAGGCGAATTCGAGTTTCATAGTTTTGGAGTTACCGGTGTAGTTTTTTGTCCAGCGATTCCATCTCTTTAGGTGAGTTTTTTTTATTTACTATTCTTTTCACCTTCATAGTTTTGTCTGCGCTTCATAGTTGTGTCTGTGATTATCTTGTGTTTGGTTTTGATGTCTTTTATCTCTTTTCTATGTGAATTTCGACATGGGTTAATCGGCTTCTAGATTTTAAGATCTGGGTTTTGCTTTATATACCCGTAAGTGGGTTAATCGGATACTCTTAAGGTTGAATCTTGGATCTATTGATTCGAATGCTTTTCAGATCTTGGAACAATTATTATATTGTTAGTTGACTTTTTTTGTGTGAGTTCTAAATTTTAACTGAAGAACATGAATTGATGTTGCTTGTGTTTCTTTGTTTTTTTAAAGATCTGTTGAGAAGAGATGGACCATACTTTGATAATCCAAAAGACGAGAGAAAGTGTTTCTAAAGAACATTTGATCTTTGTATTTGGATCTTGTAGTAGTAGTATGGATCCAGAATACAATCAAAGTAATGATATTTTTGTATTTGGATCTAGTAGTAGTAGTATGGATCCAGGATATAATCAAAGTAATGATATTTTTGTTTTATGGTATGTGACAATTGATATGCTATCTTTCTTCTTCTTTCTTCTGTTTTTTGTTTTTGGTTTTCAGTTGAAACTTTACAAAAATGGCTCGTCCACAAGACCTTCCACGCGGTTTCTTCCCTTTTGGAAACCCGTTCAAGAATCTATCTTCAAAGAACTCGGTACTGCCCTCAAAGCTTCTCTCACTCTTGAACACTTTTGAGACGAACTTAGCATCCTCTGTTAGAAATCTTGTCCCTAAGGAAAAGAGCCAAATCCTTACTGTTTCATGGATGAAACTCGCCATGGAATCTCTTTGCGAGACACATAACAGTATCAAGACCCTTATAACCGATCTTGAGCTTCCTGTATCAGATTGGGAGGATAAGTGGGTTGATGTCTATCTTGACATTAGTGTGAAGCTCCTTGATCTCTGCAATGCCTTTAGCTCTGAGCTAACCCGTCTCAACCAAGGCCATCTCCTGCTCCAGTTTGCTTTGCACAACTTAGAAGCAAACTCTCCTCAGAATCTGTCGAAAGCTCAATCATCACTAGACAGCTGGAAGAAACATATTGGTTCCAAGAACCCGAGAATCGAAAACTGCCGTGCAATCATGAGCAGTCTTGTTCAAACCTTGAACCTCCCCAAGGTGAAAAACTCGGCCAAAGGAAAAGTCTTGATGCGGGCTTTGTACGGTGTTAAGGTTAAGACCTTATACATCAGTGGTGTATTTGCTGCAGCGTTCTCAGGTTCATCGCAGAATCTGATGTACCTTACTGTCTCAAACGAGCTTCCATGGGCACAACCCTTCATGGAAATGCAGAACACCATGAACGCAGAAATCAAGAACATTTTCTTATCAGAGGGGCTAACGGTTCTGAAAGAGCTCGAGGCAGTTGATTCAGGTGTTCAGAAGCTTTACCCTGCGATCCAACAAGGGTCAGTAGATCCCATTTCGCTGCAACCGTTGAAGGACTCGGTCACAGCATTATCGGATGGGCTAGATCTTGTTTCGAAAGAAGTGGATTGTTTCTTCAAGATTCTGTTATCGGGGCGAGACACATTACTGGAGAACCTGAGGTCGATGGGGGCATCAACCATATTGGCAACATCACCAAGAAAGGCTGCCGGAAAAAAGTTCTGATAAACTGTGATTGTTGTGTGTACAGATGGTCTAACTTTAAGTGTTCCATCTTGGTATTGGATGTATTGTCATTAGGGGTTTGTGATATTGTAGTCGTTTGTATGAGATGCTTTGAAGAAAGTACTATTTGTATAAGTAAAGGTATTATAAAACTTATCTGTAAAACTCTATATTATGTACAGCTTGAAGCCATCCAGATTCAAACATATATCAACTCCTACTATAATCAATTGTTAGGTCAGAACCGCCATATAATGCTAAAGAATCAAATGGTGAAAATTGTGGTTGAATATGAAATCCGAATGCAATTTCGATGGGAGTGCTAAATACGTTTTTTTGGTTTGAATTATCCGGTTCGGTTAGGTTTGATATATTTTCTTTTTGGATTTGAGTAATCCGGTTAAAAAGCACATTGACTTATAGACCAAGATCAAGTCGTCGTCGTCCTCCTCAAAAGAAAAAGCAATGGCGTGAGTTGATTTTCACTCACGGGTCATACGAGAAAACTCGTCTTCTTCGTCTTCTTCTTCTTCTTCTTCTTCTTCTTCTTCCTCTCAATTGCTCATCAAAGGATTCACACTTTCACACGTTTTTCTTGTTCCTCTTTTTAAACCCCACAAACAACAACCCTCAACACGCTATAATCTTTTCTTCCAACTCCTCTTTTTTTCTACTTATTCCCGCGTTATTTATAGTATAGCTCTCTGTTTTGATCTCACTCTAATTACCTCAATTCAGTATCTGTTGGAAGAAAGAGAGAGATATGTCGACGGGGACATACTTCGGTGATGACAGCAACAGAGGGGTGAGTATCATTGGTGGTCGTTATGTTCAGTATAATGTGTATGGCAATCTCTTCGAAGTATCTAAAAAGTATGTTCCTCCTCTTCGTCCTATCGGCAGAGGCGCTTCTGGCATCGTCTGGTCAGTCTTTTTCTTTAATTTGCCTTTTTATATGTCTTGAGTTTGAAGGATCATTTCTTGATCTCTATGTATATTATTTGATTTAGTGCTGCATGGAATTCGGAGACGGGTGAGGAAGTAGCGATCAAGAAGATTGGTAATGCATTTGGTAACATCATCGACGCTAAGAGAACTTTGAGAGAGATTAAGCTTCTTAAGCATATGGATCATGACAATGTAAGCTTTTATATTATTCCCCAAACGTTTTTTTCTTGTAGATGATGATGATCTGGTTCCGGAGTGATGATACTTCATCTCATCTCACAGGTCATTGCCATTAAAGACATAATACGACCACCGCAGCGAGACAACTTCAACGATGTTCACATTGTCTTTGAGTTAATGGACACTGATCTTCATCACATTATACGCTCAAACCAACCGTTGACCGATGATCATTCACGGGTACACACATAAACCTCTCTGTGCTTCTCAAACTTTAGTTGAAGCATCAATGGTTTAGTTCTTTAGAACTATATGGGTTACACTCGGACATTAGGGTTTCAGAATTGAAGCATAATCATATATTCCATGTTTGTGCAGTTCTTCTTGTACCAGTTGTTGAGAGGACTCAAGTATGTGCATTCAGCCAATGTATTGCATCGTGACTTAAAGCCGAGTAACTTGCTCCTGAATGCAAATTGTGACCTCAAGATTGGGGATTTTGGACTCGCAAGGACTAATTCAGAGACAAACTTCATGACAGAATATGTTGTTACACGTTGGTACCGAGCTCCAGAGTTGCTCCTCAATTGCTCAGAGTACACTGCAGCTATCGATATTTGGTCTGTTGGGTGTATACTCGGTGAAACTATGACCAGGGAGCCGTTGTTTCCGGGCAGCGATTATATTCAGCAGCTTAGACTCATCACTGAGGTAAATTTTTACTTCATCATCACTTGTAAGGACCACAAAAAGGAAACTTTCTTCAATATTGAACCATCTTGTTACTCTGTTTGTTCTGTTTTTCTTATTTGAAGATCCATAAACAAACTCATATTTGGTATATCTTTTTCAATACACAGCTTATAGGTTCACCAGATGATTCAAGCCTAGGATTCTTAAGAAACGAGAACGCTAGGCGATACGTAAGACAGCTTCCTCAGTATCCAAGACAAAACTTTGCCGCTAGATTCCCAAACATGTCGGTTAATGCAGTTGATTTGCTGCAGAAAATGCTCGTCTTTGACCCAAGCAAACGGATTACAGGTAAAGAAGGAAAGCCTTTACATGTTTCTTTCTCTTTAGATTATTTCGTTTCGTGATAGTTTTGAGTCTTTTTTGTTGAGTTGCAGTTGACGAAGCTCTGTGCCACCCATACTTGGCGCCGTTCCATGACATGAACGAGGAACCTGTATGCGGGAGACCGTTCCATTTCGATTTCGAGCAACCTTCGTTGACAGAAGAGAATATCAAGGAGCTTATATATCGTGAATCAGTCAAGTTCAACCCTCAAGATTCTTAGTCCGAGGAATCTTGAAATGAAACACAACAACTTTACTTTCTCTGTATGTTTCATTAAACTGCTGATATAGTGAAGCATGTAATGTTTTTTTAAATTTAATTTCAGCTCTTATTACGAATAAACTACCTTTTTTTCCTCTCTAACATATCATCACGATTCCTACCAGAAACATATCATCACGACT